>NC_090938.1:103703750-104075542 GCF_040938575.1 Ambystoma mexicanum
GCGCAGAAGTGCCAGCACAGCCCCACGGAAAGAAGTCAAGGAATGCTGGCGGTCCTCCATGGAAAGTGCTGCAGAACTGCCCTAAAGTGCCGGGTCTCTCCCAGTGAAATGGTTCCAAAACTGCCCACACGTTAAGTTATGCGTTTTTTATTCTGTGCCAGGCCAGTCACCAATTTAGTGGTCTAGTCGCACCAAGAGTCGTATTGTGTGCCTCCCTCAGAGGCAATCCAGACCTTGGTCTGCAGCAGTAAAGGCAAGCATTGGCAATGCCAACAGTTTGGGCTTTTGTGTAGGCAGCGGGAAAGGCATTTAGCACCCACTGTCGTAATGGTATTAAATGGCCATTGCTGGTAGCAGGTGCAAAATGGTGCGAGTCCCTGGGCATCTAATAGCAGTGCCTGGCAAATACTGAATACTTACACACACGCCAAAACTGTTGGCTTTGCCTATTCTTTTTTTCAGCAGGACTTAAGTGAAGGACACGCATAGTGCTTATAAAACCGAATGGCCAAAGGCAGAGCTGGTTAAGACATTTTTGTTACATAAGTGGCAGGTTTACAGTGCCAATTAGGTCATTAATTCAGAAGTTTTCTTTGAAAAAACACTGGCAGGCACTTTGAGTGCAATGTTTGACGGTAAGGCATGGTAAGCTTAGCTGAAAGGGTGTTTTGGGTGGGCAGGGGCAAGAACTGGCTGGGAACGGCCATAGAGATTAGCATGGCCATGGCTAGTCAACGGGTGGGGAAATAAGCAAACACCACCTACCAGCGGTTTGGCCCTCCTCACATGCCATATTTGTACTCTAATGCAAAACTTTTAGCTTAGCGCCACCTAAGGGCCCAAACTAAAGTGGGTAACACGGAAGAAGAAGAAGGGAGTAAAGGGGGTGTGTTAAAGGCCTAAGCTCGTCCATTGACATTAAGGGCCCGATTCATGGAATTCTTTGCACGGTTTGCACTGTCATTTTGTACTGCAAAAATGACCACTTGCACAGACTTTGCACTGCAAAAATACACTTTGCACAGTTCCATGAATCAGGAATTGTGTCGCAAAGTCACTTTGAACCATGCAACAATTCCACGAATCGGGCCCTAAAGCCAAACTGCCCACAAGTGCCCATTACTCGACCATTGGCATGTATGTGGCACCCTGTGTGAACTATTCTGAGACAGCAGATATGTCCAGAAGCTTTAGTCCGCACAATCTGAGCAGTGTGCACATGTAGTGCATATCTTTCATGCGTATCCGCAGATGTATTCTACACTTAATGTTCACAACTTAGTGATATCTGACTCTCAATGATGTCATCAATATTATATGATGCATCCGTTAATTGCAATGTGCATCCAGTTAGTGCATATGCAAAGCATGTCTCCATCCATTCATAGATAATTGCACTGATGTAATAGCTTTGCTCCAATTCTATCCACCTTTGAAATACAAAACGGTCACAAATGTAGTCTCGGCAGGATAGCTCAAGGGCAATGTGCTCGCCTTGGAAGCAAGACAATGCGGAGCAATACAGGTTTGATCACCGGGTCCGCACTTAGACATCTTTGGGGATTGGGTGTATTATAAATAAACAATTATTATTATTATAAATGTATTGTGATCTTATGCAACAATGAAATAAACTGCATAGAACAGTGCAATTACAAGCATGATGTGAGCCACTCGAATTGAATATGTATCCAGTGATTAATAAATGCGTATGACCATTTAGTTCTAGAAGCAGTGTCTTGATGTTGTGTACAACCTGGTCGCACAGAAGAAGCAGACCTACAGGCGTGCATGCGAACACGCCCATTACATTCACAGATACTGGTCTAAGGCACCACCTATACGCTGAAACTAATGCACAAGAGTACAGCCAGGGAGAATGGCATCTGAGGAGGGACACACAGTGTGTAGGTGTTGTTTGGCTATTTTACCACCCATTGACTACCAATGGCCATGCTAATCCCTATTGTCTTTTCCTACACATTTCCTGCCCCTCCTTGCCCAAAAAGCATCGTCCTGGGATTTCTTTGAGCCAGCGTAATCAAGCCTTATCATCAAACCTTGCACTTAAAGTACCTGGCAGTGGTTTTTTAAAAGCAGTCTTCTGAAAGTTAATGACTTAATTGGAGCTGTAAATGTGCCACTGGTGTAATAAAAATGTCCTAACCAGGGCTGCATTCAGCCACTCGATTTATAAGCAAGATGAGTGTCCTTCACTGAAGTCCTGTTAAAAACAAGTATTAGCAAAGCCAACCCTTTGGCTTATTTATATGAATTGGACATTTGCCAGGCACTGCTATTATATGCCCAGGTACTCGCACCATTTTGCAGCTGCTACCATCGAAGGCCAGTTAATACCACTACGGCAGTATGCGGCAAATGCCTTTTCCATGCCTACACAAAAGCCAAAGTAGTTGGCATTGCCATTGCTTGCTTTTTGTTCGATTCTGGATTTAACCTGCAGTCATGTGCTTGTAATGAGAGATTCAGGACTCCAAATCCCACAATGCAAAGTATAAACCAGGCTTGGGCTGGAATTTCCAGAATGCAGTGGGGAATGTGAGCAAGAATGCCTAGGGAATTCTAGGTTAATGGTGTCCCTGTTGTTCATCCTGCCAGGCATCAGGGACATGCCTTTGTTTATTATACAGGTAAAATAGAACTGCTTCATCGGATGTTATGTCATTGTGATTTGTAGCGCGCAACGCTGCCATTTCCATGGTCTCCAGGCACCCAGGCGGAGCTGATAAGAAGGGGGTTGGGATTGTTAATGGGATTGAAAGGGAACAAGATAAAGGGCTTTGATTTGTTGTTGCTACCTTCAATTTGGAAAAAGTGGTCACTGTGCTGGTTTGTTTTGAGGTGATCTATGTTGTGTGTTGTTTTGGTGCGTGGTTGTAAATAGGTGGTTTATGTGCATCTTGGGTGACTGTGGAGAGTCAGTGGAGTGCTCAACACAACCCCTGAGTAATCAATCTTGGTTAGGACAGAGTTTCTATGTTCTGGCCTAGTGGACAGATGAATAGAAGACCAACCCAATATTGTGACAGGGATAACTCCGGGAGCTGTAGCCAAACCAGTTCAAGGTAGCAAGGTGAGTGGTATAGGCTAAGTCTCAAGTGGTGGTGAGCTTGTAAGGGAGCCTACAATGTGTACACACAATGAAGAAGTCAAGGAACACACTTAGGCAAACAGATCTAAAAAGACGTCTTTACTAATGGTCAAATAACACAGTGAAAAATGACTACTAACAGGTACAAATATCACACAATACTGAACTATGATACATATACACAATCACGAGGGTAGGGCAAAATACTTATCAAACCCCTCAAAAAAGGAATAAGCACAACAGGTCCACAGTGACAATGTGCTGGTCTTGGATAGCAGACCAAGCAAAGCAACAAAGTTTTGGAATCCCAGATTCAAGCTTAGAAACCGAACTCAGGTACAGTATTAGGCCCATTATAAAAAAAACAATTAAATAAATTAAATGAATGGGGCCTTGTGCCCAAACTTTTGGCAAAGTTCCATACAGTTTTGTGAAGCTAGAAAAAATGAAGGTATGCATTCTGGGGTCCAGTAAACAGTTCCACTGGTTAGGGGACAAGTTAATCTGACTAACAAACTGGTTCCCGACTTTTGGAGTGCTTGTGTGAACAAGCAATGGCAAAGCCAAAGTAATGCAAACATTTCTAAAAGTTACCAAAACGTTTAAAAAGGTGTTAGGGGTACAGGTAAGTATCGCTACACTCACCCCGTACTCCGATTCTTCACACGACTTGGCAGGTCAGTTGAAGAGGGTTCAATGTCGCTTTTCCCACTGTCAACCTCAACCCTTGATCCCCAGGGGTTGCAGGTTCAAGCAGTTCTCTGGTCTGTGTCTATTGCTGATGCAAGGTCTTCCAGTTGAATAATGCAGCAGAACTCGATTCAGGGCTCCTCTCAGGACAGGACTGGATGCAGGTAAGCAGTTTCAGATGATGGCCACTGATGCACAGTGACACAAATGGATTTACTTGCCGCTGTCAGACCTTCCCTCCTATTTCGGGTCCCCTTGATGTTAGGACCACAAAATGTTGCAGAGATAAGTCTTGTTGCACAAGTTGAAGATTCCCCCAAGTTCCAGGTCTAAATTTAAAATAGCAATGTTTGCAGCACGGTAGCCCAAACTCCGAGCTAGTCAGCCACATGGGTACTTCCATAGACTTTGTAGGACTCTGAGCTGATGCCGAGAGTGGATGTTCCTTCCACTCCAAGGGTCACAAGTCTCTCGCAGGATTGCAGAAAATAACCTCCTAGACAGGACTCTCCCAGGACAGCAACAGATGTTGGTCGCCAGGCTTTCTTCCAACGGGAGTCTGGCCTCCTCGCGGGTCTTGCAGCTGGACAGGAGTCTTGGCTCCTTCAGTTTCGTCCGGGATATCTCCATTGTGGGTGCATGGGTCTCCTTCCTATCCTAAAAGCCAGGTAAGAGCAGAAACTCCCACTAGCCAATGACAGATCCAGCCTCCACACACACCACAACAGTGGTCCAATCAGGAGCACTGGCGGCAAAACACTTGCATACCACTCAGACACACTGGCACCAGTTTGTGGATTCGGACCAGACAGCCCCAGCCCACTTCGTAGCTGCAAACATAAATAGCCCTCCAGTAGCCCGCCAAAAGCCTCTGCTTTTCTGGGACCTGGAAGTCCATATAAGTATTTTCCTGGCCTCTCAGGCTAAGAAGAAGGCCAAAAGACAAAATGACAAGCGAAAAACATTGCTTCTTGGCCATGTTTGACCACTAGCCACAGTTAGTAGCCAAATGCAGTAAATGTGGTAAGGCTAAAACGAAATGCGGCAAAAAATTGTAAACGGTCACTGCTCCCACCAGCTTGTCCATTTACCACACCTAGAGTAACCAAAAATCCTCTGGGTGTTATTCTAGGACAAAAGAAAAAAAGTGGACCCCGTTGTACTGCTTTGTAAAATGCATTGTACAATGACAAAAATGACCACAAGTACCAATAAGTTACTAAAGGTAGTAACCAAGTAACAGGCCTAAGGGAAACAATGTTTCCTAGTACTGACAGCCTGAAGGACATGTCAGTTTCCCCATAACAGATGAGCAAAAGCCAGTGTAGTGAACTCCACTGCAAACAGAGCAGGTCAGGATCAAAAATAAAAGCTAAAAGTTTGGGGGTCCTTAATAATGGAAGGAAAGGTGAAGAAAAGAGGAATCTTTCCCAACAATCTTCATCACGTGTTGATTCACGACCCGGGGTGTGGGTTCTGCCGAAACAACAATTCTACAGTTTTCCTTGAGTATCAGCACTGGATTAGAGGTCAAAGGTTACTCAGCTACACAAGGTCTCCTAGGACTTGCTATTTGCCTTCTAACGAATAGGTAATCCATGGCAGGCTTGCTAAATCCCCAAAATTAAGCAATTCTAGGTCCCCAAAACCCTCCGAGCATACAAATCACGCCTTCATTTGATAAAGCTGAAGATATGCCAAGCCTGGCAAATCACCTCCAATACAATCCCATGCCCCATAAAACAAATCCATAAATCCATCGTTTAAAATGAATAAGGTTATCACTGGGAACACAACATGTCGGAGGCTACAATAAATGAAGGAAACGTGTGTTCAAGAGTACTGCATGCACCTGTCCAGTGCTGGACATGCGATGGGGGAATGGGGTGGCTTGGCGGGCGGAGCTAAGTGTCAAATGATTTGCATGCACTGATTATAGGATGCTGGCTTGCATAAAAACAAAGTGCATTTTGGGAACATTTGAATGACCACCAATTTATCAAACACGTTTGGGCTAGGAATTCAAACGTTCATTCCTTCTGAGAAAATAATGCACACTTGGTATAATGCTCATTTCCTCTGTCAAAATAGTCACCCTAAGACCCAGTCCAAGCCACCATATCGGCTTGGGGGCGGATATTTGCTGCGGGTGTGGAGGAACGCCCATACTACAAGTGGCTCCCCGCCTGGCAGTTCCCCGGATTAGAACCTACAAACGACATGGCTTTGGCACGACATTGGTGGTCCCTGGGGTACCTGGCCCTAACCGACTTTTACCCGGATGGGCTATTCATTACACCACAGACCTGGAAACCGGGTCACTCGGGATCACCAATGGAACTGCTACAATATTACAGACTCCGCGCTGCATTCTGCGACACATGGCCTGAGTTTCCCCACGAGCCCCCTGACTCCCCTGGGATTTTGTACATCGCCAACTCGGGTGGGGCCCGCGGGGTGGTATCATCACTATACAAACTCCTTCTCACAACTGCTACACCGCAACTCTCTAGGGTGCGGGATGACTGGGCCTCCGAACTGGAGGTAGAACTCACAGACCAGCTGTGGGGGAAAATGTGCTCTTACACTAATAGGGTCTCCCTGAATTTCCGATACTGCACCATACAGTATAAACTGTTGAACAGGATCTACTACACCCCGCGCAGGCTCTCCAAGTTCGCACGCTCCGACCCATGGCTATGTCCTCGCTGTGGCGCGGTAGATGCAGGCCACTTACACATGTTCTGGGACTGCCCACGGCTAGCCCCATTCTGGGAGGAAATCCTGAAAACGTTGTCTGAAATCTGTGATACTGTCATCGAGCCTGACCCGCTGGGTGTACTGTTTGGGGCTTGGGGGGATGAGGGAGCCAGAGGGGCTGCTAAATTCTTAAATGTTTGCTGTGTAATTGCCAAAAAATGTATCTTACAGGACTGGAAGAGCTCTGCCCCTCCTACCTTCTGGAAATGGCTGAACCTGTTGACCTGGTCACGGAACTGCGAGGAGGAATACATTAGCACCCTCCCGGCACGGTCCCGGCCTAATAACATTTGGACTGCCTTTAATAGTTACCTGAATGGCCTTGATGCCGGCTCCTCTATGTATAATTCAACGTAATTATTGCTATTGCGTGCTTTGTTACTTGATGCTCTATAGTGCTGCGATCTCCATGTTATTACTTCTCACTATTCATATGTGCCACTGAACTCTATTAAAATATCCAGATTGTCTCTGTATAGCTGCTCCGATGTATGTGTATGTCATCTGCCTCTGCCAACAAAATAAAAAATTAAAAAATATAAAAAAAACAGTCACCCTAACATTAGAATGCATGCAAAGCATGAGACATATATACAGCTTTGTACAATTTATTGTGTAAGTTGTGGCTGATGAGCAAATGATGACTTTCAAATGCAGTCTGTGTTAACAAGAGCTTGAGATGTGTTTGCAGTCAGGGATAGAGGTCTTTTTTGACTTGGGGCGGGGGAGGTGGCTTTGGGACTCCTGTCTACAGGAATGGTGCTCCGGACAGACACTTTTTGCCAGAGCTCTCCTCTGTCTTGTTTCCGGCCCACTTCCTCCACAGCGTCTGTCTAACTTGAGTAGTTCTCTGTGACTGGTCTATGGTGGGTCAGACAGACATAGGAAACCAAAGTGAGGGCGGGAATTGACACTAGCGCCATTTTGCTGTGACTCTAGAAAGGTCTAAATGGTGTGCTGGTCACTCTCTACAGCCGCTCCAGGGTGGTAGTCATGGTGGAATTTGCATATTTACAGCATGTTGTGTGTACACTACTAGCCCACACCTACCAGGGCAAAAAAAGAAACATGAAGAAGCTAAAAAAAACAGAATGTGGCTCCAAAATGACCAGAGAGTTAAACTCTTCTTTTGTTTTCTCAGAAGAGCTAGGCCGGATGGACAAGGAATTTACCCCATGTCATTATTAGTTACCTTATACCTCCCGGAACCCACTGCTAAACCTTCGAAACTCCACCATTTCAAACCATATGGATTCCTGCCAAATCCTCTTGTTAAAAGGGAACTAAAACCATATTACACGTCAGAACACATTAATACAAAACTAGCCAAAAAAGGGGCATTGGGCCACCCCATGTAATTGTTGTAATTTGCTCATTCTCCCATAAAAGTGCAGACATATTTCTTGTGTTCTCTTTTGGGGGGCAGAATGACCTAGCCGAGAGGGTTCTACTACTCTGATCAGTCTCTCCTGCCACCCACTCATGTCATCACTTTTACCTCCTTTTTATTTTTGGCTATTCGGCAGTGCTTCTGCACCATCTATGAAGCCAAAGTCACAGGCATAGGATTACAGTTAGCATTGAGATGGACCATGAGGCGGAACACGCAGCCTGTGGGCGTTGTTTTGCCTTTTTACCTATCCATTGACGGCTCATGGCCATGCTAATCGTTTTGGACATTGACACCAAGTAACGGCCCTCTCTGCTTCCAACACAACCTTCAAGGGGACATTTGAGCTAGATGTGTCAAGCAGTAACACCAAATGCTAGGTTTTGTGGGGTTGCCATGGTTTTCTCCGTGCATTTCTCTGAAGGCAATGGCTTCATCGCAATTGTGAATTCCAGCATCATTACAATGGGCCTCATTACGACCCTGGCGGTAAGGGGTTTACGCCAGCGTTAGCTGCGCCGACCCCTTACCGCCAATTACGAGGTCCCTTAGCGCCATGGAGGTTTTAACACCCGCTTTTAGCGGGTGTTAAAATCCATGGCGCTAAGGGACCATGGAGTTAATTACGCCACCGTAATTTACGGTGGCGTAATTAACGCCTTCCCCACTCCCATTATGCCCTATGGGGCAAAAATGGGAATGGGGAAGGGTAAATGGGGATTGGGGACTTACCGCCCCGCCAAGGTCGGAATGGGGCGGTAAGTCCGCCAACCACCATGGCGTAAACGTAGTTTACGCCATGGTGGTAAAGTGACGGCCCAGGCGGTAACTTACCGCCTGGGTCGTAATGAGGCCCAATGTCTAAGCGAAGTGCACCTTCAGCCACTTGGTTTTTAAGTGACATGTGTGTCCTCACATCTTTTCCTTGACTTGAATTCCTGTTAAGAACCAGCATTGAAAAAGTCAACAATGTTGGCTCTTTTATTCATGTTGAATAGGCATTTGCCAGATACTGCCTTCATTTGCCAAGGCACTCAGGCGATTGCCCAGCTGTTGCCATCTTATGGCCAGGTAGCTCCATTACGGCAGTGCCTGGCAAATGCCTGTCCCGTGAATACACACAGAAAAACCAGTTGACTTATATATTGTATATTTCTATCTGAGCGAATAAGATTCATAATGCAGACCATCAGAGCCTATCAGTGAATAAAAGAATCGTCATTGCAATAAGCACTACAACCTGAAGATAATGTCTAGCTTGCTGCCCCTCAATAGGAAACTGACGCATTGCTTCTTAGAATCAGAACCAAACACACATATAGTGAGTTTATACAGACTTTAAAAAAAATGTGTAAGTACAATAAGTCATTTCAGCTGAGCTACACATGCCACAGCGCCACCCGGAAGCAATCACTGGAAGTTCAGAGCCACATCAGCAATGCATTGTGGGTATGCAAATTAGGTACAATGCAAGACCCTTTTTCCTCCACAAAATTGCCTTTGTCTTATAGAGCAGAGCTGTTTTATACATGGAATTTTCAACCCAAGACCGACGGAGATCAAGGCTGCAGACAAGTGCATATATCTCATTGGAAACGCCAACACAAGAAATACAAATAGAAGACCAGTTTATCTCTGGAAACAGAAGACCCACATCTTCATTTTTTTCCTCGCGGGTGCAGCGAAACTTTAAATCACACCAGTTCGATATTACTGTGGGGTCTCTTATATTGTCTCTCTTATTTTAAGGAAAAACAACTTTGATCAAATAAATACAAATATGATTTAACATGAGAAAACACCAGAGTTTCAAGTTGCAAAACAGATGGGAGGTCCTTGATAGAGTGGGACAAGTTCCTGTCCGATTCTGATGTCAGAGTGGGCTCCAATATTCACACAGTGTTTGTGTATGTGGCATCCCGTGAGCCACACTTACATCAAATTCACCACCTGCCCCTCGGATTGAGCAAATGTTAATTGATGAGCTGCATTCCAGCCACCCCTCGTCCTCAATCCACTAATCCCATGTCTCGTGACCTCCCTCTGGCACCCATGCATGTGCCGGACCTCTTGGGTGGCTTACTGGAGCCTAGCCAGCCCACCTAAGTCCTAATCTTGGCCAAGTGCACACACGCATTCTAAACCTCTATGAGAATTTCCCATACTCTGGACTGCGGTCCCCGAGGGCCGTCCCACCACAAGAGCTTTGAAACATTAGTAATGGTACAAGTGGCTAAATAAATGATAACTACAATAGAATACAAAACAATAAAATCTTGCTCTGTCTCAAGGGCCTCCATGGTCCTCTCAGGAACCCGGATCATGAACTACTGTTGCCTTTGCAGACAAAATACAAACCACTGGCGAACTTCGTTTTAGCTTTGATAACTAGTTGTCGCTGACCTGCTGCTCCAAATATTCTATCTGCCCAATACTGGTTGAAAATAGATTTTAGAAGAAAAGAGCAACATGTTGCATGCCATAACTTGATGTTGATGTGCTTGTAGTTGGACAAGAAAGATATATTCATTGAATCACTTATTTTTGGTGAAAATGCATTAATTAAAGTTTATTGGTAATAAAAAGAGTCATTGAAAGAATATTTTGTAGTGAATAGTCCTAAATTGAATGATCCTCTGCACGTGTTTCTCCAGCAGTGTTAATTTTGGTTCATCAGGAGGGGTTTCAAGGACAGTTTTTATATTTTAACTGCAATATCAGTTGTACATAATTGCAAGTTTCGATTTGACTCTGAGTTTTCAAAATGAAGTCCTTTATAAGGGTGGAGTTGCAGTTGTTAGCGAGTTGACTCATATACAGGCTTGTCTTCCATTAATAAGGATGGATCCTTCATGTTAAACGTAGGAGCCCTGACAAATGGAATGATAACAAAGTGAAAGTGATGTCACTAGGTATGGTCGCGTCTGAGAATCAACGGGAACCCATGGGTACTTGAATCCTCAAAGGACCAGGACTCACCATACGGTGGAAGGTTCTTCCCGGCTCCAGCAACTAACTTGCTTTGCTGCTCTCTGCGTGTGCAGTCTCAAGACTCAACGCAACATGAGTGTCCCATCCATACATGCCTCCATACACACAAACAAGGCTCTCCATGGGGTAGCAGGGTTGTTGAAAAAATATCTTTCACTGCTCCATTACCGTTTCCAGCAATCTCCTTCTCCTCCAGCTTCTCCTCAGGGAAAAGGCTTGGGTAGACCCGCTCCAGAATCTAAGGGGTTGAAGAGGTGCCGGACTCCGAGGATCTTTGCATTCAAACATAGTCCTGAATGATGTGGTCACAGGCATGGAGCAAGTGATGTACCGCTTACATCTTGGAGAAGCGATCCAGGAACGGGCTTTGGGGATGAAAATGCTGAACTAAGGCAGATTGAAGATTGACGGGTCACATGTCTTCGTCAAACAAAATTCCTCAGCCAGTTCTCCGGGTCTTCCCTCTGTCCTATCCTCCCCAACCAAGAGTGGTGGTTTCCTGCCTCTCAGGGGGAACTGGGCTTTATGGGGACCTCTTCCCAAGCCATCTATGCAGCGGTGAGGGGCTTTTATAATGCTCTGTTAAGTCTCCATTCCCCGGACCTTCTGTGGGCTGACCACGTGGAGGTGTCCAGGTTGTTGTGGTGTACCAGCAATACTATTGGCTCAGTGTGTGACCTTGTCTCTACTTGGAAAGGTTGCTAGCATCATACCACGGTAGTAAAACATAATGTACTTTTTTTAAATTTAAAAATACAAAACCTTCAAAATGCATTGCTGCAACGATAAAGCCTGAATTTTCTTAACATATATTAGATTTCTTTTTTGACAGCTGCAGTGATAGAATAATGTGTGTTTTTACAGCGAAGAATACTCTAATTGTAGATTACAATATCTGTAGTGACAAACAAGTTTGGTCCAAACAGACAATGGAAAAAACATCATTTTTTGTGGGTGCAGCGCTCTTTCATAAATGGATGAAATTGCGTGTTTTTTTTACGAGTATACACAAACTCATCGAAATGTTTAGGGGGTAGAAAAGTGTGTGTGTATATATATATATATATATATATATATATATATATATATATATATATATATAAATATATGGGGTGTGGGTGGTCGGGAATAGGTAAACAATGATAGGGTATGGGGGCTGTGGAGGTACCCCCCAAAAAGAAATCCATTGCAATGGGTTTTTTCGTTAAAGTATCCTGGGATAGAAAACACGAAATTTCATCCGACAATGAAATGACATGGAACCATTTTTGTGCAACTTTTAGAATTCGTCCAAACTCTTTGTTGTGCGACTTTTAGAATTCCTCCAAAGTGATGGCCCAAGATAGAGAGAGAAGGACAGTAAAATGCGACCTACCCTTAACTGGCTTCAGTGCATATCAATTTACAAGCATCTCTTAGTATGAATTTAAAATCACTCCCTGTGCAGAGTTTAGCATCTGGGAAGATGGGCTTAGCCTTGAACTTGGTAGCAATGAAGCTGTGTCTGTGAGTCCCAATTCCTTTTGCAGGATTATCCGGTTCCGGAGGCAGGTCAGGAAGATAGGGTCCCGGGTGAGGGCTAGCAGATTTCCCCAGGATTGGTTGCATGATTTTGAATGCCCATGTTCTAGTGCAGTGGTCTGTGGCCTGTGGCCCGCCTTATGTTTGGTACTGTGACTTCTGTGATCCCTCACCATTTAGCTGGCTTCTAGGGCTGATGGCCGTTGTTGTCCAAAACATCTGGCGAACCAAATGATGCAGCCCCCTGCTCTGCAGACTCTCTGTGTTTTGCATTCTCCAATCAATGTCCTTATGCTCCATCCCAGAACAGGGAGGAGGCCCTCAACTGCAGCATCTTTGGTTCGGTTATCGGTGATCTAGGTGGGCAAGTGCATCCTTTGCTTGGAGTCGCCGCCCTTGAAGCAGACACATTAAATTGGTTTAAATACAGATGAAGAGCTGGTTATATTGGTTTCGGTTTGAGTCCAATTGGCTTTTGTCAATTTACAACCAGAACAAAGGAACTGGGGGATGCTGCGCCTGGATATAAGAGGTTGGGAGAGCTACCTCTTGTTGAGAACACAGCAAAGCTTGATGCGCAGTCACTGTCAATCATACAAGGCATAGAATCATTGAATGCTCAAAAATATACGGAGACGATGCTCCACGGTCAACTTTGGTTATTTATTCATAATCTCTGACCAAATGGAGCATAAACCGGAGATGAAACTGCAAGGTCCAAGTATGCACTAATAATGGAGGTGTTTCAAGGAATGCAAAAAGCAGATTTCTGTAAGGTTCTCAAAACCGCTAAATGCAAAGATGGTCTTTCGTCGAATTAAGGAAAAAGATCAGAAAGCGACCAAATGAACCCAGGTGGATCACGCGAAACACTGCCCTCCCTTGAAATGCAGAACAACTACAAAGCAAAGCTCAGATGGGGTTATTGATCGGGAAGCCTTATAATACTGGTGTATATATTGGAAACCGATGTCAAGACTGAGAAGTTTCACCAATTGGTTTATTGATTCAGGACTTTTTCTTCAGCGGTGAGCTCTGTGAAGAGCGATACGCTGAGTTTCCCAGTTTCAAACCCGATTGACTTCTATCAGTCAAATCTCCAAATGCCTGCAACAACTGATCACAAGTCAGTTTCATCTGCGGAGAAATGATTTTATATCATCAAGCGAAAATGTTTGAAATTAGTTAACGGTAAACATTTCACATACATTATCTTTCTGCTGAAACATGAATAAATTATCAGGAAATGAGCATCAACAAAGACAACTTAAGTAAAGCACATTTGTTGACTTTTCTGCTGGGTAATTATACATAATCATGACACATAAGCCGGGAGGATAGTTCAGGGCCAACGTGTTTGTCTTGGAAGCAAGATAACGCAGAGCCACACGGGTTTGAATCCTGGTCCCGCGTTTAGAGACTGGTCTCCGTGAATTAGCGTGTTACAAAAGATCAATTAACACTGAAGCCCTACTTATACTCTACCAAGTGTAGATATTACAATGTCCCCTCATGAGTGTGAAGGACACGATAACCAAAATAGAGCTAGACAAAGCCCAAAATTCACTACATTCCACAGATGAACCAACAGTATGAAGGGCACGAGAAGGAGCAGAGAAACCTTAGTGAGAGACCCATTGGTAGAAAAGACCACTTAAAGAGTCAGAGGGGCCGCCCTGATCCTCACAGTGAAATGGGAATGCTAAACCCGGTTCAGGAAGAAATGAGCCAAACAGCAACTTTTTGGAGTGGATTAGAAGTGGCGTACCATGCGCTTTAGCCCTGTTAAGAGAACGCTTGGCAAAGAAACGGCTGGGTGCCATATCCATTAGACTGTTGAGCGAACCAAGAGTTATCTGGCCGCCATATCCCTAAGACTGAATCCTGAAGCAGGGTAGGAAATGGGCCGGGACAAGACGGAGCGGAGCTCTGGAAAAGTTTGTCTATGCCGAGCACTAGCCTGTCCTGAGGCTCAGGAAACTCCCTCATCTGTTCCCAAGCCGAACTCTCAGCTTCAAAAGACGGATGGGAGACTGAATTTAGAAACAGCCCGAGCATTGCATCCTGTTCAGAAGCTGTCCAAATTGGTATATATGTCTTGCAATTTGCATCCATTGTCTGTTAGGGTGAGAATTGAGTCCAACGTCCATTACTCTCTCAAAAGGGTTTGTTGCTGAATCTCTTTCACAGACATGTTTCAAATTTAAAATTGAAGGCAATCTTATGTTCCCAAAATGCTATTTGTTTTATGCAATTTGACAGGCTTTGATTACAGGAAGAGATACTGTGTTGCATGACCTGGTCTGGGGCCATGCCCAATGGCCCGCCATATCTTCCCCCAGCCCCAGAGTACATTTAGTCAAATTTCCAGGACTGTCCGAACCGATATGGGCTGAGCAGAAGATTACTGAGACTGTGAGCCAAACATTATCTGGGCATTACACTGTTACCTTTAGAAATCCTGCGGTGGGCTCCTGTCCCAATGATAGTGAAACCACAGCCACTTTAATGTTTCCCACCGCCCAAATCGCTGGCCAGATTTGTGCCAACCTTTTCGCAAACTTAGTCCAGAAATCATGATTGTGCTTGTTTGATGCAAACTCGTGAAGTTTCATAAAATTGGCAAAATCCTGTTAGTGGAATCTTGGTTCTTACAGACTTTGCGGAACCACGGGAACATTTTCAGAGTCTTGAAAGACAAACTTGGATCAGTGAATTTTAGCAATAGGCAACCAGATTGTTTTTCAAACGGCTGCCGTGGCACATTTTAACAGGGGGTCGTATGGATTCTGATGAATCTGGAGGTTTTGTCCCTTCTTCCCTGGAGGGCGCCAGCCCCTTTGAGGCCAGGGAGGTGAGCCGACTCAGCAAAACTAGCCCAAGGGGTATGGAAAAGCCAGACCTCAAAGGGAGTGACTCCCCTCAAGGGCACAAGGACTCCCTTTCCCATGGGGAACTTCCTATAACTAAGGCAGTATCTTTATATATAGGAATCCAAAAAACAGAAGTTTCCATTCAGCTTTGGGACTCAAAGTAATACTGAAAATGCCTTTGGAATTTTGGCTCAAGACATGTCTGGTCTCTCCATGGGCTTGACAGCTGACCCTAAACAACACGTCTCTTTTTGGTCATGGAGCGAGAAAAAAGGCACAGAATGGATAGCGGAGAAGAAGCAATACGCAGAGGTGAGCCTCCAACGTGAGCATATCACTGAGAAGCTGAGCCGCACTGCACAGCGCAGTCGGCTGTGGCACAGAGAGCAGCAGGAAAAGGAGGGAGATGCTGCCAACCTGACATAGAGCCGTGCCGAGCCGGCGAGGCCGCTACCAAGCGGAGCGGCCTTATATCGAGGCCTGACCACAGGGAGGACATGGTGGGCCCAGGGCCTGAGAAAAGACACCGAACCCAGACCACGAGAGAGGAGTGAATCCTCTGCTCGCACTGAGGAAGCCGTGGAGTGGAGAAATGCGGAGATGTGCAGACTTCAAAACTCACTCGTGTCCAAAGGGGAATGCCCAAAAGTCTTGGGGAATGGCGCTTCTGAAGAACAGACGCCACCTCTCTGGAACACACCCTGTTAATCGTTTAAACCCTACATGGCCCTACTTCCTTTTTGATATGATAGGTTAGTTATAACGTTCTCAATACCCAGAGGTTTCTAAGCATGGACCCGGAGATCGAAGCTGTGTTGCTCCATGTCGTCTTGCTTCCAAGGTGATCACGTTGCCCGTGAGCTATCCTCCCGTCCGGAGGATAGCTCAGGGGCAACGTGGTTTCCAGGAGGTTTCAGTTTTCCTTTCTCCATTTCCTTAGCTCAATACAGCAAGCCATATAAGAAAAAAACAGAAATCTCCTGGTGGTCCACGGTCATTTTAATGTGGTGAAACACGTGTAGAGGAGGAATGGATCTGTGAGTAATTAACAGAGGGGAAATAGAGGAATGGATCTTTGATTAATTAACAGAGGAGAAATAGAGGAATGGAGGAGTGATTAATTAACAGAGGAGAAATAGAGGAATGGATCTTTGATTAATTAACAGAGGAGAAATAGAGGAATGGATCTGTGACTAATTAACAAATCAGGATGCTCTATTGAATCACCCTGAGTGGAATAAGAAGACAAATATAGGAATAATTGTGAGAATAATTAACAAATGAAGAAGCCCCTTTGAGAATAGCACAAGAATCCACACTCTGAATATGTAATATCCAATGAAGATATCATAGCACAAGAATCCAGACTCTGAATATGTAATATCCGATGAAGATATCATAGCACAAGAATCCGCACTCTGAATATGTAATATCCGATGAAGATATCATAGCACAAGAATCGACACTCTGAATATGTAATATCCGATGAAGATATCATAGCACAAGAATCCACGCTCTGAATATGTAATATCCGATGAAGATATCATAGCACAAGAATCCGCACTCTGAATATGTAATATCCGATGAAGATATCATAGCACAAGAATCCACACTCTGAATATGTAATATCCGATGAAGATATCATAGCACAAGAATCCGCACTCTGAATATGTAATATCCGATGAAGATATCATAGCACAAGAATCCACACTCTGAATATGTAATATCCGATGAAGATGTCATAGCACAAGAATCCACGCTCTGAATATGTAATATCCGATGAAGATATCATAGCACAAGAATCCACGCTCTGAATATGTAATATCCGATGAAGATATCATAGCACAAGAATCCACACTCTGAATATGTAATATCCGATGAAGATATCATTGAATGACCAAAGAGAATACCAATGATTTCTGACCAATAAACATATCATTATGTTTTATTAAAAATCCTTTTTTGTGAAAGAATGTATCAGGAAAGAAAGAAAAATATATACAATAAAACACTTCTTACCAAAAGGAACAAAGAAATCATTATATCACTTGTATTGCCTGGTGCATAAATCAACTCTACACCTGTACAATTCTGCTAAGCAGTAACACTTTAAAAATGAATACATTGATATTTAAATTAACTCACACAGGTGATAACTACGCCAGGGTGGCTATGGTAAATTGCTTTGCGTAAGAACAAACAATTTGAGCAAGTGGAGAAGTGGAGTTTAAACCTGAGAACCGCTGCATCCAGTACCCATAAGCCAGTGGGGCGTGCCCAGATGTGGGACCCTTATTTGCTGTATCTTGAAAGTCCAACTGCCCCCCTCATTGATGACTTTCAATAGGGCTGAGACACGTCTGCGGTTGTTTGCGCTCCCGCGCACAGGGTGCGCACCCAACCTTTTGGAGAAGGACCGTCTCCTCTGTGGGCGGGGTTAAACTCTGGATTGTGAATGGTTGGACTCCCTTTTCGTAAAATGATAGATAAGCTAAAAAACAATTAAATGGAATGCCACCCAGACGGATTCAGTTCTATGTCTGTAGGACGCTCACGAAAGGTCGCACCCCGTGATTGCAGCACAAAAGGTCGCAATCGTGAGAGGGTGTGACCTTTTTTGCGTGGCCATACCTGCCTAGTCTCCGGGTTTATCCCGGAGACTCAGGGTTTCCACGCTCTTCTCCGGGTCTCCGGGGAAGAGCATGGAGTCTCTGGGTTTCTAGATGTTTGGTGGAAGGCCCCATGAATCTGTAAAATCAGAGTGATCTTGCAACCTCTTTCACGTGACAGACACTGTTAAAGGTTAACTGAGGATAGCTGCAGTGAAAACGCTGTGTGTTTCCTCAATTAATGTGAATGTGCAGGTGCTGAGACATAGAACACTCCCTAAAAAGTGGGCGGGGCTGGTTGGCAAAAGTAGGCGTGGCAGTGGGCGGGCGCCATATGATGCAACTCTCTGGGTTTTCTTGAAATGTATGCAGGTTCTGTGCGTGGCCCTCTCCCCTTCCTGGTCGGAGGGAACCCCCACTGGAACCCTCAGCCACTATGCGGCACCCTCAGTCCCCTCCACCAGCTCCCTCCCCCACTTAACTGCTGCAGGCACCAGCCACCGATGTCTCGGTTCCTTCCTTCGCTGCTCTGCAGAGCGCGGACCCACAGACAGAGCCAGAAACTGTACTTAAAGGACCCACAGACAGAGCCACAAACTGCTTATTTTTATTTCTATCAATTGTTCGATTGAATTGATTGACGTGCTGCGACTGATGAGCACCTGTGTCTTGAGGGTTGTGTGTTTGTGTGTGTGGAACCTGTTGACCATGAACTCCTCCTTAACATCCTTGCCACGTGCAGCATACGCTTCAAAGGAGCAGCCTACATGAATCGCCTCCGACCGCTCCACCAGAGACCAGCTCGTCCAGAAAGGGCCTAACAGTTGAAAGTGGCATAGAGTTCCACATGGCCCCATCCTATCCCCTGACATCTTGAACTTCCTCACAACACGAGAGGACACACAGATTTACCGAAAGATCAGTCGCATCAGAGACAACCATTGACTCAAGCTCTGTCTGTCCCTCAGACAAGGCTTGATGCCGAGCTCCTACACGAAGGCCAACCTGACAAAGACCACAATCATTCTTCTCGGACCCCATGAAGCCTTGCCAGCGACAACGTCTTAAGAGCAGGAGGCCCAGATGCCACCATGGCTTTCTGAAAGCCAGGCAGCAAGCTGCAGCACACCTAATCACCAGTCCAAGAAAACGCTATCACTGTCATCCTCCATCCACTTCAAGCAGACATCATGTTCAAGACAGCTTGAATCACCCAGAAGAAACCATAACCAAAACACCACTCTACCTGGCCAAGAAACTGAACATCGCCAGAGGCCAGCAAGCGACCAGAAGCCGTAACCACATCAGGTTGGAAACAAAGAATTGCCAAAAGGGAAGTGCCAGGATATAGGGACTTTCCTGCTAGGCATCCTGCCTCTGGCACAAGCTACCAGTGCACTCTCCATCCTGCATTGAATACGTACTCTTCTTCTTGATTGCTGATCGCGTCATTCAACCCTAATTCAGCCCCCTTCGAAGCCCCACCTTCACCCGAACTCCCTGTCCTTCCTCGCTCTACTTGTTACCCCTGTGTGCATGCCCTGTGTGCAGCGCTACGTTGATTCCCACGGTATTAGCACTAGGGCAAAGCTTGCCCTATTTTTAAAAACACTGGGACACATTAAAAAACCATTGCACCTTGATAAGTGCAGTGTGGCATATTAAAAACACCAGGGCTAAAATTGCCCTAGTGCAAAAAAGACGCATTTTCACTAAATTTTTGCACAAAGGGAAAGTTTGCCCTAGTGCTAATACCGAATGGTATCAGCACCAGGGCAAGCTTTGCCCTGATGTAAAAATGCATACAAAATGTATCTTTTTAGCACTAGGACCATTTTAGCCCTGGTGCTTTTAATATTTCAAACTGTACTTGTCGAGATTCAATGGTTTTTCAATGTGTCCCAGTGTTTTTAACAATAGGGCAAACTTTGCCCTAGTGCTAATACCGTGCAAACTTTGCACTTGCTCCGGTGCAAAGTTTCTGTAATCTGGCCCCAAGTCTTTCATTTCCAGGCCTCTGTTAATGGAAGAGCTGTGGACTGGAAAACATATGACCTTATATCAGCACAATATGTCTGAATCGAATGGCATGGGATCAATTTTGCCTAAAATCAAGATCCTGTTAAAATCATCCAAAGGTGCACACGAAGGGTGTGTGTTAGTGCTTCTTAGAGTCCCTAAGAAAATATCCTATTGTACGTTCCACAAACCAGTGTGGTATCGCCCCCGCACCCCAGATTCCCAACACTACCCTAGACAATCTAAGTATAGCCAACTAACCGAAGTAGGATTCTTCTACTGTACGGGTCTGATTCACTAAGAAGTTACTAAGACTAACTATGACTTACCATTAAAGCAAACCTGAAGAGGACTATCTGCTCCTTAAAGAGGTTTCTAAGACGAACTATGACTTACCATTAACACAAACCTGAAGAGGACTATCTGATCCCTAAAGAAGTTACTAAGACGAACTATGACTTACCATTAACACAAACCCTAAGGGGACTATCTGATCCCTAATGAAGTTACTAAGACGAACTATGACTTACCATTAACACAAACCCTAAGGGGACTATCTGATCCCTAATGAAGTTACTAAGACGAACTATGACTTACCATTAACACAAACCCTAAGAGGACTATCTGATCCCTAATGAAGTTACTAAGACGAACTATGACTTACCATTAACACACACCTGAAGAGGACTATCTGATCCCTAAAGAAGTTACTAAGACGAACTATGACTTACCATTAACACACACCTGAAGAGGACTATCTGATCCCTAAAGAAGTTACTAAGACGAACTATGACTTACCATTAACACACACCTGAAGAGGACTATCTGATCCCTAAAGAAGTTACTAAAACGAACTATGACTTACCATTAACACACACCTGAAGAGGACTATCTGATCCCTAAAGAAGTTACTAAGACGAACTATGACTTACCATTAACACACACCTGAAGAGGACTATCTGATCCCTAAAGAAGTTACTAAAACGAACTATGACTTACCATTAACACAAACCCTAAGAGGAGTATCTGATCCCTAAAGAAGTTACTAAGACGAACTATGACTTACCATTAACACAAACCCTAAGAGGAGTATCTGATCCCTAAAGAAGTTACTAAGACGAACTATGACTTACCATTAACACACACCTGAAGAGGACTATCTGATCCCTAAAGAAGTTACTAAAACGAACTATGACTTACCATTAACACAAACCCTAAGAGGACTCTCTGCTCCCTAAAGAAGTTACTAAGACCAACTTTGTGAAACGCCTGACCTATCACTAGTAGACAGAGTTACTCACAGTAACTTATTTGTGAATAAATTTGCCGTCTCCAGGTTTAGGTCAAGGATAAATCAGAGTTTGTGAATCAGTCCCTAAATCTTTTTAACAACTATTAATGTTATCATCATTATCTTTATTATTATTATTAATACTAATAACAATGATACTATTAAGACTGCATGTTTGTTAGAAGCATTGCTATTTGTACTAATTAATGATAGCAACACTAATCCTAATAATTCTAATAATACTGTTAACATGTGTATTATGGTTATTTCAAAACAATTACTATTATTGATATGATCACTATTTTTGCTATTGGCCACGCAGACCAAAATGACCACTGAGCGTTACGGAGGATTCTCCTGCCTCCCTTTGTTATGGTTTTATAAAGCTAAGGGCGTGCCCGTGCTCTTCTATGGTGCAGGAGCTCTGATAGGTTGGGACAGTGTCCAATGGCAGGGGTTGGAGGGCATGTTGTGGAAACAGGCACCTGGGCTCCCTGCGGGAACCCCAACCACCCTACTTCTATTTGAGTTAAGTCTATTGTCAATTAAGGGGATGGTTAACTGAAAGGTGTTGTCATTGCTCAGAAAAATGCATGTGGCCTCGAACCCTTCTATATTCTTCTCTCTGCTTCAAGCTGTGGCGGTGATGAGGTAGCACTTATTAACACATGGGTGGAAATGTGTTTATTAACATTCGTCGATCTTGATCTCCATTTGAACTGTTAAATAACGAACCCACAGAGAGCTAAAAACGATTGCAGATTGTAAGAAATACACCTACTAGCATGACATCCCTCTGGATAGGAATTCTCTAAATATTCTCCCGAACTAGCTGACTCCATTTCCGGATGCACGCTGTGGGGTGTACTTTCTAAAGACCAGATTTAACATGTTACCCTCCAATGAGATCAGAGAAATTAGAACTTGGATACCGCGTAATGAAAGATGCTGTCGCTTTTGTGAAACACCTGTCGTGGAGTCCCCGAAACACTTAGTACTGAACTGGGAGAAGTTGAGTGAGCCTAGGGAGCGATTCTTGGGTAACCTTTTTCAAGAATGTCAAACTTACTCAGGAGATCTATTAGGGGAAATGTTATTAGAAGGACCACAAATCGCTTGGAAACTTGGTTTAGATTGAAGAATCCTGAAGTGTCTAGTGAAGTATAATATTGGTAGCCCTTGGAGGTGTTATTGATTGGACATTTGTGTTTAGTCCTTTTAATAATCTTGATACGGTGAATTTAAGATCTATGTATTTATTGATACTTTTAAGATGCTGTATTCTTTTCTGTTGTTCTTCCTGTGAGTGTGAAAAGGTCATTAAGTGAACTATATCACAATAAATACATACATACATTATAATTATTAATATTAATATCATCATCAGTGTTAGTTTGATAATTATCATTCATTATAGTGATAATATTAAAAATAATAATTTCGAAGACCTCATTACAATAATGATAATAATTATAAGAAAACAATACTAATATTATGAATTATAACAACAAAACTTGTGTCTTAACAGGGCTGTCCCTAGAATGTCGCAAGGAATAGCCCTCCCCGCCCCTCAACATTAAGTCGTCATTGCTGATTGCAGGGTCTTCTTGCGATCATTCATGTTTCGCTGTTGAATGCACGCTTCTTCGACAATCATGGTAAATGACTTGCCTATCGACCATCAAGCTTTAAATACCAATGATTGCAGTTTCCAATGGTTCATTGTCTCGCCGCAGAGCAAACACGAATGTGTTCCTGCTGATGAGCTGTCAGAGCCCTGACGGTCTTTCAAGGGAATGGAGGCTTCGCCGTCTCATTTCATGCCACGGTGGGTACAACTCAGGCATCAGCATCAGGGAATGGTCATAACTTTTGGGGTCAAGGTTTTCATGAACGTTCGCCGCTAGCATTGTTACCCTTTTGGCAGTCGGCAGCCACAGTTCTGAGCCAAAGGTCAGAGAGGACTCAATTTAAGTGTTGAAAATGGACACAGAAGTGTGGGCCACAATATGGATTGACACCGAGTCAAGGGATATGCACTTGTCTTATAATGTTCTCATCGTTGGAAATGAAAATAAAGTCCAAAGCGCCAATACTACCAATCCCAGAACCCTTCTCCATCGTATGTCAGTCCAGTCCGTATTCCTCAGTGTTCTTCAAAACGTACCTCCTTCAATACCGCCTGCTATTTTCACTCGTCAACTTCTGTTGTGTAGCCATGAACCGTGGAAGAAACAGCAAAAGTCAACATTCACCCAGCAAACACCCAACATTCACCCAGCCAAGCACTTATTAAAATCTCCATCCATCTGCCAGCCAGTCAGATGAATTCTGCTCCGCCAAATTTGTTTTAGGTGCATAAGGCGACAATCACATAGGATGGGCAAGTAGGGAACTAAAATACTAACCTCCATGCCATTCTTATCCCCTCGACTCACCATCATCAATTAGTAGGAGGAATCGACAATCTATCATGGCACATATACTTACTATTATGCAATATTTTAGTTCTAGAAACCGCGATACAACCAGCATGCTCTACAGGCTTGTAGCCAACCCCATGAAATACCTGCTAAAGCAACCGGGCAGCAGACCTGAGAATATCGCCCAGTCTGCTTCCAGAAACGGAAGGACATGGAAACTAGATTTCTGGTGGCTGAATGGAAACAAAACATGAAACATCAAACCTGCCTAAGACATTACCCTCTTTACCCACCTGGCTAAGGGGAGATGGGTGAGCTTGTTGGAGGACAGCCCTAGATTCATGGTCTGTGGTTCGTATTCCGTGAGACGTCTCACCAGACAAAGACAAGCAAAGTCAATACAAAATGGGCATTCAAAACATGATGATCGTGATTGTCAACAAAAGCTTAAAGAAAGCCTATTAAGCCTAAAACAGCTGCCAGACAAATCATCATCGCGCTGGCTGGGAGGATAGCTCAGGGGCAACGTGTTTGTCTTGAAAACAAGACAGTGCGGAGCAGCACAAGTTCAAATCCCTGTCCCGCGCTTATAGACTGGTCTTCGGGATTAAGACGATGAATTCATTTTTCCCATCAGACCCTCTCCTGAAAGGCACTAACATGACAAGTTTAGCAAACAATTCCTGTAAGAACAATTCCAGATTATATTAAACAGCGATGAAACTTCATTAACATCCCACAATGAAGAGCATCGCACCTTGAGAAGCTTGGATATCAAATGATGTACCCCCACCAGTCAACCATCTACAAGCTCATAAAATATAGAGATGGCAGCCTGTACAGATTATGATATGATAGGTTATTTATAACGCGCTTAATACCCAGTGGTTTCTAAGCACTGACCCGGGGATCAAACCCATGTTGCTCTGTGTCATCTTGCTCCCAAGGCGAGCACATTGCCACTGAGCTATCCTCCCAAGACTTTTGACACTATTATAAGCAAAAGATAAAGGAAGTTCAATCAAGAAATGCACCACCTCAACAACGTCTTTCCCCGGAGGGCCCAAATACCATTTACCGCATCAGCGAACCCAAACCTTCTGAGCTGCACCATAAATTCTGACCGACGTAGGCGCGCATGATTTCTGAATAATCCCTGAGGCTGATTCTGAAAGTCCATTTGGAAGCCCTCTACCCTGGAATGGAGGCAGGACACTAAACAAAGGGAATCAGAGAGTATCAGAGGACGAGGGTATCCGACATGTTAGAGAATGAAATAACACTGACAACCAAACAGGAAAGTCTATCAATATTGCTGGTGCAATTTGGAACCAAGCTTGCGCTGTTGATTGGGGTGATCAGAACCAGGCACGCTGCTTGCTTATGAGCGTGAAGCAGGGTACCATCAATCATGCCCAAAGGAGGGAAAGCATAGCGAACACCAGCACCCGAGATCTGGAAGAACGCATCCTTCACCACTGCGTCTGGAACCGCTCCCCATCTAAAAAACCTGGTCACCTGAATGTTGTGACGTGAGTTGAAAAGATCTAACTGGAAGGACACCCAACGATCTTCAGACCCACAAAACCCTTCTTATGAAGCCCCCATCTGCTTTTGTGTCTCAGATGTCTGGAACACCAGTCTGCTACTAGGTTGTGGGGCCCTGGAAGGGTCCACACTTTATATCAAAGATCTCAGAAACTCACTTCCGGGTCAGGTAGACTGTTTGATATCATGGCCTCCATTTTGTCTATTTTCCAGACAGCTGACACGTTGTTCATGAGAAGAATGACAACGTTTAGTACTGCATCACAGTACCGTGCGCAGCAAAGGAGCCCGCAAGGGCTACGTAAAGAGTTTATACACCAGAGAGACTTCTGAGGCAACTATGAGACCACTGTCTAAATGTAAGCACCTCCAAAACGTGCATTTGAGTTTAAGCTTAACACTGAGGTGAAAGGGGAGATACCATGCCATTTCAAGCTTCCAGGTTTGCGCTTCCCTTGCTTCGGACACACCTGGAAACCATGAGAGCAATCTCACCCTTTCCTTTGGGCAACCTTTACAGTGCACTGTAGTACAGAGGTCCCAGAAACCTCACATGAGTAGAGGATGACAGCAGTACTATTATTCAGGACAGAAAGCACTGAGAAATTGTGGATAAATGCACTGCACTTTTTAATTCCTTTTTAATGGGTCAGACCTTGGACATAGGGAGCCTCAACATTGACCTGTTGCAGTTTACTAGAATTCCTAGGCATGGCATCAAGTGAGAGGGTTCAGGCTCTGAATTGTTTTCAATTCTCCCGGTTGCTGCTGAAGCCTGGCCCTTGAAGCAATACAGATGTAATCAAACCTCACCCATTCTTCTGAAATGGAAATGACATTGTCTAAACAGATCGAAAGCCAAATACCTGAGTCTGTAAATCAGTTTTCACAGAATTTCAAAGGATGTGCGGCGAACCAACTGGTAGAGGCCAGGCCAAACCGATGAGAAGAGGACCTGTAAGGAATGTCTTCCCGACAGAACTGGAGATATTTTCTGTGAGGACCAAAAATGGTAAAGGTTAAGTAAGCGTCCTTCAGTGCCAAACACATGAGCCAATCACCTGGCCTCACTATGTCTTTCAACAAGGCAATCGTCACCATCTTGAAAATCTTGAAATGATGTAGACAATGGACTTGTTGAGGTCCCTGAGGTTAATCACTGGATAAACTCCCCTTTCCTTTTTCTGATCTCGATAAATATTACTAACACAACCTGTTGTTTGACCTCTCCATTGCTCTCTTCTTGCAAAATGCTCTTCATCTGCTGGGAAATCACTGAGTACCTGATCTCTATTCAGGGTAATGGTTGATGTAGTGTCTGGCAAAAGTCTAACAAGGGGCCTGCTGCTACTTACTGCACCCACAGATCCTGCAAAACAAGACTCCACTTTTCTACCAAATGATGACCTCTAATCATAAATGGAAGTTCAGAGGGAGATAAGCCTACGTTGGTTGAATCTGCCATGCCCCCACCCCCTCTAGAACTCCTGCTCTTGTAGCCTGAGCCCCTTTGTGGGAAGAAGGTCGGTTTGAATGGAGCAAACACCAGCTCAGTGGGTTGCTTTCTGTATGGAAGGCCTGTAGATCATGGGAGGTCAGCTAGATGGGAGGCCTCTACCCCGATGGCCCGGAGAGAGACCAAGTGGTGCAAATATACTTTTAAGAGATGACTGGTTCTCACTAGATACCTGAAAAAGTTCTCTCGAAACAGGCAAAGGGCTGTAGAGGAGTCACCCTCCACCAGCCCACTCAGTTTGGGGGAGGTTTTACTTAAAATCATGTTGATCAATTTCATTCCTTTAAAACAAAGCACGCTTTGCACCCTGCTGCTTACCTTCTCCAGCTCTAAACGTGGTTCAAAAGCGTTCCCTCCACTGACAAGTCCACAAACCTTAATAGAGTAGGGGTCTTGTTCAGAATTCGTTCTCGCCAAGTGTACTGCGCTTTGTCAACCCCATTGGTCAATTGCTGTCATAGATAGAAAAGAATGCTATTTTAGCGCCCAGGACGGGGGGAGCCAACCAATCAGGTTGCTTGGATTGCGGACTAAATTAAACAATCCAAGCACACCTTCCAACCAACCTAATGGCTGCACCCCACCCCAACTTCTTCCCATCACCCTCCACTTCCCTCGGTCACCGTTCCATCCCCTCCTGACCCCCCTGCTCCACTGGCCTTGTTCTTTTGGTGGCGGCTCAACTGCGGCTCCAGCTGGGAAATGGAAGAGGGGCTCTTCTTGGACTCCTGTCTTCCAGCTACAAGGCTGCCTTCTTAGGTAAGTATTTTGTATAAATGAACGGGGTGGTGTGAGGCGTCCCGTTCCTTCATACAAAATACATTGCTCTCAGGACCCCTGGTTTCCAGATTGGAAGCCTGGGGTGGTAATAGCAACAATACCCAATACATCGGACCGGATCTGGGGTTAACGGCACCAGGGCCCATCAATAAGATCCTTGCTGTACTCGGGCCTTTAACTTGGGTTCGCCGGATTGGGTATTATTGCCTAATTATTGTCCACCCTAGAGGTATAAGTGGTCTAGATTAGTAGGTTAGGCCAGGGACATTTGACCCTTCTTCTGAACTGAGCGGCAGTGTGTACATTTTTCATAATTTCTCTAGAGTTGGGTTGAGTGACTGCTTTGGAATAAAACATCCCAATACCAATACCTTGCAGCTTGGTGAAGGCCCATCTAGCTCATCACTATGCAAGATGTTAAGGTCCACATTATAGGGGGAATCCAATACGACATTACCCTGAGGCATGATGGGACGGGTGCCACCCATCACATTCCCGCATCCTCTGAACTGTCAGCATCCCCTGGTGACCGGCCGACACATTCCTTAGCCATCTTATACAAAGGCTGTTCTATCCCTACCAAGATGGAGCAGTGAGAGCCCGGAGCACCTATATTAAGAGTGGTGTTGCCGTAACACAAGCCCTTGGGTGGTCAGGAAAAGCTGTGCATATAATTCCCTCATGCAATCAGCGCTTCGTCTTTGCTGTAGCTTTTCTGTAACTAGACACCCCCCTATTGCTAGCTACAATGCTCCCATGTTTCCCCTCCCCTGATCGATGGGTCTGTATGAACTGTAAGGGACCAAGAGTAAGACTTATACACAGGGGCGTGTTAAGTGATGGTTATAAACTTTTATTTCCAGCAAATAAGAAGAAGAGTTGGGGAAAATCCTACCTTTCCCTAATCCTAAAAGGGGTTCCCCTCCCTCAAGAAAACTAAGGAATGTCTGTGTCTGGATGTTTAACAAAAGAGCATCCTCCGTCCTGTTTCCAAAAGTCCTAATCCGATCTTCAGACTCTAAACGCCATATAATGTTTATAGGGATGTCTGGTAAACTACACACGTGCAGCTCGTTTCTAAAGCTCAATACATAAAGGTTTATGGTGCAGAACCTAAAAAGTAATAAAGGGTTCTGCCAGGAAAGGGGTCTCCCTTCCCCTAGAGCTCTTCTGACCATTGAAAAGTGTCTCTTTCTCACAATATAACTGTGTTTCAAAGGGCATGATCTTCCTTCGAGTTTCCTTGAAGCATGCAGTTTCTTAACAATTTTCAATTTCTCACACTTTGTCCACTTTCTCCCCAGATGTACTCTCCTGCCAGGGTATTTGTGACTTTCTTTTCAATCCTTGAAAGGGGTAAAGAGGTATGAGTCTTCCCTGTTGTATCCCCAATGTTAAGTTTCTGTACTTTTGCACTCCTGGCTACTCCCATGCCAGGATATCAACTCACTGTTCTTCTCGCTTCTAGTGTACCTTCTTGACAGGATATCACTTTGCTTCTCACGCGTGGTTTACTTTCCTGCCAGGATGTCACTTTGCTTCTCACCCCTGGTTTACTCTCCTGCCAGGATGTCACTTTGCTTCTCACCCCTGGTTTACTCTCCTGCCAGGCTATCACTTCACTTCTCATCTCCCCCTCCTGAGTAGGAGTCTCAGACTCCTTGTTTGCCTGGTGCACTACCTTCCCAGGGCATTCTCCTTCTTTATTCACTCTTTCTTTCATCCGTGTCACAACAGTTATCCACAGTTGGGTCACTGACCACTTTCTGATAAAGTTCATATTTACTTTGCCTCCCCTTTTCATGGTTTGGGTCTCCGACCCCTTTTCAACACTGTCTATATGTATAACAGTTCCTCTTTTTAAGTTTTGTGCTTTTGTCTCACTTTTAACAATGTTCACATACACATTATTCCTTCCTTTAGAATACTGGGTCACCGACCCTTCTTTCACAATATTCTCATTTGCATCAGTTTGTCTATTATGTTCAATGGCTTTCTTTTGTGTTCTCAGCGCACCACGACATTTGCTCTTCGGAACCATGGTCACCCATTCCATCTCCCTGAGCTTACTGGGTGTCTCTGGCGGTCCTTAAGTCTCCTCTTTGACTTCTCACTCGGTCCGCTGACTAGGCATATGTCCTGTTAGCAGGTCCTTCTTTGCTTTGGTATCTCTTGCTCGGGGGGCTCCTGCTGCTCCCAGTTAGCAGGTGGCAGGCTGCTTTCAGCATGGTTCTTCCTCACACAGTCCATTTTAGTCTCTGTGCTGCAGCTCACAATCATCTGCTTTCTGGCATCACACAGGTTGCCGACAGCCTTGGGCTCTGCCACTCTCCTCCATTGCTACCAGCTGTAACTTTCCGGCATAAGTCAGAAGTTTCCAAAGATTAGGACATAGCGTTGGCTTACCGCTTCTAGGCATCCATCTCTTGCCCTTGTCTCAGTACTTAAATGAGGGGGGGTGAGGGGGCAAATAGGGTATTTGGTTGGAAAAACCTGGGATTTCTTCCTCTACATTACAATAAGCCATACATGTTTGTTGTAAAGGTGTATGGTGTCATGGGGAATTATGACTGCCCGTTTATTTTGGGCCATGTTTTTTCTACCTCTTTGGAGTTGGTCTTTCCCAGTGTGGTCCTCCTGCAGATAGCCACCCCCAGGTTCAGTGACTGGTAGCTTCTGCCTTTCCCTACCCACGTAGGAGACGCTTACCTCCAGCGAGTCAGTGGCGGTATTGCTAGATTCGGCAAAGAATTTAACGCTAGCTTTGCTGACCGGTTCTGCAAAGGAGTTGGTCAGCTCATTCCTTTGTGCGTCAATGAACTCAAGAAATTCATTTTCCCATTCCTCATATCTGTGGACCTCTCAGGCCTAGCATGCTCTTGCACCTGGACACCCTCAATATCTCCTTGTGAATTCTCCATAAAGCCCCCTTCACCCTACGACGTCAAGAAAACCAACAAGTGACTCTTAAATGATTTACTCAATCCTTCACTGCCATAGCCGGAAGCTCCTGTGATGCCTGCTCCCTCTGCTGCGACTCATTTGAGAGGCACGGATCCACGGATCCACTTGTCAGAGCATTTGCCGAGTCTGACGATGAGAGCGAGACAGCGTAGGCCAATTCCAGGTGATCTCTGCGGCAGGAAGAAGTGGGGAGCGGCCTATACCATGATCACTCCATGATGGATGATGTGGAAGTATCCACCAGCCAGATCTTTTCCCTCTCCTTTTAACAGAGGGGTTGGCTGCCCAACACACACCAAGAGTTAGTGTGGTGGTAGGCCATTGGCTGAGCAGAGGCAGAGCTTAACCCACTTGGTGCTGGAAGAAGTTCTTGAAGAGGTTATGGAAGAAGCCTACGTCCTCCTCTCCCGCTTACCAACTTTTAAAGACCCGCATGTGTAAATCGTAATTGTTTATTTATAACTGTGCTTAATACCCCGAGGTTTCTAAGCACGGTCCCGGGGATCGAACCTGTGTTGCACCGTGTCGTCATGTTTCCAAGACCAGCGCATTGCACCTGAGCTATCCTCCCGAGACTATGTCCATTGGATGCATGCATTATGCATAAAAGCAACCCTACTGATTACACTAGGGAGCTCCATGGTTGGTTAATAGAGGGATGTGTCTTGTAAGAAGCAAATAATATTCCTTTTAGGGCAAAGAGGTCGCAATCTGTGCATGATTTCATTTTACGGGGAATTCCTCAAATGCATGGCAGGAAACCTTCATGGTGTAAACTTGGAATAAACAGCATTAGTGGGGTTCCTGCTAGGAAACAGTTCATTACAGAATAAAAGTTGGGTGCAAGGGAAATCGTGATTGTGCAACTGCCCGAACACTGAAAAAGCAACTCTGTAATACCACAAATGCCTCAAGGGATATCCGATTAAAGTGTCTCTATCCCAGGCAAATACAGCCCTTCGGCAGTTCCCGTTCAGCCGAAACTACTTTGCTCCACAAATTCTAGGGCATTCTGAGAGCCATCAAATTTTCCAATCAGCCGCACGGCGCGTACGACGCAGAGTGCGACTGCTCACTTCTGATAATATTACGAACGCCATTTTTTAGCAAAAAGTCTGCAAACTACTTTGCTTGAATCATAACAGACTCCCTGTGGAGGCCTCAGCAAGCTTTACAAACCATATAAAAAGAGGAATAAGGAGGCAATGTGCCGGGTGCAAGACCATGGGCTGTCATTTCAAGCTCTCTGTGGAGGGATCTACACTGCGGAAACCACAGCATGTTGCACCATTTACAGTATAGCGGTATATTGATTTTAGCCCTGAAGCAATTCAGCGCCATTATAATGTTATCGGCAACATTCTAAGAACATGGATTGTGCCAAACCTCTAGGATGGTGCAAGTCAGGAAAGTTTCGCTTACATAAGGCAATCTTTATGTTATGCCGCTCTCCTAATCCACTCCCCTCCCCTGCAACATAGGCTGCATGATTGCAAATGAGGTCACATGTGGCCATCCATTATCCCCTCCCTGATCATAGTCAATGACACTGATGGTATGTTACACTATGGGCCGGATTCTCGGAAAGGTGATGAGCTTGCATACCCACAATGCATTGCCCATTTGGCACCGAACTGGCGGGAAACGTCCGGTAATTGTTACTGGGTGGCGCTGTGCTGTGCGTGACTTGGATGGCATGGCTAATTGTGTGTCCACCTTTCATGTGGAAGTGTTTTCTTTCAAACCTTTTAAACACACCATAACTTTGCTAGTTTTTGATATATCTGGAGGTTGTGGTCAGCTCTGCCTGAGTACTCTATGCCTGAATCCATACCCAGTCATGTATAGGGCTGGCCACAGCTCCCAGGCGACAGACCGCACACCGCAATGAAGAAGTCCTTCTTGCCTGCACTTGCTTTCATAGCAATATGGTTTAAGCACCTAATCTTGTGGATGACCAATCTTAACCTGTAATCAACTCTATACATTGCACCCCGGCCATGGCAATGCCCCATCTAGGCTATTTTTGGCCCTGGTACTAAATTATTATACAACAGACTAAGGAGAGAGTTTGCTGGAACCCCCATTTAAGTGACCTCTTCACTTAACTCCTTAGCACATAGAACGTCCTAGAGATTTAGTAATTTGAGACTCAGCAAGGGACGGACCCTATGTAAATACCTATGGCAGCGTTGTGTGGTATGTAAGCCGGTCAAATAACGAATACAACCAGAGGCACTTATACCAGCGGGATTATCACAGAGAACTACCAAATTGAGGAACTGAAAAAACATGATAGTGTTCAAAAGGGCAAAACTGCATTGCAAGTTGGGAAAAAATGTCACTGTCACGGGATCCACACTGGGCTTCCTTTTCTGCCTTAGTGTTGCTTTCCATGAGCGGATGTTGGTCACAGGACAGGTAGGCCGCTGTAGAGCTTGGTGATTCGGCTGCAGTGTCTGTTGTGATGTTTGTGATCAGGATCAGACCTGTGGACGACCCGGAAGGAGTTTGGCAAGGGAACGTGAAAGGAAAAGCCTTGCCTCCCAGGGTCGCTGGAGAACTCTTTGGTCATGCACGCTGCAAGGCCTGCATGGTCAGGCATCTCGGTGTCAGAGATGAATGTGCAACACTTTGTAGACGGGGCCAAATATGACCCTCATGCCCCCCACACAACTCTCAACACGAAGGCAACGAAACAACAGATGTGCCTCCCTCTTAGGCCAATCAACACGATCCTTTATGTATCGCAGGTGTGAGAAACGTTCCTCTCTCATACAGCCATTTAGACTGTACCCAATCGATGGTTTGGACGACATGGAAATGACATCTATCGAGCAAGTCGACTAACTGCAAAACCAGAAATCACTTACATCATCACTGACATCATGACATTTGCGCACTTATACATGAAGTACATCCGTCCATTCATGAAGTTACATGAACATGCACTCATTTTTTGCATATAGGCATGAAGCACATGCTTATGACCCACAATGGTAGAGGACGGACACACAAACATATTTAGATATATTCATATCTTTCAGCAAAGCTAAAACTGCAAGATGCAAAGTATTCTTATCTTTAGCTTGCACATGCTTGACGGCCACTAACATGGAGAAGCCGTAGGGAACAATATGAAAGCTAAAGGCCTATGAAGCGAACGAAGGAGAGACAGGCTTGGGGTGCATGGGAGGGTTGACATGATCGCCACAGCCAGAGGCAAGCACAAATAAGGCACCCAGCCAAGGACAAGTAGAGACGGGAAAGTTCCAGTTACCAAGAGAATGAGCCACCTGCAGACAATCAGGCTAAAATCCTCGTAATTACAAGCAAGACAACTTAATTTTGTTATCCCAAGACACGTGACCAAGACAAACAGGAAATGGCCCCTTTAACCAAGGTAGACAGAGAGTACTGTTCCCATCAAATCAGAGGGGAAAAGCTACAAGTGATGCCCACAAACTGCCAACTGAATGCACTCTCCTAGGCATAACTGATCAGAGATGGCAACATTAGAGAACACATCGCACCTCTATATTCATTCTCATCACCTTGAAAAGGTACACACAGTCTGGTAACCATCCACGGTCCCAGGGCTGGGAGGACATATTCTTCCCAATCCAGAGTCACCTTGCACGCTGGGATATAGTTTGTTGCAAAGGCCTATGGTATCACTGCGACCCTGCAACATCGTAGACTAGAACCAGTAGAAGTGGTCCCAGTGGGGAACACCAGATATGGCTATCCAATGGTAGAACTAACCACCATAGCTCCTATATGTAGCTCACCCAAACTGACCAATGTGAATGTTTGATAGGTTTCTGGGATGGAACCTGCATTTGTGGCGGGATTCACACAGGGATAAAACTGGTTGACACATGCTTAGAAGCTGAGAGCTCCGGACGATACTTGTTTTTCTGGTGTAATCCCTGTCATTTTGTTTGCTAATAAAAGACACTAACTTTGCCCCATGGGTGAGTCTTCCGGTCTCGTGGTGGGGAGTCTATGATGGGTCCAAGTGTCTCTGCTGATAATTGCGGTTACTGCTAGAAAGCCACGATTATCACAATGAGAGCCCGGCATCACTCCATTCTCTTAGAGCACCCAGATACCATTGTATTGACTTGACCGTTCCCTACGGAACAGAGCAGCACTTGCGTGCGCATCTCATGCAATGCGCCACTCTTACATTTATCTGGTCCACGCGGTTTGAAAAACCCAATTGATACTTTCCCTATCTTTGCTCTAAGGGGCCAGATTTTTCCTATATTATTTATACAAAGAAACTGCACTAATCAAGAAGGGCAACAAGGCTCTATAAGGCGTCTCCTTGACGTAAGCATACAAATACAGAAGGATATAGAGCCACTGTAAAGGAGAATACAAAATAATACAATATAAAAAAGATTACAAAAATTATATATTTATCACCCTGCCCCATGCATTTTAAACAAACTCATATAAGTCACACCCACTACCGAGCACCAGCACTACACCAAAATATATCATGAAATAATACTGACATCTGCAAAAATGATTATCGATGTGCGAACAAGAGCAGCACAATAACCCAGTGATAGGAACAGCTTACATTTTCTCCGCTTCCAAGCAGAATGTAAGCGTAACAATATGCAGTAGAAAATTCAATTTCAAAGTCCATTATCTCATGGGCCATATGGCGCGGAGTTTCCACTCGCTATTCAATGTATACACAAAGGAAATGCATAGCCTATTGAAAGATGGCCTCACGAGCCGCCCTATAAGGTATTCATGTGCTATAGACTGGAGGGCCCACAGCAGCAGTGAGAAAACCTTTGTGCGTCGGTGACAGTTTGCAGATGGCAGATGGCAGCTGGCGTAACAGGCAGTATGCCCGAGCGTTATATGCGGCCGCTCTTCTCGCTGAATTAGCACCCAGTCTCACTACATCGCAGATGAGGTCAGAAAGGCCTTAGTATGGGGAATGGTACTGACCTTGCTCCAAGTACTATGTGTATCACTGATTTTGGGAAGGCAGGGGGCAGGGACGTCATTTGGGGGTCGTCAGGGGTCACAAATGCGACTCCTGAGGTCTCCCTTGCTACCCCTGGGGAGTCCCTTGCCACCCCTAAAACATTTTGTTTTAAAGACAATCTTTTTTCTTTCTCTTTTTTTTTGTTATCATAAGCTCCTGGGCTGTGGCCAGTTCTATGTGGCTCTTTGTTTCTAGGGTAGCTTGCTTTCTTGTTCAGGCCTCTTAAAAAAACAGTGGGTTCCACAAGTGTAACACTTCAAGCAGTGACCCTAAATAAGAAAGAATAGGAATAACACATAATTTGTTTTTCTGTAATTCTATGCAATAATTGCTGGACTCATTAAAGGTTTATTTCAGGCACACTTCAGGGGGTAAGTCACTGATTTGGTCTGTTCTTAAACACCTCAACTCAGCCTTTCATCCTTCTGAGGTCGATAAATGAGTACGAACACAGTTTGGGTGATATTGTATGTATATTTGTGCTATATAAAGCGCTTAAGCGTAAGTGCTATATAATAACACATCATTGTCATTTGCCTTGGACGTCTGATTGCATGCACAGTAATTTGGTAGTATGGGCCTATATACACTTATCTTAACGATACATATGGCGATCCATTCTTGTATGAAATGTACATCACATTATAGTGATAGCGTATACAACTTTTTAGTAGTGTACTTAGGAACAAAGCATTGTTATGCCATTTCCTGTTTTGTCTAGGGGTGAAAGGTCGTATTCCATCACTTCGGGGGGGGGTCAAATGACATCACTTCCTGTGATGTCATCAGAGGTCGAGGGGCATGTGATGTCCCTTCTGCTACCCCTGGCATTTCGGTGAAATTACGACCCTGGCAGGGGGCACTATACATCCTCCCCTGGGGTCTGGAGTCAGGACAGTACCAGGCAGGACTTCCCAAGAATTCATTAGCCGTCGGGGGAGGCCAGCGCATCTTATAAATGACCTGCAAAAACCAACTTAAACGCCCCAGGGAAAGGGGAGCAAAAGGGTCTGAGGGATTCACAGTTACCCAGGATTTACAAGTGCTTCTGCAGGGAAAGGTAAGAAACAAGTCGCCAATCAAGCTTCCAGGTCAAATGACATGGATGATTCAAAATGGCTGCTAAGCTTTTTAAAACCCTCTATCCCTAAGCTCTGAACACTGTTTGCTGCCTTCATTATTTATTTATTATTTATCTGTTTCTCCTTTGCTTCACACTTTCCACTTCTCCCCCCTTCCATGCACTTTTCCCCTCCCCCTCTCCCATGCACTTGCTCGTTCTCAATGTCACTGGGCCTAGTAAGATCGCTGTTTTGTTCTCCCCTGTTCCCTCTCCCTGCCTTATCGCGCTCTGAAACACTTGTGTATGAGCTCGATAGAAATAAATATCAATCAATCAATCAATCAATCAGATCCCTGGATGGAAACAATGACCATCCTAGCCAATCAGGGAGCAGACACCAGGCCAGGCAGGATAAAAGATGAGTGGAGAGTCCTGTTGATTTGGGCAGAGAGATTGGTAGTGCAAACGTTTAAAGGCCCAGAGTTTGTCGTGTGTGTGTGTGAGAGAGAGAGAGAGAGAGAGAGAGATCGAGAGAGAGAGCGCGAGAGAGAGAGCGCGAGAGAGCTCAGGGCTTATAGGAAACACATCCACTATCACCTAGAAGCCAAAGAACCACCACTCAGGAAGACCAACATTTAGAGGCAACCTCTACGGGAGGGTCCAGGGGCCTTGGAGACCCAGAGACCTGTGTGCGAGTGAGTGAACTTCTCGGGGACTGTGCATAACTTTGCATTACGCTCACAGTGTGCGAAACCTTTAGGACTGAGCAACTTTGATGACCAACTGTTGTAGTCTCAGGAACCTGTGCTCACGGCCCCAGGCCGGTCCTACACGAGGGTCTGAATATTCTAGTCGCAGACTCTTCCCCTCCTTAGACCTTGCACTCTTTTCAGGGGCTATATCCTTTTCTTGGTTAAACCCTGTCTCCAACCTCTTTTCAACTGCAAAAAATGTGTTTTTCAATCTATTTGGGCGTCAAGGCGTCTGTTACCCCCCTCGGCTTGTGAAACAAGGCTCGGCCTTTATTGGTCACTGCAAAAAGTGGTTCCAGACTTCTGCCCTAGACAGATATCCTGATGCAGGGGTGCCGAGTACGCGGGTGCTCCGGGCCCGGGCAATCCCCGGAAAAGGCCAACTGCGCTCAAAGTCCCTATACTTTCAATGGGACGTCCGAAAATGTTTCCCACCGGCCCCCCTCAGGAAAATCAAAAGCCTCCGCCCCTGTCCTGACCCTTTGTCCTGTAAGAATGTTATCTGAGCGGCAAAGGCAATCTGAAGAGCATTTTCAATATGGCGGCAATGGAAGCACACAATAAGCCACTCCAGTAGCAGCATTGTGATAAATTAGCTTCTGGTTTAATGTACTGTCGCAGCTGGACCCCCATTGGAAGCAGCGGCCCTACCGGGAATTACATCTGGTGAGCTAATGCAGCCAAATGACAATTTCATCCCATTAAAGCAGTCAGCCATCAAGGACAAACCCCAAAAGGCAACATTATTAACATTTAGCTCTTTATGTATTGAATTATAGCGGGCTGCGGACTCGGGGGAGGGCGGCGGTTCACTGAAAGCAGCAGTCGCTCGTTCAGGGCGCGCGAAAGAGCAGACTGGACACATACGGGACACGCATTTTAACATTGTAGAGGCCAACGTGATCGCCGGCAAATGCAACCCTTAACGTGATGGATGTCATGGGCGTTTTGGACAACTCTCGTCAGGCCTAGCCAGCATTGTCAATTGTGAGTGGTCATGGGAGTTGTAGTTTCGTGATCCTGGAGAGCCACCGACTGCAGACTCAGGCGTTTCTTTTCGTGGGTACTGTGCGAATTACTCATACGCAGGGCGTTAAGTGGGGTAAGAAATCGAGGGGGGCTTCATTTGGGGTGTGGTTTGTGAGATGGGTGTGGCCTAAAAAAGTACGCACTGTAAGGTATGCACACAATTATATCTAAATGTTATATATTTATGTGTGTACCTTACTATGGTTTGGGTACTAATCAAGCCATCTTTTCTAAACATAGAAATATGTAACATATTTCTATGTTTATAAAAGATGTCTTGAAAAGTACACAAACCATAGTAAAGTACGCACATGAATATATAAATGTTTACTTTTATATATTTGTTTGAGTGCCTTACTATGGTTTGTGTACTTCAAGATGGCTTGAAAGGTACACACACCATAGTATGGTACGCACACAATTATATAACATTTAAATATATTTGTATGCGTACCTTATGGTTTGCGTACTTTTCAAGGCATCTTTCTTAAAACATTTGTATGTTTATAAAAGATTACTTGAAAAGTACACAATTCAATCCATCTTTTATAAAGCTTTGACGACGGACAAAGCCTGAGGCGTCTTCGTCCGTCGGCAAAGCTTTATACAAGATGTCCTGAAATATATACTTTTCAAGCCATCTTTTATAAACCACAAAATATGTCGAGGAGTACCAGGGTTGCCGAGGGTTAAAGATGTCTCGGCGACCTGGGGTGGGGGTGGGGAAACAAAGGACAATAACTTCCTCTGATGACTCCGTGGAAGGGGTCACTAGAGGAATTTGCAGTAACTGACAGAAGTGCCAGCCCGCCACAGCATCGCCGTGGCTGGCTGGCACTTCTGTCAGCTTGCCTGACTTAGTGGCGGCCGCATCTCCCGTTGCGGTGGCGGGCGTGGCGGGATAATGTGACCCACCAATGTTGCAGTGGGTCCGGGGGCCCCGGCCTGCTTAAAATGCTGCTCATACAGTATGTTAAAGTGGGCCTTGATGGCTTCTTTTTCTAATGAACTGTTGTTTTTTTATAAGTTATATGATATGATATGATAGGTTATTGATGGCGCATACTTTGCTATGTCTTCATATGTTCCTCTTTTCCCTGCTGACCCCTCCCTGACCCTGTTAACAGCGACTTGCAAGAAAGCTCTTGCCGAAGTGACTTTGTCATAATAGTTTCATGATTCTGGCACGTACCATTACAGAAGGGGACAAATCATGCGTGAACAGGCCTTGACCCCCCACCTCAAAGGAAGTAGTAGTACAATCTTCAATGCTAAGCCACGCCCTTCTGCAAGGGAACATCCACGCTTTGAAACCTCTGGGTATTAAGCGCGTTATAAATAACCTATCATGTCATATGAAAGTAGTACGATATGTTGAGGCCTGTGGGAGCATTATGGAGTTGAGGAGTCAGACCCATAGCCTGCTTCACCCTGCGTCACGCTTGCAATTGACTGAAGAATGGCATAGAAACTATAAAGAATATGACTGCAATCTACAAGTCAAGGGACTTACTTTCACTGACCAGGTACATTTTGGAGGAGCGTATTATCCCCAAAACCCTCAAGAACCCAACAGAACCAACATAAACCAATCCGTCCATGGGGCAGAAGTCTAGTGTCACGCATGCCATAGAAAACCCACAAAGGTACCCAGGGAACTAAACCTCCAAGAATGCCAAGCACCACATTGTGGCAGCCATCTTGGGTGGGCGGCCATTATGTAAGGCAGCCACGGCCACCGACTCCCGTTCACTATCGCAGGAGACGAGGGAAAACAACAGAGCAACGGGATTCATGCGTCATTACCCGCTTGGTGGGAGAAAACACAGGAACTCAGATCTTGCCTACAGGCAAAGGGCGGTGCTTCTTCACACTGGCAGGGCTCAGGATGCATGAGCATGCCAGCCTGAGCTCAAGGCTGCCGCCATTGGCACTGATACTGCAGAACGGCATTGCATTACCCAAACTACCGCTAACCTGCCGTGCCGTAACACCCTTCTGTGTCCACATCGTACGATAGAGGCTGAACTTTAGAAAAGTGCCCCAGTAGCGCATACATTGAGAACTAATCCAACAGCGTGCATTTGAGGGCCTTCACATTGAGGCAACTGTTTATGTTGAACAGAGCTATCATCCAGGGCAGAAGACCATAGGTAAGTGGTTGCATGTTAACATAGTTAAGGTGCGGTGTGATACTAATCTAACCTGGTCACTGGAGTAGTGGCACTATGTGGCTGCGTATTGTTATCCTGCGCTATGTGGTAATAACGGTGTGAGATTGCGGTGTGACTGATTTGTGCTGACCTTGGCCTTGTTTTATGCATGCTCACGGGTTTGTGTCATTCTAAACATCCCACCAAGCATGAGAGCAGCGGAGCATTCCTTCCCTAGCCTCCTCCCACCTCCCCAATCATAAAAGCCACACTAAACACCTTCCTTGTGTGCCTACATCCCCTACCCACCCACTAAATTACCCCAATCCTCTTCCCCCCTCTTTCCTTCTGGTGTGTTGAGTAAACTCATCAATGCTACACCCATGAGAGCAGAGGCTGGTTGTGTGATACTCCTGCAAGTTGGCTGGAGCTTACTCTGACATAAGAAGGCTAAACCGGCCACGGCTCGTCCTCCCTCGTTCCCGTTCTTCCTCTGGCTTCCACCATTACACCCCTGTAATTAATCCCAAAGTTATGTCAGGGTATGTGATTGGGATTTGATGATGGGCGAGACTCTAAAAAATGCCACTGATAAAAAATTGCCCATGGTGGCCCTTGGGCCTCAGATCTCTGGCCCTCAGATTCCAGTTTGGGAGGGCATAGGAATTGCCGCGAACCGCATTACCACCACCTCGCCTGATCCGCAGCTTCGGGATACACAGGAGGAGCAATGGGCACTTAGTTAAAGAAATCTTTCCTGGTTAATCACTGACGAGATTGTGGCTCACCTCATGCATAATTTGGAATGGTGGACGCATATGTCTCTGGAAGATAGCTCACGGACAACGTGCTCACCTTGGAAGCAAGATGACACGGGGCAACACAGGTTCGATCCCCGGGTCTGCGCTTAAAATCCCCTGGGTATTAAGCATGTTATAAATATCATATCATATTTTATCCATTCTCAGGATGCTGCGGAGGTCAAGTGCACATACAGTCGGAATGCCCCACCTACGTCTGCTCATTACACTGGTACTCTTCAGCCATCCTCCTGTACCAGAGTTGATCTCGTTTTTTAGATGAAAGGTGGTCTTGGGTGGCAAGGAAAGCCTGTTCTCCAAGTCATACATCAACTGAAGGTCAACGTAACAGGAATGGAGGCCATTTGCGAGAAGACTTTCAGCAGGATGTTCCCATCTTCAAATGAGTGTGCCCTGGAGCCAGGGGTGACAAGAGAGACTGGTCCGCTCCAGGAGCTGTGCCTATCCAAAACTGCAGAAACATGTCCCCCTACAGGGGTTTACGCCAGTAACCAAAACTCTTTTTCTTGTTGGTGTAGATCTATTTTTGATCTCCTGACCTGCGTCTTTCTAAATATCTTAGATTTTTATAGTAAAGGCTTTCTTAATCGGATTGGTGCCTCAACACTGAGATGTCAACTTGAGCCATTCATGGGTTTGAGGAGCCTGGGTGGATAATAGTTGAGAATGAGAGGTTTTCCGCCCTGGCTCCTTATAGATTTCCACATTGCTAGGACCCCCTTCTAAGAACCTTTGCCCATCATGAATTTGCTAATACTAAGGTCCCTAGAAGAGCAATTTAATAATTCCCTTGCTACTCATGTAGGGCATATCATTGTATTTATTCAGTACAAAAATGTATTAACAATCAACATTTCACTAAAATCCTATAACAAACTTATCATACATTTTTTTTTAACTTTATGTGACGGGGTTTAGTAAGTGCACAGCTTGTCAGGATTAGTCAGGCGAGTACAAAGGCAGCGAATATGGCAAGGGAAATGTGCACTAAATCACACAGTGAATAGCTTCGAATAAAACTACGTGCACACAGGAACAACGACTCATGTATGCTAGAACCCAGGAGTGCAAATAGAGTGTGACAACAAAACCAATATATGAAAAGGGATGTGGGGTAAGCACCTGACCGCGAGGAAAGTCGGCAAGCGCCTTACCCCCAATTGCAGTTACAGGTACTGACAGCGCTAAACCCACGTGGAGGGCAAGCAATGACAGGATCTGTGAACTAACACTCTTGATGGTATTAAATAAGGGAACTAAAGAACTGTACTCACGAGGACGAGATAAACCTCTTGAATGTCAGCTAGCCCACGAATCCTGTTGATGAAACTGGGACCCAGAAAGGCTAGAACAGCAATGGGAGGAAAACTAAATACCTAAGTTGGAATAGTGATTACAAATTAGTGAGGAAAACATAAGCATTCACACAGGAGCTAGCTACAACCGCACACCACACCTAATAATCAAATGGGAAATAAATGCAGAAGTGCAATGGAAAACATGGAATGGATCCCAATAGAAAGTAAGGATCAGGAGCAGGGAAAAACGAAATAACCAATGCAAACTTCTCCCTACCCCTCCAAGGAAAAGACAGGAAGCTAATCTAAGAGGAAGGCTAAGGAATACGGGTTTACAGCAGCAAAGGACAGAGTCAAAGAAATATAGAACACAGACAAACTGGGCTGCATCTAAAAGGGGAAAGCACTGAGAAATGCTGCCTGCAAACAGAGGAAGACAAAAAGGGAATCAAGGGAGCAGAAATCAATTAGCGCATTAATCCGAGATTCAGGGCGGAGGAACAAGAAAACAGGAACTAGGAACTAGGTACAAAGGCAAGGAACAAGGAACAAGGGACTAGTCACAAAAGGAACACTGCAAACGATGACCAGCGCTGGACTGAAGTAAGACTGAGGCTTTTAAAGCTGCTTAACGAGCACACGTCTCAGGTGTGCTGATTGCTGCACCTGCAGACACAGGTGTTGCCGATCCTCCACCCAACCTTGTCCTGCAAGGATGGAGGTGAAGCAGTGGGCCAGGCATTCTGGGAAGCATAGTCATTTGGTTAAAGAAGCATGCTGGCTGCCAAAAACCTGGAATGGATCCGGAAGGGAAGTAGCTTGGAAAATAGGGTTTTAGCGCTCCCCATTCATCACAGCACTGTAGCATAAGGTTCGGTGGAAAAGTCCAGTAGGGAATAAACCCCAAATCATGCCCCCAAGTGGTGGGAACGGGAGCGAAGGGAGCGAGTCGTGACAGTATACCCCCTCCTACGGCCGTCTTCGGGTGCCCGCCACCCGCACGAGACATCTTCTTTCCATGATGGGAGTGCTTTTTCTTTGGAGGTGGCACTGATGGAAATGGTGGCCTGTGGGCAAAGGCAGATGGACTTCCATGATAGGAGTGCTTTGTCTTTGGAGGTGGTACTGATGGAAACGGTGGCTTCTGGTGAGGAAGAGACTCATGGTTCGAAGAAAGGCATGAAGGACTTGCAGGACCTGAAGCAGTGTTCCAGGAAGCTCAGTCACTGGGAGTGGACCCTTATAAGTCTTTGAGGAGGGAGGCAGGCTGGTGCAACATGCCGTAGACAATGGTAGAAGCCCTGTTAGCCTTTCTGCCGAGAGTGGACATGCGGGAGGTGAGGAAATTGCTGGCTTCAGGAAAGGTTTATGTTCAGCCATTAGAGAAGGTGGCGGTTGAGGTAGAGGTTCAGATTTTCTTCTGTCATCCATCTGGGAAAAGGCTTGTGGTTGAAAGTGACTAAGGTTTGACTGCACATGTTCTACCCCTTGGAGACCTGAAAGTCCAATGGGTTGTACAAAGCTGGTACTCCTGGTGACAGTCGTGTAACCACCTTGTTGCACGTGGGATACAACAGCAGGGACGTTTGGCATACTGATAGGAGTGATAGACACAGTACTTGGTATTTCAGGCACACTCGCAGAATGAGCAATAACAGACACATTTTGAACTGCAGCAGTCATTCCCTTCCTTTGGCTACTAGCACCCAACTGGTGCTTCTTGGCGGAATTCTGTTGCACAAGTCCTGTAGGTAATACGCCGGTCTGCACCACCCCCTGTGCACACCCAGGTGAGTGGTTCTGACTCACCACTTGGTCCAGCTTGATGACTCTGAAGCGGGAGCTGGCAAAAGTCTCAAACTCTGATGCTGCATTTTTAGGAGGCTCTGATGCTAAAGTGAAGCAGTTGGGAGAATCGTCTTGTGGAAAAGGCAGGCATTCTGGTGCTCCTCCTGAAGCAAAAGAAAGGCAAGCTAGACGTTCATCGACAGTAAATGGTTGGGATTCAGGAGGAATCGCTGGAGCAGAAGAAAATACAGCAGGATCTGATGGTGTAGACAGGTATACCTCTGATATTGGCAGCGAGGCTAAGCAGGATACAGGCGTCTCATGAACTGAAGGCAAATACTCAGTATACTCCGGGACTGAAGACATGCACTTTTGATGGACTACCGGAGGCTCTAAAGCTGAAGGATGATCTGCAGGATGAGTCACTGTAGCTGAAGACAGGCAGGCCAGGGGAAACCTTGAGGCTGAAGGCATGCAAGCTGAAGCAATCTCGGTTGCTGGATACAAACATGTCCAGGTCTTTGGGACTGGCTCTTGAGTAAATGGCAGACATGGCAGCGGTTCATTGGGTGAAGACACGTGTGCCAAAGATGACTGCAGGGCTGTGGGTTGGATCATAGAAGAGTCAATGGTTGTAGGAGGACAGACAGAAGTCTCAGAAGTTGACAGACACATTGGTGGCTCAGGAATGGAGGGCACCTTTAGGGCAGTAGACTCCTTGACACCAGTAACCAAAGACTGAGCTGTACCCTTGCAGTCCTTTTCTTTAGTGGGTGACACAGAGTCTTTTTCTTTGTAGAAGTCAAAATCAACCAGTGGAATTACCATAGTAAAGTCTCTGTTAATCAGGATTTCGTCAATTGTCCATTCCTCTGTCTTAGCTTCTGAAAGAGGCAGATTTACAATCAACAGTTCAGGAATCGCCTGCCGGTCTTTTGGTTCTGTATACTGTGGAATGAGACCATCAGAAGATGAATTCTGTACTGTTTCTGACTGTTCGTATTGATCAGAATTGGCAGAAGGAAGAGTGAACCCAGAGGTAACATCGTTTTCCACATCAGCTTTAACATCTACTTCAGTCTCAGCAGCTGTATCAAGAGCAGGGCCTAAGCCTACTGTAGTGACTGAATCTGTGTATGCCACCATTGTGGATTGTGTTTGGAAATCAGAAGCTTGTATGCTACCTGCAAACAGAGGAAGACAAAAAGACACAACAGGAACACTGCAAACGATGACCAGCGCTGGACTGAAGTAAGACTGAGGCTTTTAAAGCTGCTTAACGAGCACACGCCTCAGGTGTGCTGATTGCTGCACCTGCAGCCACAGGGGTTGCCTATCCTCCACCCAACCTTGTCCTGCAAGGGTGGAGGTGAAGCAGTGGGCCAGGCATTCTGGGAAGCATAGTCATTTGTTTAAAGAAGCATGCTGGCTGCCAAAAACCTGGAATGGATCCGGAAGGGAAGTAGCTTGGAAAATAGGGTTTTAGCGCTCCCCATTCATCACAGCACTGTAGCATAAGGTTCGGAGGAAAAGTCCAGTAGGGAATAAACCCCAAATCATGCCGCCAAGTGGTGGGAACGGGAGCGAAGGGAGCGAGTCGTGACACAGCTACACAATTTATTCTCAACATCTTTAGTTTGCGAGCAGAAACAATTACAAAGGTTTGTTGACCTTAAGAAATCTTGACATTCCAGTGACCTCTATTGTATATGTCATTCTAAGTAAAAGATATATACCACATCAATGGGATTGTGCTAAGAACAGCTATAGAAGACTCTGCACTCTGACGGTATCCTCAATCCAAATGCTAAACAATAACATCCACAGATTTTACACACCATCTATCTGTCGACACAACTGTGTTTCGGCCACCCAAATGGGTACAGTCACCAAAATTCAGTCCCAATAATTTAACCGCTAGCCTTCATCAGGACATTTTTTTTTTAATCTTGCCCACAAATGCACTCATCATGGAATTGGCCTTTAATCTATCTGATGATGTTGTTCTTCAAGAAAACCATTTTTTCCAGCCATCACTGCTGCCAGGTGGTTTCATGAGTTGGTGGCCCGCCTTTGGTCTCCCCTACTCCTTTTCTTTGTTTTCTTCAAATGGGCGATGATACGGCAATGCCCCTTCTTCATGTCAGATTCCCATTTCATCTTGCAATGGGAACGAGGGCATTGTTCTTTCCACGCTTCTTTTTTCTGAGGACGGGGAAAAGATGAGCATCCCCTGATTTGTTCATATTACACTAACAACTGGCCCTAATTGGTTCTTCTGCCATTTATGGGTCAGCGGTCCTGAATTAAATGTGTGAGTTATGTGGTTTCTTTTGCTAATGTATCTGTCACCACTACTTTCATACTTTTTCCTTTGGATTGGGACTTGAAAGAAGAATGAAGGAGTGATAATTTAGTGTTGCACAGGTAATCGTCATTACTCCAAGTCATAGACTTCATCGTCCCCATGCGATGACCAAAATCGTTTCCCCAGGAGGTGCTTATGCGTTTGCAGTACTGCGGTTAACACGCAGGTGGATATTGCATGATGACAATTCATTTAGCGTCTTTGAGTGGGGTGGGACTAGAAGAAAAGAAAGTTTTTTAATTGGCCATCGGGCACCTGTCTCAGGGTTTCGGTCATCCTCATTTGTTTAAACTGGGCGAGGGAGTATAGGATATAAAGGTCACCGGTAGGTAGAGTAGTCTTTTCCATCTTAAATAGTCCCACACACAAGACAATGGCCAAAATAGAATGATCACCTGCCGTGCACTCAGGGGCGATTAGAAGTGTGGCGGTCGGCAGTGGTAAAACGCACACAATTTCCCGAAGACATTGCATCTGATCATTCCGACAAACTAAGAGTTTCGTTACCCAAACTCTTCATTGCATCCTGCATTTCTGTGAAGGAAATTAGCGTCAAACAAAAGCTTTGCCGCATAATTGATACACTACTCCTTAATGTGGGAAATGGGGAATTAACTAGTTCATCTAAGCACAGTAACAGGATTCGAACCTGTGTTGCTCTGTGTTGTTTTGCTTCCAAGACAAACGAGTTGCCCCTGAGCTATCCTCCCAGTACAGGAATAACAAAAGTGTCTGCATGACTCTAAATCATGGTGGCTCTTCCTGTTGCTGTGTGTTTACCGCATGTGGTAACACAAAACATATTTGCTGGTTTTACCGCCAAACACGTAATTAAGCCTGTATTCTTTCTCTGAAGGAAAGCATAAACATATTTGTGTATTAAGGTTAAATTGTGGCAGTCTGGATTTCTTCTGATATGCAAAAATGATCGGACAGCATAGTGTACAAAAAGTTCTTGGCTCGGATATAGGACATTGCCACTGCCTTTGGCAGCCTCTATGTAATAAGGCACTGAGAAACATATCGTCGTGCGCAGCAGAGAGGTGAGTGAGGCCCGCAGTGAGGCTTAACCAGAGAATGACTGCATTTCCCGACCGGAGAACTTTTTTGGGAACCTCCTGCTTCCTAGGTTAATCGTGCCCTCCTTCCTAGAGGCGGTGGTGAGGCCAGGGCCGGCGCTAGGCGTGTGCAGCACGTGCGGCCGCACTTGGCCCGCGCTCATACGGCTCAGCGCCAAGGGTGCCTTGACTCCCTCTTCTTGCAGGCTGCATGCAGCATGGACGGTGCGCTCAGAGTGACTGAGCTTGCTGCAGTCCACTCTGAGCGCACGCGCGGCACACGCGACAGCCTGCACGATGATAGGCAAGCTTAGCTTTTTCTAAAGCGGCTGTGCGCCCTCAAGGTTTGACTCCCTTTTGTTTCTTCTGGTGTCAACCTCCTGCTGAGACAATCGCCCCGTCCTGTCCTAAGCAGCCCAATAGGCGCTGTGGGCTTCGCTTTTAAAGTGGGTGTGATGTGCTAGTGTTGCCTATTTAAGAGACCATTGTTGTGGGTAAGGCATTCTTAACGTGTTAAGAACTGCAAAGGGGCATTTTTATTTTGAAAGCACATGCAAAACAGAAGTTAGCTACCTGCAATCTGTGCCTTCCTCCAGCACAATTACAAACATATCGCACAAAACCGTTTGAGCTATTTGCCTTATTTCCACGTGTTTATATTTGCCAAGCCAACAAGCGTTCAAGTAGAATGCAACATTTTCCTCACATTGTGCACAAAGCATGCAAGTGAGCCATGGATATTTACCAAGGATGTGACAAGAGAGGTTGGCATCCTGGGGACTGGAGGGGATACTTTATCTGGTTCGGGCCCTGTGCTGATTTCCAGGGCACAAGTCGATACAGGAGGGCGGACAGCATCCACCCACTTTTCTCAACCAGTGGTCGCAACCTCATTTGTGCGTTTTTAAGGTCAGCATTAAGAAAAGTGTGCTTGCTCGAGCGTTCAGCTACTAGGATTTCACACCAGGTTGTCATGTTTGCAAAGCAGACGCTTACCCACAAGAACACATCAAAGTGCCATTAAAGCGCACGTCTCATGTTTGGATTTTGTTTTCTTTGGAACATTTAATTATAAATTGCTAGGTTTAAAAGGTGGGCACCTTTTATACTTTGCTAGGGTAGTTATTGGACATTTTTCTCTCAGATTATTATATATATATATATATATATATATATATATATATATATATATATATATATACACACACACACATTTTTTGTTGTTTTTGACCATGTTTTCCATCCTGCCTATGTAGTGCTCATTATCTTGTGATGTCACTTCCTGGGATGTCATCAAATGCAAATTAAGGCCCCCCCCCCACTTAATTTGCTGCACTTGGCGCCGCAAATTCTAGGGCCGGCCCTGGGTGAGGTCAGCTAGGGATGGGTACGAAGACAGGGTTTTAGGAAGCTGAAAAGACCCTTCCGTGGGGAAAGCCTGTGTTTGTCATTTCTTGAAATGTTAAATGTTAAAGGTATTTGTACCGCGCACCGTCTCCAACAGAATTGGCCCCCAGGTGCTCAGGCGGATCTGCAAACGATAAAGGTGGGATGGGTTAGTAAGGTTGAAGAAGGGGGTAGGATAGTGAGAGAAGTGGTGTGCTGTTGGCAGCTTCAACTCAGTATACACCGGGTGCTGAGCTTTGGTGCAGGTATCGGATTGGAGTCAGTCCACGTGTGCTGTTGTTCCGGTTTATGTGTTGTTGCAGTGTTGTGAAGTGCGTGCGGTTTGTTGTGCGAGAGATGGTTGTGTGAGTTTTTGAGTGAGATAAGTATGCGGAGTTTGAGCTTATTGGTTAGTGGGTTACCTGACCTTTACCAATGCTAGTACTCGCGGTTCTGGGGAGAGTGGCACTTGTTGGCCCTCGCATTCCCATCTAGGCGCGGCACAGGCCAATGATTGAGGCTCCATACTGGTGTGATCATGCCAACATTCACACTTTTATCTGGTTGCGGCGCAGGCTAGTGTTTAGAGATCGGTCCAGGAGTGGGCAAGCTAGCGTTCACAACTTCATCCGAACGCCACGTACGTTGGTGTTCACGGCTTTGATTGTGGCATAAGCTAGCATTCACGTTTCCTAGGCGCGGGCGTGTTATCCTTCGAACAGTCCTATCCACATGCGACGCAGGCCAACGTCTATCTAGATGCGTCCGCCAGTCTGGCTGTGTTCGTCTGGTGCGTAAGAGCAGGAGAGTGTAGGTCTAGGTTTCGTCTGGGTCTAGTTAGGTGGTCAGTCTCTGTAGCCTTCCTTTGCGGCTGTCTTCCATGATGTCTTATGCTCTGTCGAGTGGTTGGTTCTTTGGCATGAGCGTTTGTTCAATTTGAGAGTGGCCGAAGTTGGGGTTATTTTCATCATTGTTTTAGTGTATGGGCATTCCGGTGCGTCTCCGTAGTGATTACGCTTTGAAGAGCCATGATTTGAGGAGTTTCCTGAATGCTAGGTGGTTTGTTGTATTCCGTATATTCTTAGGTAGGTCGTTCCAAGTTTTGGGTGCCTGGTGAGAGAAAGACGATCCTCCGAATTTTTTCCTGTTGTAGGGTTTTGGTTCCAGGCGTATGTCTGTGCTTGATCTTAGTGTTCTTGTCTGAATTTCAGGTTGGTTTTGTGGTTTACTGAAAGTCGTAGTATTAGGGATTTGCATTTGTCGATGTTTAGTGGGTCTTCCATTTTGATGGTCAGTTGTTCCTTGTGGATGATCGCTAGTCCCCCCCTCTTTTGGATTTCCTGTTTGTTTGGATGCATTTGAAGTCTTCGGGCAGGCAGTTGTTGAGGGTGATCTTGTAGTTGTCGTCTAGCCATGTTTCGGTTACAAATAGGATGTCTATGCCTCCTTCTGACAGCAGGTCGTATATTTCCGTTGAGTGTTTGGCCATTGCCCTTGCGTTTATTAGGTTACAGTGGATTCTCTGGGTGAGGTTCTGTTTTGAGGTTATATGTTGTTCGATTCTGTAATTGTATGTTCGTGGAGTTTCTGCAATGATGTTGGTAAGATGAAGAACGGCGACAGCTGCTTCTTCATTGAAGCGGTCTAGTAAGTTGATAACAGGGCTGATTAATCTTGGCGTTTCTGCTGTGATGCTACTCTGATGAAGATCGGCAGTGGTTTCTTCTTTGGGTTCGATTGTTGGGTGGGGAGTGGCATTGCTGGTTGTTGGTACTTTGCCGTGTTGTGCAGGGCGTGGTGGGAATTGGTGTTGTCCCTCTGTTCTTGTAATGTAAGGGGTAACGGGGTCAGAGCCTTCCCATTCTCTTGTTGATTGCCCCCGTCTTTTTCCGGCGTCTGTCAGGAAATTCTTTGCATGTTTCGAGGTTTCCGTGTTGGGGTGTCGGTGTACCGTAGTTGTTGCGAGGTAAGGCGTGAGGTATAGGGATTTTTCTCTTGTGGATTTTGTTCCGGTTGTGTCTGCTTTAGGCGTGTTTTCTTGCAATGGGGCTGTTTCTTGTGGGTTCTTTCGGTGTTGTGTGTTCGCGTCTCTTGTTGCTTGGTCTTGTTCTCTTTCTCGGCGTCCTTTTCTGGTACGGGCCATTTTCCAGTCTAGATGCAGGCGTAGTGTGGTAGTTGGTCCTCTATGCTGTGTTGTGCGGTCGCCGTGACCTCGGTTTCCTTCTCTGGGTACGCTGGGGTGTTCTCTGGCTCAGTGTTGCTTTCTGTCGGTGGGTGCATCGCAGAAAATACAAAATAACTCCACAGCGGCAGCTCTTCTTCATCTTGGGGTCCCCACACCGTGATCTGTAGCTCTTATTTTGAAAAGATCTCTTTCAAAGACACACTCCTTTTAGGTCTCCTAAAGAAGTGGGTGGGCAGACGGAGAGAGAAACTGTTAGCCATCCAAAACCAACTCCCCTCCCTCCCTCCCTCCCTCCCTCCCCCCCCTCTCCTTCCTTCCTTCCTTCCTTCCTTCCTTCCTTCCTTCCTTCCTTCCTTCCTTCCTTCCTTCCTTCCTTCCTTCCTTCCTTCCTTCCTTCCTTCCTTCCTTCCTTCCTTCCTTCCTTCCTTCCTTCCTTCCTTCCTTCCTTCCTTCCTTCCTTCCTTCCTTCCTTCCTTCCTTCCTTCCTTCCTTCCTTCCTTCCTTCCTTCCTTCCTTCCTTCCTTCCTTCCTTCCTTCCTTCCTTCCTTCCTTCCTTCCTTCCTTCCTTCCTTCCTTCCTTCCTTCCTTCCTTCCTTCCTTCCTTCCTCCCTTCCTCCCTTCCTCCCTTCCTTCCTTCCTTCCCGAGGCTCAGAGTTCAGGCCACTCGCTTGATGGGACAGAGGCCCCAGCAGCTATGCGCCACCCCGCCCCTCCTCATCCTACACGGGAGGTCATGTGTGGTCCACTGCCTCCATTTAAGCCCCTAGCTCAGTAAACACGTGGTGCATGTTACTGCGTGCATGTATTAATGATCACATGTGAAGACAATGGGAAGGCAGTATTTACAATATGCTTGTTGTGTGAGCGCAGGTGTTCCCGCTGCCGCCCCCCCCTCCCCATCTGCACATCGCCGGGATTTAAGCATCAGCTGTTCCATTTTGCAGTTCCCCTGGGGAGGGTTACACACAGGCCTTTAATTCAGTTTGAGATGATCTCTTTCATAATGAACAGAATATTCTTAATGGGCTATTAGCACGTTCGTCACAATGTTGAGAGCGAGAGAGCAAATTAGATTCTAGAAACTCCGGTCCTTAACGGGTGTTATTGCCTCCATAATCTCGCTTGAGAGCACAGCCTAGTCAGAGCACTGATAATGAGCGGAGGAGCGGCTGCTTCGTGGGGTGATGAAGCGGGAGACGGCGCTTACAAATTCCTTTGTAAGGAACAGATTCATGTAGAGCTTCATGTCGGACGCCTTCTGCTTCTATGAGCTACAATAACAGCAGCTGTTGTTACCCACACTAATGGCATACAATGTATCACTTCCAGACGGATGAAGAGCTGAGTCGGTCAAGTGGAAATTAGTACCAATGGCTGGCTGCACACAAATAGACAAGGCGGGTACTTAACTCACTGAGCTATCTCACCGTATGCTCTCTGCTCTGTGGCTTTGGTTCAAAGTCAGGTGAGACTAATTGCTACATGTTACATATCACCTTGCTACAATGTGACGCGTTGCAATATTCCACGTATGATACAACTGGCAATGTGGCTGTCAGTCAAATACATATATCAACTCCGTATAAAACATTGTTGGCCAAATACAGTATCTATCTGCTTGGAGGCTGCGGCGAGAGTCCAACCTTCCACAACGGATGCTGCCCTGGAAAAAGCTCCGCTATAAGGCTTCTCGGCGCTGCTTAAAACAGACCTTGCCACCTATAGCCATGGGGCGCATGCAACAAAAGAAATGAAAATGTCTCTTTTTCAAATGTGCCGCGCGTTTCTCGGCTGCGGCTTAAAAGGCGCCCCGTTTCACATTGTACAAATTCGCCCCTCGTGTGAATTAGTCTGAAGGTCACATGATCTATGCCAGCGGGCAATGCCCACAATGCCAGAGTTCCCCTGAAACACCCAAAGGCATCGCCTATATAATGGGTACTGGGACGAGGAAGAGTGAGGTTGGATAATGCAATGGATTGTCAATGGGGGACAGGGAAGAGGGGGGGGCGGGCGGGTAATGCAACAGATGACTAAAATGTAAATATCCGCCAAATTGCATGCCCGACCTCGCCCCTGGCCAGCCCTTAGACAGCAGAACTAGCCCCCAAAATGACACATACCATGCACGCTAAACTTTAGGTAGCAGAACTACAGAACGAACTCCCTAAATAACATCCCCTGCGCCCTACACGTTCAGGCTGTAGACAGCAGAGCTATCCCCCATAAACTGGAAATATCACACACACACACACAGGCTTTCGGCAGCGGGGGTGCCTCGCAAAACTGCATGTCCTGCACTGTACGAGGCCAGACCCTAGGCAGCAGAACTATCTCGCTAAATGACGCGTACTGTACCTTACATGCTCGAGCTTCAGACAGCAAAGCTATCCCTTTAAATGAACGGCTCAGGCCCCACCGAAAAGCAGACAATGACCAGGCGACCAAAGGGAGCCCACATGTTTACAGTAACTTGTTTCCTGTTAGTTATTGTTACTTGGAAAAATGTATTTGTTCTGTGGAAGGTTGTGATTTAAACTATAATATAGCAAATAAATATATAAATAAATAGATTTGTGAATCGATGTTTTTTGCCCGTATTTTGGTGGTGATCTTTCGGCCACACCAGTCCTCCCTTGAATCCCACGCCCCTCCCCCACACCCTGTTATCTTTCACTGCAGGGTTCAGTAGTGCTGCTGTGTGCATAGAACATCCCTATATGTATATATGTATATATATGTCCGGCGTCTGCGGTTGAAGCCCAGGCACAGGGCACGCAATCTGTACATCCCGGCAGTTCTGCTAGCAAAGCTAAGCAGGCTTTGAGTTTGGAGGCAGCGGAAAGGCGTGCACGCCCACCCACTGCCAGACGGTGTGGGTTTTCTAAATAAGATTAACGGGGCAGGATGCTGGGGGCGAGGAGCATTGAGCAGGGATCTGTCCTGTTAAAAGGCATCTGGGTTACATGGGCTTTATTTCCAGCAGAAAAATGAATACCTCTCACGGAAAGAACAAGTCATCCTTCCTGCTGCCGCGCAGCTGTACAGTAGCTGCGCTTCAGCATTGATGGGCCCTGATAGTCTTTGAGCGGGTGGTTGAAGGGATGAGGTCGGGGGGGGGGGGGGGGGAGGCAGGGAGTGGGAGAATGACTTCACTATATGCTGTATTTCTTCCTTGGGGGGTGAGGGGGGGTGGGAGTTTACACTGCAGTGCAGGTTGTGTCACTTTAGGGTCATGTCAGAGCCCTGGGTGCTACATGTTAAGTGACATTTGTAGAGCCCCGAACTGCCTTTGTCCTGGCCTCAAAGCGCTTTAGATCGACTTGGAATTCGGTAGACCATAGACTGGAGATACAGGACAACCAGTTATTTCGGGAGCTGCCTTTGGTCATGAAAAAAGGTTCCAAGATCTATACTGGGGTTCAAACCCAAGGACCACATGACATCAGCCCCCATAACCTCTTGCTGGCTGGGCTTGGAAACACAGATCACGCGTAAGGCACTAGGCCGCATGCAAGCACTATGTGTGTCTGATGGTGTCACCCCGCTACCAGCTGCACAGACACCACGCACCTTACGGAACACTGACCGGTAACCCAGGACCAGGCCTATCGACATCTAAAGATCTCCCAAATTCAGGAAACTGAAATAGGAATGATTGCAGCACCCTCTGTTTGTGGGCCCCAAGATTCTACCCCGTCCGCCCTTGATTCTGAAGGGATTGCAGAACTTTTGAAGGTTTGTGTTGTATAACTAAGCAATGACATAAATTCAGATTGCAAAAAAAAAGTGTTCAGTGCTTAGAATCCACCTCTCCTATCTAATATTCCTCAGTCACTAACATTCCAAGCATGGAATTTGGGCCAAATAATAGCTCTCTTTTCAAGAATATTCCCGAATCACATATAGTTCTCCTTGAGATTGGGGGCCTTGATTGAAGGCCCTGTGAAGCCCTAGATCCTTGTATTCACACGAATCTGTCTGCATTTTCAAAACATTTAAAAAGAGCGTGAGAAAATAAGTTTCGCACACGCTGGCCAGTGATTTCTTATTGGGGACTACTGGGGGAAAAAGGGAGGGGGGAGTTTCAGTATGTCCGCAAAAAAGTGAAGAAAGCTGAGCAACCCCTAGGCAAGCTCTAGAAATAATGTCACAATTATATAGATAAAGTCATGGGTACGTTTAAGCAGAGGTTTAAGTGAGCATGAAACAACAGGAACTGAGTTCCACTACTTTTATTTTGTACCGTCAATAGTTTTCACAACCCGGAACTGTTCTTTTTGACCTTTTTGAAGCAAACGTCTTCATTTACCTTGAACCCCTTTTAAAGCTAATCACTTTTCTCGGGGTCGTGCTAAGCTGTTGAGCAGTACAATATTGTGCAAAGCATGCGTAAGTGCGGGGGAAAACCCCAAAGCCATTATGACACAAAATCCAAGAAGGACAAACCTGGTGGACACCCTTCATTTGCCCATCGCTTAGAGTCTCCTACCCAGCATTCCTAGAATCTCTTAACATGTTTCCCCCCCTCACAATGGTACACTCCAACCCCTCTGGGATGACAGTTCCACTACTTTTTTTGTTACACAACTACCTCTGATTTTATGGAGGGCTGTTAGCTGGTTCTGCCAACCTATTCTGGGGTATATACATACCCTTACTCTTTGCCAACTGTTATGTAGTCCCTCATTTTTTTTTTTTCTGTTTCTTAGTGGGGCCTTCATCAACAGTGCGTATTTACATACGTTAAATTGCTCTTATATATTACTCTTCATGCCGGAGTCCAGAGTGTGACCGGGTATCGCTGCATTGTGCTGTTTCCAAGACAAGTGCGTTGCCCCTGAGCTATCCACCCAAACCAGCTGCATCCAAGCAAACAAGCCTGGCCTAATCACAGCTCAGGAATAATAGGACGCGCAATGACGAAAACTGAGGACGGAACAGCCAATCCTTCCCTGCATCAAAAACCCATCGAGCAGGAGAAATAGACAAGGTACAATTTCCTGGCAAATTGAAACCTAACAGGAAGCTAATTGCTACAGCGAACCAATTGTATTTCCTGGGACACCACAGGAAAATCCAATTATCTTCTGTACTGTGAACAGTTTATCAACAGAAGCAATGTTTACCTAACCCTTTTATGCGGAGCTAGCATTTTCTCATAATGTTAATAATCAATGTTTGATAATGCTTTGAAAAGAATGTTAATTAAGATGGAAGGAGCGCGCGCGAGGGCGCAAACTGCCACACCGGCGACAAGCTGCTAGGCGCCCATTGTGAAGAGCACACGAGCTGCGAATGTAAACTGTTGTGCGGTGACAATGGCTGGCGCTTTATGCGCAACAGACGATAAACTAATGAGCTGTAAAAGAACAATGGACATTCGCCAGGCATTGTTAGAGGAAAGGCCATCCCGAGAAACTAGGAAGCAGATTTTGTGGTGAAAGTTAAAACAGAAAACGGACTGGTGGCGATGCCACTGGCTCAGCTAAATAGGAACCTTTTCGATACAATGGTTAGGAACAGGTTCTTTGTCTTGCAAAATATTCAGAATAAGGTGCACCCAAATCTGAGTGATAAAGTAATTATGTTAAGCCCAAGAGGACTCAGGTGGTGTGTGCCATGTAAAGCATAAGGTAGTGCCCAAGATTTTAATACTAGCAATACATTCAAAGATGAGTCATCAAATCCATATAGTGGACTTGAAGGGAGGGCATTATTCTTTATTTCATTTAATTGTTTTTTTTATAACACGCTAAACACCATACCTGAGTATGGTTTCTATGAGTATGGTTTCTAAGCACGGATCCGGGATTCAAACCTCTGTTGTTCTTTACCCCTGCGCTATCCTCCGTATAATACCAATACTCGAGTATTCTCCTTCTGATGGAGTTGAATGGTGCACTGAAGTTTGGAATGCATCTGTGGTTGTATGTTTTTGGGAAATACAGCAATTTGCCACTTAATAGATGTTATGCTATGTTAATCAGCTTTTATACTGCGTTCATCACTACCGTAGTGGCCGTACAGCACTGAGGCTTCAACAGATAGTGGAGTGCAGTGCCACTGCCTGAAGTAAAGCATACCATGATTTGTTGTGATAATAATGGGAAAGGGGAAATGTTTCATGGATCATACAAGTGGCAGAAGGAAAGAGCTAATCAAACACTGGAAAGGTATTGCAGGGTTGAGTGGGTGCTGTATAATTGTGAGGTAGTGCTGGTGCATGTGTAATCATTGGAAATGTATCAGACCGATGTTGATCCAGAAAGAGGGGCTAAGCCCACACTCGTGATGGCGGGCAATGCTTCAAAAGGGCAGTTTCTAATACGTTGATTGCGTGCTACTAGAGCTAATCCATGCGCGGTTGTTCAATGAACCCGAGATGTGCTCAAGCTTGTCCTTGAAGTGTGGAGAGTTCTTCGCCAGATGACGTAAACCAGCAGAATAATCTGTGGAGTGCCAAGCCGACTGATGGGAGTGTCACCACCAAGAGTTGGTGGTGTAAAGGTGATTGCGAGAAACTCGAAAGGGATAGCAGGGGTAATCTCCATGCGTCATCCTTACAGCAGGGAATTTCCTCCAATCTTATTGGCGACAGAAGGGTCAACCGTACAGGGGTTCCCACCTGCATCCTGCAGGCTACTCCAAGATCCCTGCAGCGGGCACACAAGGTAATGAGCTCTCGCGCTGGCAACATTGGTTTCGAGACAGGATTTGATGGGACTTCAGGGTAGCGGAATATCACCTGGGATTAGGGAAAGGATTTTTTCTACGGCGGACGAAAGGTGGCTATTGCGCAGATGTTTTGAGACAAAAACATTTTGTTGCATACAAGTAAAGCTGTATTTCTCATTGCTCCAGTCAACAGAGAAAATACTACACTTTGTATGCCATGCCCAATTGGTCACTAGTTAGTATTAACCCTTCCAGGCCTTTTCGGATCCAGCTTAGCTTGTGCCACTAAGGACACGGTGCTCGTAGGTTAGCCTCTCAATTTACAAGCCACTATAATCTGCGCCTTCATCCCAAATGGTTGAAGTGATCCGGGTTAAAACCACAACTCCCAGAATGCCTTGGATTGTTAGATGAGGCCCAGGAACTGAGCATGCTGCCCCCTTTTAAAGAACATCTTTTGGTAACCATCATCCAAAGGCACCAACTTCAACTCTGCCATCTTATCCTCTTGCCTCACCGCTAAAATACGGTCTTCGGTCAAATATATGCTGTCCAAGTGAGGCAAGTTTTGAGCTGCAACTAAGTGATATTTGGGCCTTCAAGTCCTTTCTAACATTTTGGGAGAACACCACCCTAGTGCTTTCTGGCCAGAATTCGTCCTGATCTTCTCCAAGCCCCGGTGCCCACCTGCACCCACCGACTGTAACAAGCAGTGTAGTGTGATTCATGTCACTTCATCCGTGAGGACAGAGCCATGGCTCGCGGGTCACACGCGTTATGATATGATTGGTTATTTATAACGCACTTAATACCCAGAGGCTTCTAAGCGCGGACCCGGGGATCGAAGCTGTGTTGCTCCGTGTCGTCTTGCTTCCAAGGCGAGTACGTTGCCCCAGAGCTGTCCTCCCGGGAGGTATGACTGAGATACGAGACAGTTCTGCTTGGGGTGTTCGTTATAGAAATCATCAATAGTGTTATATATGGCGCAGCACAGTAGTCCGCTGACCCATGCATGATTGAGTCTCTTTGATTCACGGAATAATTGGCGTGTAAAACAGGGATTTGCGTGCCATTCTGTCTGCTAATCCCCATACGGCAAACAGGGATTTGTGGACAAAATGGTACACAAATGCCCATTTTACAAACGAATAATCAAGGCATTAGCGCATTCGATGCAAATAACACTGCCGGCGGTAATTGCACTGAAAATGGGCATTTATTTCGTGAATTTAACCCAAGCTCAGAGCTGCGGGTAAATAAGCCAGACTTGTGATAGGGCCAACCCTTAAATGCAGCGGTAATACCGTTACTGCCTCATTTGAGGGCTAACGTCAAACTCGTGATTAGGTCTAATGGACCCAATGGGGAATGGGGATTTACCGTTAACGCCCAACCCGTGATCTGGCAGTTATACCGCCGGACGAGTGGGTGCTAATGCTATTACCGTTGGGCCGTATTACAGCTGGGAAACCACCCAACACGTGATGAGCCTCTATATGCTGCCTCATTTGCAAAGGTAAATGCCACCGATCTATCGAAGTGCTTCAAGTCAGGGCTCTGCTTTCTTTCCTTCCCTGATATTAAATGTGATGGGTTAAACGGCGGCAGCACACCACTACCCCAGGTGTCCTTAACTCTTCCTGTGAAAGAGGTCTCCAAAAGTGCAAATAACTCTACCAGTGTTTGCACAATCATAAATGGCGTCTCAAGACATTTATAATGTGCACGTTCTATACATTTCTGTCAGAGACTGCTTTGCACTGTATGCCCACGTGGGAATGCCTGTGAACACGCTACCACTCTCTGCAACCCTCCCCGCACCCACATACCAGTAGGTTTCTTTTTTGGGGATTTCTCCAGGGCTCCCACTTTTCAGGTAACTCCCTTTGCTAGGCCCCTTCCCAACATCCTTGACAGCCCCTCTACTCACCCACATCTCTAGTCCAGTTCCCTGCCCCCGCTGCATACATGTATATTTCTCTAAGCATGTCTGTGCATGTGCATAGTCCCACATACCCAGACATGCATGCGAGCCTCTTCTATTCTAAAATTCTGTGCGGCTTCAAACTCCAGTGAGGCTCTGTCAATACGGATGAACAAACATGTCTGCAAACCAGGGATCTTGAACCACAATGGAGTGACACATGTTGCAGCTATTTTACCCGCACACCCAAATCCAGCGGCTCTCCGAATGACTATATATGTTCATGGTTACAAACACTTTAATGGCAGCCAGTAAGTCTCATTGGTGCCATTTGTCCCCTTGCCCTTTCTCTTATTGGTATTTGGAATGTACCAGACAGAGCATCTTGCAAGTGTAATATTCATATTATGACATACTGCAATTGATCATTAGTATTAAACATTGTACAATTTTACAGTTTACAATATTAGTACAATTACATAATGAATTTTTAATGGCCAAGAATACAAACTATTTTGTCTCTTAAAATGTCTTTCCCTTTTGGAAAGGATTGCACTCAGATTAAAACCAATGACCCGGTTCTTCTGTAAGCACCAAGGCAATGTTTAATTTTGTGTGCTGGCTACTTACTGATTAGAAATGCTGCCGATCCCCCACATGTTATTATAGAATGCACAAACACTAATAATTAATAACACATTGAAGGTAACAGATGACATGTTTGATACTGCAGCCTGGTTCCCTGTTCCCTTGCAGGGTGTGTCAAAACCAAAGCACCCCTTGCAGCGTCCATGTTTCCACACCCCCACCCCATGAATAATTTGTCTTCAGGGTTGTTGAAGCAAAGAACCACTCCAAATAGATTGTATATATGGTTTATTGCTTGCTAGGTAAAGCTGGATGCAAAAGACCCCCAGCCATCTCAAAGAGCAGCATCAACTGAACTAACTCAAACAGTAGCATTCCTATAACAAAGCATAGAACTACAAGGTGTCATCACTGCAGCAAGGTTCCATACATCATATATAAGCTGCCCCAGTTAAACACCATCACACACCCCCCTCCCTCATCCAATGACAAAACCCATTTACACTTTATTGGATTTAGATACGCACACTATTAGCAGATATGGATAATGCGGGTTAGCACACCCTACATTGCACAGCGAGAGAATAAACGATGCAACCCTCAGCAGGTTTTATCCCTTACCCTTGCAACTCTCGCCAAACTCCACACCTGTCCACTCTCCAACTTCACAGCTCCATCAAAAACCTGTGCGACTTTAACAGGCTCTGAATACAACAGATCACCCTTTCTCTTTATGACCGCTTTCCTTATTCTGACTAGATCACCAACCTCAACCGTCGTTCTCTTTCTTGGAAACTTCTCATTGATCTCCTTGACCCTCTTCTTTTTTCGTTCATCCATACTCCTTTTTACCTCCTCCACCACATTATCTTCTCTCTCGCCTGACCTAATCAGGCCGGGGACAACATCGTACTACCCGTCCGTCCTCTCATCAACCCGAATGGACTGACTCCTGTCTCAGCATTTGGGGCCATCCTACAAAGCATACATTTGTTCTTTTACCGCAACCTTGCTGTCAAGACCACTCGCAACCGCATTCCTAATGCCTTCCATTATACAGCGGTTGACCCTTTCAATCATACCATTGGCTTGAGGATAATACAGTGCCGTCTTTTTATGTTTGACACCACATTTGTACATGTACTCCTGAAAGAATGCTCCCATGAACTGTGGACCATTGTCCGTCAACACACTCCTTGGCAACCCTTCCTTCTCGAATATTTCTTCCAAAAATGCCACAACAGACTGACCTGTGACTTCTCTCAATATTTTGAACTCTGTCCACCGCGAGAACCTATCCACTAAGGCCAACACAAACCTACCTCGACCTCTGCCCATATCCACTGGGCCCAAAACATCCATGGCCAGATCTTGCCAGACACCATTGGGACTTTCAACTCCTCTCACGGGTTGCACCACAGCAGATATCCCTTTTCCCGACCTTATGCAAACTATGCATCCTCCTACAGTCTTCTCAATCTCGCGGTCCATACCTGGCCACCAATAATCAGCCTTAATTACCCCTTTGGTCTTATAAATGCCTATATGACCCTGATGAGCAATAGCTACCAGTCTCTTCCTTAGGCATACTGGAACAACAAGTTTGTCCCAACGATATATTAGCCCATCTTTCACTGAAAGTTCAGCCCTCACCTCCCACAAAGCTCGTTCTTCACCAGATAGCAATCTTTTCTCCGGCCAGCCATCTCTAATAAAACTTGTTATGCGCCTCCACATCTCATCAGACAAAGATGCTTCAATCCATTCTTCTTTGTGCAGCACACCTTCAACCATGGCAAAAACCATATTTTCATTTACCTCTAACCCTTCCTCATCGTCCTCATCTTTTACTCTTACTCTGGATGCATGATCAGCCTGCACATTATCCTTGCCAGCAACTACTTCAATGTTAAATTTGTGACATTGCAGTCTTGTCACCCAACAGGCAACCCTTCTCGACACTTTGTCCAAACCTTTGCTTTCAAAAATAGCCTTCAACGGTTTGTGGTCCGTTCTCAATACAAATTCCTGTCCCCACACGAAGTTTCTCAGCTTTTCTATCCCCCAATGACATGCCAAAGCCTCTTTTTCCAATACCGAATAGTTTAGTTCGGGGCCTCTCAACATGCGTGATGCGTGCAACACAACTGACTCTCCCCCACCAATTCCTGCTTGAGACATAACTACTCCGATGCCAGTTTCACTCGCATCAACAGATAGAATCGTCGAATCCCAGTGATTTGACCGAAGGGGAAATTATCGAGGCTGAAATATCCGAAAACGAAATGTTCGAATTACCAAAAGTTCGAACACTTTGTTTTTGGACATTTCAGCCCCGATAATTTGCCAAAACACACATTCTCACACACACACACACACACACCCACCCCCCACCCACACCCTCAGCACACCCCCACCCACACCCACACCCACAACATACACAAACTCCACTTACCTTCACCTTCACGCTGGTTCCTGCAGCGCCAGTTCCCTTTCACTTCTGTGATTGGGAACTGGCGCTGCAGGGTCCTTTTCTTTTTCTTTTGTTTTTTATTTTTAAACGGACAGCTGCGGGGGTGTCCCCGCAGCCCCCGCTCGCTATACCATAAAGTATAGTGAGTGGGGCAATGCGAGGGACACCCCCGCAGCTCCCATTATTTATTATTTGTTTCCACGGACGGCTGCAGGGGTGTCCCCCGCAGCCCCCGCTCACTATACCATAAAGTATAGTGAGCGGGGCAATGCGGGGGACACCCCCGCAGCCCCCGTTTTTATTATTATTATTTTCTTTTAACGGACGGCTGCAGGGGTGTCCCCCGCAGCCCCTGCTCACTATACAATAAAGTATAGTGAGCGGGGCAATGCGGGGGACACCCCCGCAGCCACTGTTTTTTTTTTTAATGCTACCACCAGAGGATCGAACTTTTGGTGTTTGATCCTTTGGTGGTAGCATTTTTAGAACTTTTGGTCGTTTCAACCTTTTTTTTCCGGTCATTTCGACCTAAACCGAATCGTCCTCTTCTTAGTGTCATACATTGCCAAAGGTTTGGCCATATCGATTTTGGATTTGATCTCAACAAATTCTCTTTCACATTCTTCATCCCAAACAAACTCCACCCCTTTCCTCAACAATGCTCTGAGTGAGTGCACACTATCAGCATAGTTTTCTATGAAACGGTGGTAAAACTCTATTGGCCAGATCTGGCCAGGGACAACAAGGTGTCATCACTGCAGCAAGGTTCTATACATCATACATAAGCTGCCCCAGTTAAACACCATAACAAAGGTGCGGACCACATTCATGGCAAGTACACATAGTGACAGTGTAGATCTCCAAATGCTGGGCTAGTTCACACCTCGGGGGATGCCTCTGCTGCTGCAACTCTCATTCTTATTTTAACCATAATAAATAGCACCCTCTCGCCCCACTCACCACTACAGCAACTTATTAACAACTCAGGCCTCACTTGCTTCAAATAGGCAGCTAGCATGCAAATCATTTACAAACTCACAAAAGACTCCACAACAAACACCGTGGACCTGTGCATATGCATTACACGCGCGGATACTTTGATGACTGCAGACTTAATGCAATCCTACTAAAAGATCACAACACCACTAAATCACACACCAATTTCTTGGCAGGGCACAATGGGTACCTTTTTACATGTCAATGTCAACTATCAGAAACCTGAAAGTCATGATGGAGAGAGACCATACTCTCTAACCAGAGGTCAAAGCGAGTGTAGATCGCGGCTTCTTATTCCGGCTCGGTATGACCCGAAGCATCGGGCCCTACATGACTTTGATGCACAGGACAACGCTTGTACTCAAGAAGGCCAGGTTACAGCAATATCCTCTCACTTGGGTTCCCAAAATATCTGCTCAACAGACTCAAAGAGTCCAAAATGTGATAGCCAGACTAGTCCTGAGTCTGAAAAGATATGATAAACATAACCCCTACGCATTACGTACACTCTACTGGCTCCTGATCAAACAGAGGATTCACTTCAAAACTCTGTGCCAACAATGCCTTCAACGGCAGGGGACCCGCATCCATCACAAGGAGAGTCACTCACTACCAACCATGTGGAGTGCATTGATCCAGCAATGACGCATTAATAATGTTGGCAAGCTCCAATCCAGCAATGACGCATTAGTAATGTTGCCAGGCTCCAATACAGCAATGACAAAATAGTAATGTTGCCAAGCTCCAATCCAGCAATGACGCATTAAAATTAGTTGCATAGCTCCAATACAGCAATGACAAAATAGTAATGTTGCCAAGCTCCAATCCAGCAATGACGCATTAGTAATGTTGCCAAGCTCCAATACAGCAATGACAAAATAGTAATGTTGCCAAGCTCCAATCCAGCAATGATGCATTAGTAAATTGCCAAGCTCCAATACAGCAATGACGCATTAATAATGTTGCCTAGCTCCAATACAGCAATGACAAAATAGTAATGTTGCCAAACTCCAATCCAGCAATGACGCATTAGTAATGTTGCCAAGTTCCAATCCAGCAATGACACATTAGTAATGCTGCTAAACTCCAATCCAGCAATAACACATTAGTAATGTCGCCAAGCTTCAATACAGCAACGACGCATTTGTAATATTGGTAAGCTCCAATCCAGCAATGACAAAATGGTAATTTTGCCAAGCTCCAATCCAGCAATGACGCATTAGTAATGTTGCCAAGCTCCAATCCAGCAATGACGCATTAGTAATGTTGCCAAGCTCCATTCAGCAATGACGCATTAGTAATGTTGCCAAGCTCCAATCAAGCAATGAATAAATAGTAATGTTGCCAAGCTCCATTCAGCAATGACGCATTGGTAATGTTGCCAAGCTCCATTCAGCAATGCTGCATTAGTAATGTTGCCTAGCTCCATTAAGCAATGACACATTAGTAATGTTGCCAAGCACCAATCAGCAATGACACATTAGTAATGTTGCCAAGCTCCATTCCAGCAATGACGCATTAGCAATGTTGCCAAGCTCCAATCCAGCAATGATGAAATAGTAATGTTGTCAAGCTCCAATCCAGCAATGACGCATTAGTAATGTTGTCACGCTTCAATCCAGCAATGACGCATTAGTAATATTGCCAAGCTCCATTCAGCAATGACGCATTAGTAATGTTGCCAAGCTCCAATCTAGCAATGACTAAATAGTAATGTTGCCAAGCTCCAATTCAGCAATGACCCATTAGTAATGTTGCCAAGCTCCAATCCAGCAATGCTGCATTAGTAATGTTGCCAGGCTCCATTAAGCAATGACACATTAGTAATGTTGCCAAGCTCCATTCCAGCAATGACGCATTAGTAATGTTGTCAGGCTCCAATCCAGCAATGATGAAATAGTAATGTTGTCAAGCTCCAATCCAGCAATGACGCATTAGTAATGTTGCTAGCCTCCAATCCAGCAATGACACATTAGTAATGTTGCCAAGCTCCAGTCAGACTTGACGCATTAGTAATGTTGCCAAGCTCCATTCAGCAATGACGCATTTTTTTTATTTTTTATTTTTTATTTTTATTATTTTTTATTGGTTTTTTTCAAACCTTTAAAAAAAAAAGAAAAAACCAGAGACAAAAATTTCATCATAGAGCAAGACATCAAACAAAACAAGTACGTCTTATTACATCCTGTTCCATATTAAAGTCACCACATTCGTCAATAGGTCACTGGACAGACTTTCTCCTCTGTTAAATAGCCGAGTTGGTGTATAAACGGTCTTTGACGGCTTGGAGGAAGGAGACCAAGGCATATAGCACAGATCTATTCGACCCGTCAAACAGAGCTTTCCACCAGTCCTCCCGGGATGCGAACTGAAATCTCTTTGTGACTGGACCAAAGATTCTGTTTCTTTCTTGTTCTAGCCCAGAGCATATCATTGTCAGGTGTTTGAGGGTTTCATTTGTGGTGTTACAAAAACGACACATTAGGTCCAAGTCAGTTGATTGTGACCAAAAACAGAGTCGCTCCTTAGTCGGCAGGGCGTTGAGCCTGAATTTCAAGTAAATAGATCTCGACCACTGGTCCGGAAAACAGGACAGGTATGCCGGAAGATGGCCATAAACTCTTGCCTCAATCGGGAAATCTTGCGCTGTTCTTGATGTCGATCTTAAGTTGCAAGTATGAATCCAGTCAGTTCTCCATAACTTCAGTTTTGCAGCATCAGGGTTTTCAATCAGCATTTGAGTCTTGATGTCATATGCTTTGAGAACCTCGTGACACAACTCATTCCATTGATGCGGGATTGTGATTGTTCGGACTCTAGGTTGTGAAGAATTGCAATTTGAGGCGCCGGGTTCATTAATAAAGTTTTCCTGAAAAGGCTTAAAAGGTTCCAGGTAACCCTTGCCTGAATGGAGATGTAACCAAGTTCATATCTTACGCAAGCTGTGGAAGTCCCCTTAGGGAGGTGTAGGACTTTGGTCCAAAAGATGTTTTCAAACGAGTTCCACACTTCATTCCCACAAACAAACACATTTTCTCCAGCGTAGATCAGAGATGGAACCACTTTTTCCTGAAAGAAATTAAGCGTAGGTTTTAGGGAAAATTTCCCGAATTTTTTGTTGATTAAGGAAGCCTGACATGCCAGCTGACGGCATTTCATCCTTGCAGATTCTACCCAGGGTGCGTCATTCCTGCTAGCACTTATTCGCATCCCTAAGTAGGTGGTGTTTTTTGCGAGGCCGATGGGTTCTTTGTCCAAATACCATTTAAATTTCTGCCCGTTTTCTTTGGTGCCTTGGAGTTTTTCAAAGACAATAATTTCGCATTTCCCCCTGTTGATGTTCAGGCCATTCTCTGTTAAGTATTTTTCCACAGCAGTAAGTTTACGTTGCAGACCTATTCGTGTGGAATCCAACAGGATGATGTTGTCCGCATAAGCTAAGTAATCAATATGCGTGCCATGTATTTTCGGTGGAAACGTATGTAACCCAACAAAGACCTCTTTAATGTCTGATATAAACAGGTTGAAGATGCTTGCTGCTAGCGGGCAACCTTGTTTAACACCTCTAGATGTTTCAATAGGGGCTGATAGATTGCCCTTAAAATCTAGTCTAACTCTGATGGAGGTGTTTATGTGAAGTTCACGAATGGCAGCCAGCAGGCTAGGTGGACAATTCCATTTGCTCATTTTCCGCCATAATAGGTCTCTATTTATACTGTCAAACACCTGAGATAGGTCGATTAACGCTAGATAGATCTTAGAATTTTTACGATGAGCTTCCATCTTCAGTAGGTTTAACAGTAGGAGATTGACGCAGCAGCCCACACCCTTGACAAAGCCTGTCTGTCTCGGATCCACGAGATTGCTTTTGGTGGACCACTCCAGAAGTTGTTGTTGGAGAAGGGTGGCATACACTAATACATCGAGTAGTGCAATTGGTCTATAGTTCTTGGGGTTTCTGCGGTCTCCTTTTTTAAAGATCGGTATGATCACAGAGGATTTCCATGAGTTAGGGGTCTTACGGCGCTTGAGAATCCTGTTGAACAAATGCTCGCAAAATTCTGACCATTGTTCTGGATGTCTTTTGATCAGAAAGTTTGTAAGCCCATCAGGCCCAGGTGCTCTCGAGTCATGCACATTCTTAATGACTCGCAGGATGTCTTCATACTCGAAAGCAAGCTCCCAGTGTGTTAAGTTTGGGGGTTCCCATTCTGTAGTGATTTTGTCCTTTTGAAAGAGAACAGAATAGAACACTGACCACTCTGTTTCTAGGACCAAGTTAGCTTGTAGGGCATGATGTGGTGCAAAAGTGTCATTTATAAGTCTCCAGTAGTCGGCTGAGTTGGAACTCGCCATTTTTGCCAACATGAGCTCTGCGTCGTTTTGTAGCATGGTGGCTCTATGAGATTTTAGCCAATTCTTATAGCCCTGTTTTAGCTTACGTGAAGAATTGCTTGATTCTGAGAATGGTGATTTTCGTACTTGTCTCAGTTGCTGACGGAGAAGTCTTTTCCGTTGGGAAATCTCAAGGTCAAATTTATGTTTACATTTGAATTCAGTGTTTCTTAGAGATTTGTTCTGTTCATGATAAAAAGTCAGAAGATGATCGTATGACAGTGTTCTTGAAGACTGAAAAACCGTCGAGATACTAGCTACCTCGCTAGAATCGAGGTTTAGACGAATACGACCAGTTCCCGTTCTGACTGTATGTGCCCAAAGGTCTTGATAGCAAGCGGGCATATGCAGAAAATTTTAGAATCACCATGTCGTGGTCGCTATGAGTCGTTTTTCTGATCACGAGACTGATGGTTCTCATATGGATCTTTCCGGATACCAGGATGTTATCAAGTGTTGAGCTTTGGTCACCTCTTCTCCAAGTAGGAGCCGCCGGAATGTCTCCCGGTGTTTGTCCATTCAGCATCGTTAGCTCACGTAAATCCATTTCTTGGCACCACTTAATTGTCAATTGTTATTGCAATTTGTTGACTCTTTTCTTATTGTCAGTTAACTTTAGGTGGCTAATACAATCGATGTTAAGGTCGCCACAAATAATCAGGTCATGTGAATTGCCTGTTTCCATAAGGTCATCAATTGCCATTGTGACTTCATCAATGAAAAGTTTAGCACCAGTAGCCCCATGATTCCAATAAAGATTGATGATACAGAGATTAGAGGCATGGGCATTTGCTACACCTGCAAAACTGACCGTTACCACCTGGATGAAAGGAGAAATGTTGTCACAGTTCGTGATCCTAAGGCCTGAGTCTTTCCTGACTGCCACCAGGAGGCCAGCCATAGGTCTTCCTTTGGACTGTCTAATGGCTGGGTTGAGGGCAGTTTCAAAACCATCCAGGATTGGATTTTCACATAACCACGTCTCCTGCAGACAAATGAGGTCCAAGTCAGCAGACCAAACAGTATTGAACAAGTGACTGAAGCCCCTAGTGTTCCAAGATCCCAGATTGTAATTTTTGCATGGGGCGGGAGCCTGGCGTTAACACAACTGATCGTTGTTTAAAGTGCCAGCGATCCAAGACCAATCGTTTTTGTTTACGACCTCAGGTGTGCTGTCTTTGACGTAGTCCACATTAGGTAACGCACTATCAGCTCCTTGAATTGTTATCTTTATGCAGTCATGCGATCTTATCTCAGACGGTAATTTTTGGTCAGCAGTGTCGGTGCTTTGGAGAGATGCAAAGGAATTCGATTTCGCAGGTTCACTCGTCGCCATCTTATATAGTTGATTACTTTCATCGCCCACTGACATGTTGTGCACATCTTTCATTGGCTTATCTGCACCACGTGTCGGTGCTAAACAAATGTCGAACCCCAGAGACATCAGCACCGGACCAGCCTGAGGAAGTGTGTCAACTATAAGTTTGGACTGTAGATGCAGAATAACGGCGTCATTTTTGGTATCATTAAAAAATTCCACAATTTTTAAGTCTCCGGATTCAATAGCTCTTAGACTGGGTACTAAGTGGCATAGCCACAGGACATTATGGCGATTAAGAATTAGATCATCTGCAGAATCAATACATTCTAAAAGAACTTGATGGAACATAGAATCTTTTCTTAGTTGAATGTCCTGTTTTGGACCATTTGATAAATTTTTCCCTGTGATAGTGTCACTGGGACCTGAGATATCCTCGTCAGAGAACGTTGTTTATAATTCTCCACCCTCCCCTAGCTCCGCACCTTCTTCTTTCCTTTCCGTACCCTTCTCTCCTCTTCTTCTAGGTCGCTCCTTTTTTTTGTGTAGATAAGGACGGCCACGGAAGGAAGCCACCGTGCTACCCAAAAAAGGGTGCCCGGGGCCCCCCTCCGGGAACGCCAATAAGGGGAAAAAGCCCTAAGGCACAAAAAAACCCTGAGTGACCCCTGAGATGTAATCTTGAGATGGGGCCAAGCAGAAGAGATGGTCGGCGGAGAAATTCTGAAGGAGCTCCGGAGGAAGGCAGTCCAAAGGAGAAGGATGATCACTTGAGGAAACAGTAGTCGGCAGTCCAAAAACAGTCCAGGGTCTGGTACACTGAAAGCAAGTGTAGAAGGTGTCCAAGCGGTAGAGTAGACAATCCGAATTAACAGGCCAGGATCTGGTACACAGGGAATCCAGCAGGAAGATGAGAGGAAACAAAGGAGGGGACTAGTACTGGAAGACAGAATGGAGAAAAGGTATGGAACACAGAGTGAATGTAAAATGGGACGGGGGTGGGCTAGAAGACTGGAGGGAGAGTAAAAGGGGAATAAGAGGAACGGAAATAACAGGGGGAAAAGAGCTCAGCGCAAAAGGAAACAGGCTAGAAGGAAAGGAGTATAGAGCACTCTCGGAAACAAGGAAACCGGAAGCGTTGCAACGCGTCCGCGATCCGGAAGTGAAAGGCTTTAGGCTTCCAAGTCGCGTCTGCGCGCAACACTAGAACGGTGCTAAAGGAGTACGTGACGGGTAAGCGGAGCGTATGATGGGCTAGTATCTGCGCCGCCAGCGGCTCCACAGGCTCCACCTGCCTCGCGGCATGACAGATAGATCTTGTTGAACTGCTGCTCCCACAGGTTTTGGGTTGCAAAAAGATGTTAACATTGAGGCCTTTATTGAGCTCATTTGTAGTGTCAGAGGCGGCGGACCCAGTCAGTGGCAATTTCTTACAGCTGTCTAATGGTATATGAATACCGATGCCTTTAGACTGACTAGCTGAGTTGTCTGCCATTGACAAACTCTTGCAACGTTTTTCATCCAACGTCATGAACGTCTTCTTCTGAAGGACCGGGCCATTTGATACAGGTGCCGTTGGCAGAATAACTTCACATAGCCTTACGGCTCTGTTGGGTTTTTGAGAAAGAGAGCTTGCAAGCATATTGACTCGACATGGAGATCTAGCAACAGGAGAGACAATTGTCACCTGTTGTGGAGGTGGTGGCTTCGCGGTCATCGGTGGCAATTTTATGGGATTAGTTGGAGTGGGAACGAGAGCGTTTTCAGCGGTCTTGGCTCCTTTGATGGAACTTCCGGCCAAAAGGTTGACCTGATCAGCCCCACCCGATTCCTCCATCATGATGTCCTCATATACTGACATGTTCATCAAATCTTCGGATATGTCACATGAGTTGATTTTGGGTCCGATAGATTGATCTGACGCAATTGCAGCTTCAATTGTTTGAGTTTTCATTTCTCCACTTTTTTCTTTTAGAATTGTTCTGTTGACAGTTACGTTAACAGTTTTGATGTTTCTCAAAAACTTCCTTGAGTCATTGCCTCGTTTCATTTTTGTTGAGGATAGGTTTTTAGATTTTTTTACCCCCTTGCCTCTCAAATTCTTTACGTTGACTCCAGTTGTCGGGACGTTCTTTGAGGGCTTAAATATGTCAAAGACTCCTGTGACGTCGCCACTCCCGTCATTGTGGTCAGGATCTGTCACAATGCCTGTTGGCTCCGTGTGTTGACTTAAGACAGACGTGGAAGCAATTTGGGGATCTAAGAGGGCCAAGTTTCCTGGGGCTAGGCTCGCCAAGAGAATATCGTTGAAGTCCGCTGAAGTTCTCTTGTCAGATTCGGCTGTAATTGGTTTTTCAGCCGAGTTTTGGGCCCTTGATTTGTTCGTGAGGTTCACTGTTACCGGTGTTAAAGAATCTTGAGCACAGTTGGTTAAGAGTTTGTCAGGTTTGTTCGACAGGACGTCAATGTTTTTATCAAAATTTGAGATGGAACGTTCTTGGGGTCTTGTCATTAAATTCAGCGAGTCACAGGGAGCGTTGACAACCAGGGGCAGATCTCGTGTGGCATTGTGCAGGCATTTTAGAGAGCCAAGCGATAGTCGATCATGGCAATGGGGATCGTCAAGCCCTCTTTCGACCAAGCCCCTCTTTCGGGGGCCCTGCTCGGACTTTTGTTGGAACAAGTTAAGCGCTTGTTTTGCCACTTCCGCGAGTAATTTCCTGTCCAGGTTGGCGTTTTTGTTACTGTCCATAAGAGACCGCATAGCCAACTCCGACTTGTTGTTTGTGTTCAGCGCTGCATCCATGTGTTGCATGTGCATATTTTCAAAAGTCACAAGCTTGGAATTCATGATAGAGACTACAGTTGTTAAGTCTTTAAGGCTCTCGTTTAAGTGCTCATACATTTTAAGAAAAGGCGCAAGGGATAGCGTCATTGAGGATATAATGGTGTTCTGAAGGTCTTTCGTGTTTGAGGTTTGACACATGTTACCATTATCCTCAGTGTTGAGACCTGTTTGACACTTTCTGCCCAGAGGGAATCGTCTGATTTTTGGAAATGGGCGCTCCATTAGAGATGAATCAGAGGACGATGAGTCAGACGTGGACTCAGAGCAATCATGATCGACAGAACACCCTGCCCCGGCCTGGCACGATTCGTTCAGTGAGTGAATTTGAGGCTGTTTAGGAGCAGTAGCACCTGTTTTGGGAATCTTCCTCTGTGAGCATTGAATGCTGGGTGAAGTGCTCGAGTTTGCTCTTCTTCTTTTCGCCAAGCCACTTGGCTGAGGAAACTGCAGTTTGTTATTTTTGGTTGAAGCGCTAGGATTTAAGGTGACAGGCAATTCAAGGTCGTCCTCACTTGTTTCTGGAACCCTATTTTGTTTTTCTTTTGTTATTAAGTTATTGTGTCTACCTTTGTTGATCTGTTTGAGGTCTGTTAGTAGTTTGTTGACAACGTCCAAGGAATTTCTGCGGTTATTGTCGTGTTTGCTTTCCAGGTTCACTGGCGTTTCGAAGGCAGCTCTCGCAGACAGGGGATGATTAAACAGCTCCAAACAAGAATCAGGATTAGGCTCAGCCACATACTCACCCACATCCTTGTGCATAATGAATGTGCTGTGATTGGTCTCGTCATGAGACACATTGATTGACTTCACTGGTGATGGCATCAGTTTTTCAAGAGCACTATAAAATCTCGGACGGGGAAAACCACTGCTTATTTCGTCATTTCTTCTGATGCATATAGGGTCCAGATCAGTTACTTCCAAGTTAGACACTTGGACATTAAAGTCAGAGTGAATTTGTGCTGACATCAGGCCGTTACAGGTTCGCAGTTTCCTTTGTTTGCTTATTGATGTTTCGGAAGGGAGCAAGCTGGAACCAAGACCTGTAATTTCGGACGCATCCGTGTTTAAAATGTGTTTGAGAGGTTCGTTATTGCTGACATTGACTTTCAGGGAAGCAGACACGAGACTACTCTCAGCACATCGATCGGGCAAAAATGGCTGAACAGGAGGAACAGGTGAATCAGATAAAACAGAGTGTGCAATTTGGAATGGCTCTTCTACTGTTTCGTGATCCGGAACCCTCTCCGATACAGATAATCCATGAGACAATCCATGAGTGAGAGACACATCGGCACTTACTTGAGCGTCCTGTGCGACGTTCAGTTGCGCCAACCTTGAGGCCGGCTCGGTTAAACGTTCCGTCTTCCAGGCAGTATCAACCAAAGCCGAAATCGAAGCCAGGGCAGGGCCGGGTGTGCTCCCAGGTGCCGCCCGCCGGGGAGACTCGGGAGACTCAGAAGACTCCACTGAACGCCAACAGCGCTCAGATTCTGGACATGGCGAGTCCGGCCCCTGCCTCCTTTGAGCGCGAGTCTTCATGGTTGAACTGGAAGTCTTTCCTTTGTCAGTAACGCGCATCGCGCGAGCAGTAGCAGCGGCAAGCCGCGATGAGCAGAGGGGAGGGAGGGAGAGTAGCGAGGAGTCCAGGATTCCACGGACTTCCTCGGACTCCTCAGACTCTGCCAGACTCAGCGCCCGCTCCGCGGGGAGATTTAGTTTATGAAGCAAAGGCACTCCAGCAGCAAAGCACTCCCCCAGTAGACACAGAAGAGTTACTGGCAACAGGCAACTCCTCAGACTCTGCCAGACTCCGCGCCCGCTCCGCGGGGAGATTTAGTTTATGAAGCAAAGGCACTCCAGCAGCAAGGCACTCCCCCAGTAGACACAGAAGAGTTACTGGCAACAGGCAACTCCTCAGACTCTGCCAGACTCCGTCATTACTAATGACGCATTAGTAATGTTGCCAAGCTCCAATCTAGCAATGAATAAATAGTAATGTTGCCAAGCTCCAATTCTGCAATGACACATTAGTAATGTTGCCAAGCTCCAATCCAGCAATGCTGCATTAGTAATGTTGCCAGGCTCCATTAAGCAATGACACATTAGTAATGTTGCCAAGCTCCATTCCAGCAATGACGCATTAGTAATGTTGTCACGCTCCAATCCAGCAATGATGAAATAGTAATGTTGTCAAGCTCCAATCCAGCAATGACGCATTAGTAATGTTGCCAAGCTCCAATTTAGCAGTGACGCATTAGTAATGTTGCTAGCCTCCAATCCAGCAATGACACATTAGTAATGTTGCCAAGCTTCAATCCAGCAATGACAAAGTAGTAATGTTGCCAAGCTCCAATCCAGCAATGACGCATTAGTAATGTTGCCAAGCTCCAATCCAGCAATGATGCATTCATGATGTTGCGAAACTCCAATCTAGCAATGACGCATTAGCAATGTTGCCAAGCTCCAATCCACCAATGATCAAATAGTAATGTTGCCAAGCTCCAATCCAGCAATGACGCATTAGTAATGTTGCCACGCTTCAATCCAGCAATGACGCGTTAGTAATGTTACCAAGCTTCAATCCAGCAATGAGGAAATAGTAATGTTGCCAAGCTCCAATCCAGCAATGAAGCTTTAGTAATGTTGCAAAGCTCCAATCCAGCAGTGATGCATTAGTAATGTTGGCATGCTTCAATCCAGCAATGACTAAATAGTCTTGTTGCCAAGCTCCAATCCAGCAGTGACGCATTAGTAATGTTGCCACGCTTCAATCCAGCAATGACGAAATAGTAATGTTGCCAAGCTCCAATCCAGCAATGATGAAATAGTAATGTTGCCAAGCTCCAATCCAGCAGTGACGCCTTAGTAATGTTGCCAAGCTCCAATACAGCAATGACAAAATAGTAATGTTGCCAAGCTCCAATCCAGCAGTGACGCCTTAGTAATGTTGCCAAGCTCCAATCCAGCAATGACGCATTAGTAATGTTGCCAAGCTCCATTCAGCAATGACTCATTAGTAATGTTGCCAAGCTCCAATATAGCAATGACGCATTAGTAATGTTGCCAAGCTCCATTCAGCAATGACTCATTAGTAATGTTGCCAAGCTCCATTCAGCAATGATGCATTAGTAATGTTGCCAAGCTCCATTCAGCAATGACTCATTAGTAATGTTGCCAAGCTCCAATCTAGCAATGACTAAATAGTAATGTTGCCAAGCTCCAATCCAGCAGTGATGCATTACTAATGATGCCAAGCTCCAATCCAGCAGTGATGCATTACTAATGTTGCCAAGCTCCAATCCAGCAATGACACATTAGTAATGTTGCCACGCTTCAATCCAGCAATGATGCATTACTAATGTTGCCAAGCTTCAATCCAGCAATGATGAAATAGTAATGTTTCCAAGCTTCAACAGGAAATTGCACATAGGATCTTGCTTCTCCTTCTCAGCCATACTCTGAAAATCGCCAAACAAACACCTCAGCAGAGAAGAAGACAATGTGGCCTTCAAAAAGCAGCAAAAAACAGGTCTATTCAACCAACACCAGCATGAGACCAGCATTGAAACTTCAACCTACCACCTACTCATGTGAACTTTAACCCAGTAGAGGGTGTGCCCTCAAATTATGAAGACATATCGGGATCCCACATGGGACTCTACAAAGGCTATCAGAAAACAGACCCATTTGGCTCAGACCACACCTAACCCAAACAGTACTGAACTAGAGCAACCAACAATATCTAGCAGAAACCCTAATCATGTCCTCGAATGCTACTAATTCCCTCATTCGTGGAATGGCACCCACTGTTTTGTTCCCATCGTCTCCCTGTCTAACCGACTTCCCTCTAAAATCTCGTGCCACCATAAACGGAACATACAAATTCCCCAGTACATGAGTTACCATATCAATACAAATCGAGCCATGACACAGCTCACCAGCGTGGCCACAACCCACCTTAGGGGCGGGGATAAAGAGATAAAGCAAGCATTGATCGGCATACTCTGTGCTCGGTCACCGCTCTATAGTTGAGTATCAAGTTCCATATGAAACTCGAAAAGTGAATTACTATAACTTTTGACTTGCATGACGGATTCGGCTGATATTTTGCAAACAAAATGTTTGTCTTGTGCCACCCCAGACTGGCAATTTTTGGAAAGATTAATTAACAAAATGAAACAGTTATTAAGAAAGCAAAAGAACGCTGTTTTCGGCCTGCTCCCATCCATTTCCCCATACAGAAAAAGTACACATTTCTGCACAGTGCACAGCAAAAACCACAGGACGGAACTGGACCAGGTATGAAACAACTTGGGCACAAAGCATTGACTCGTTTTCCAGGAGGGGTCTGGGGTTATTCCGTCCAGTAGTTGGTAAAATATTTGACAGAGAAGAGGGTGCCCCCTTCTCTAGAAATGTTAGCTATATCTTCCATGATGCTTTGCAGCAGAGACACTTTTCATAAATGTAAAGACCTTCATTTTATTCTTGCAAGAGGTAACTGGGGTTATAAAGGGAATAACTGGGGTTAGCCAAAAACTAAAAGTGGAAAAAGGCCATTTGGAGGAGGAAAAAGGTTGAATGACATCAGGTTAGAGGTGGGGAGGAAGGAAGAGGACGCCATGTAGAATTGATGAGTTGCGGGGGAAGACTGTGGCCCAAATTTAGAGCTCGAACGTTTTTGCATAACCAGAGTTATCCTGGGGATAACTGGGGTTATAGTAGAAAACTGGATCAAGAATTAAAGTGTGTCGCATGAAAATAACCACAGTTATTTGCAGGCATTCACAGGGTTATTTGTAGCACAATGCAAATATAACCGTGGTTATGTGAAAAAAGGTAGCTAAAAAAAGAGAGAGTTAAAAACATTTCATTAATACAATAAGGGGGAATTTCACAGCTACAGTGAGGTGGTGGTATTGGGTGTGGACGAAGGATATGGCTACTGGTTTACTTTAAGGAACCAAATGGTGTTATATAGAAAGTGGACGTGGCCAAAGGCCCTAGCTATTGGGCCCGAAAGTCATGTATAGTGGCCACGGCCAACATCCGTGGCCACCTGGTGAGTCCAAAAGAAATATATTGTTGGAACATGTATAGAGGACATGGCGAGGGCCCATAAAAAACTACAGTATAACAAAACCCTCGAAATTCACTAAAAAAACCTTAGTTACGGTGCATTTAATTCAGATTTAACGCAACAAACCCCTTGAAATTCTGCCAATGTGGGAAGTCATAACCAGCTGAACTCTGAGCATTCCCATTGCCAAGACCATGCGCACATATATGTTATAAGAGAAGGGATTCACAATGACATACAAAATGGCATTATGCGGGACATAGCATTAGGAGGGACATCAATGGGAGTGCGCCGGGTTAAGCTGGTCATGACTTCCCACATCCGCTAAATTTCAAGGGTTTTGTTGTGTTCAATTTTCACAACTTTACTGCACCTTAACTAAGGTTTTTCAGTGAACATATATATATATATATATATATATATATATATATATATATATATGTATATATATATATATATATATATATATATATATATATATATATATATATATATATATATATATATATATATATATATATATATATATATATATTACATGGCCACGGTAGTGGCCATGTAGGTATGGTTAAGTTGGTGTTTCCATATATGTATACTGTGAACAAGCCACTGGTTAGTGGTGAAACGCGTCAGGCTGCCGTCTGGCTAAGCAAAATTTGCACTGGCAGATCACTTTTTTCTGCTGCATATGTAAAATAAAGGCTGTTATATTTTACACAACCAATGATGCAGTATTTGCTGTTGGACTTTCGTGATTATTTGGATCATTGGAACACTTTTTTGTTCGTGGAGTGCTGCTCGCTTGAATAGTTTCCGTTTGAAGCTGTTTGTTTTTGAAATATATATATATATATATATATATATATAGTGACGAATCAACTTCCAGGTCACCAGTAATCAAGGGTTGAATATTGATTTCTAAACCATCAATGAGCCCCACACCTCTAGTACACTAGAAGGGATCTGAACAGATTGGAATACGAGTAAATTATAAGAGCTTCTTGTCCAATTTTGGTAACGTGGACGGAACGGCAGGCTTATCTCCGAATGGTCCGTGGATCATTGGTTAGTTGCAACACAGCAAATAATACAATTATTACCCAATGATAAAAGGGACTGTCCAGTCAAGGTTGTATACAAATATCTACTTTATTATTTTTTTAAATAACTTTTTGTTGGCATTTGTGAATAACAGTAACTCATAAAGGAAATTCCCCTCCCTCCTCCCCCCCACAACCCCTGGTTCGAGAGTTCTGCATCGGGTTCCTGTGTCGAATGGTCCCTTTTCCTCTGGTCGAGGCTGATACTCTTGTCCTTATACCCCCATTCAGATTACCCCTTTGCCCGGGCGTTCTGTTATACCCAATAGGCCCATGACTCTTGGACACCATGCTCCCATGGCTCCCTGCCGAAGGTACTGCAATAACGAAGTCCATTCTGTGTTACATCTTTGAGAGTGCCCCTGTATTGAGTAGGTTAGCCACTCCACTGCTACTAGGCTCCAGATTATTGCCACCCATTCGTGGTCCTGGGTTGGGGGTCTTTCGCTTTCCATTTGCGAGCCACTACTAGGGCAGCCACCATAATCATGATAACATACAGTTTGCAGTCTGACTTATGTTTGATGGCCTCCAATGTGCCTCAAGACCCATCATCGCCAGGCCTCTGTTCTCTGTGCACTTGATCCCGATGACTTGTTCGATTGCTCCATTTATGCCCTTACAGTAGGCCTCCAGTTTGGGACAGTCCCACCAAATATGACTCCATATGCCCTCTGCCCTGCAGTCCCTCCAGCAGAGTGACGACGGGCCTGGGTATTCCCTATGTAGTTTTGTTGGGGTCATGTGCCACTGATGCATTAATTTAACCCATATCTCCCGAATTTGGAGTGACCTTGTTAGTTTGGGAATGTACCTCCAAAGCTTTATCCACTCCTTCTCCTCTACTTCTATCCCTGTAGCCCCCGCCACTTCCCTATATATTTCCTTTCTGGGGAGTCCTCTGCAGCTTTAATGTGGCTGTACATTGCTGTGACTAACTGCTTTTCCCCAGAGTCCCTGCTAAGATATTTCTCATGAGGGGTTAGCTGGTGGGTAGCCTCTTTTTGCAAGGTGGGATGATGTAGCCAGTGTCTCAGTTGGACGTAGGGGTATCTTTCTCTTTCGGTCAGACCGAAGTCCGCTTTGCATTGCTCGAAGTGTTTCACCTGGCCTTGCGTGAACATATCTCGGACAACTCTACAGCCCCCCTGCCGCCATGCTTCATATGTGGGGGGTTTGTGCCCCGGAGTGAACTGTGGGTTGTTGAACAGTGGTGTATATGGTGACGGGTATGTTGTAAGGTGCACAGTGTTCACTGCCTCGTCCCATGCATGAGCCCCTACTGAGAGGAGGGAACTACAGTACATCCTTGCTGGCCTGTCCCCTTTAGGTTTCAACAATTTGCCCTCCAGGCCCTCTCCCGCCACCGCCCTGTCCAGAGGTCTCCATATCTTCCCTCGGTCATCCCTCTGCCAGTCCCATAGGATCCTCATCTGGGATGCCCTATAGTATGCTCTAAAATCAGGCTGCCCCATGCCCCTGCCCCCCTCTCCACCGGTGCTCTCATTAATTTGGCCGCCACTCTCTGGTGCTTATTATTCCACACAAATGTACTTGTTATTTTCTGTAGGGCTCTAAATAGAGATTGCGGAATGCCAACCGGCAAGGACGTGAAGCAGTAGATGAACCAGGGTAGTATCACCATTTTAAGGATGTTAATGCGTCCCAGCCATGAAATCGCTAGCGGACCCCAATCTACCAGTTTGGACTTGAGCTTCTCTAAGAGGGTTGGGTAGTTCGCTTGGTACAAAGCTTCGATTGTTTTAGTGAGCTTAATGCCCAAATAGGGGATGAAGTGCTCAACCCACTTATATGGGGAGACTGCTTTAAGGTCGCGGGCTCTAGCCGGCTGAAGGGTGAGATTCAGGATTTCTGTTTTGGATACATTTATTTTGCGTCCCGCTACTCCCCGAATTGCTCTAATTCCCTTCCCACTGCCCTTATGGATTCATCCGGTTGGGTTATGGTCAAAACCATGTCGTCCACGAATGCCGCTATTTGTGGAGTTACCCCGCAAAGGGAATACCTGGTATGTTTTTGTTAGCCCTCACCGCCTCTAGGAACGGTTCCAAGTGTATCGCATATAAAATAGGAGACAGCGGGCACCCCTGCTTAGTTCCCCTCCCCACTGGTATGGGTTCCGTGAGCTGCCCGTTAATGGGCAGGCGGAGGGTTGTGTGTTGGTAGTTTGCACTTACCCAGGCCAGGAAGTTAGGGCCAAATCCCATTCTGTGCATTGTCGCGAAGAGGAAGGCCCACTCCACCCGGTCAAACGCCTTTTCGGCATCTATCGCCATAAGGATAGCCGGGATCTCCCTCTTGTGAGACTTTTCTATCAAGTGGACCAGCCTCCGGACATTGTCAACTGTCTGTCGTCCCCTCACGAAGCCGGATTGGTCCGGCTGGATTAATCTAGGGATGATCTGGTCTAGTCTGGATGCTAAAATTGTCGCGGGGATTTTTGAGTCCACATTAATCAATGCTATAGGGCGATAAGACCCACAGTCCGTAGGGTCCTTATTCTTTTTTGGTATGAGGATGACTTTTGCCTCCTCCATCGATTTGGTGATGGCCACGTCCTTACCTATTTGTTTGTACAGAGATGTGAGGTGGGGAATGAGCAATTCCCTATGCTTCTTATATAACTCTGCTACAAAGCTATCTGGGCATGGAGATTTGTTGCATGGTAGAGAGTGGATGGCTGCTCTGACTTCGTCCCTTGTTATGTCCTGTTCTAATGCTTCGTGTTCCTCCCGGTTAGTCTGGGAACATCTATTTTTCCCAGACACTCGATCAGCCGCGCTTGCGGGAGGTTGTCCAAGCTGTACAGGGTGATGTGATATAGAATTGGGTGAACTCATTTTTGATGTCTACATTATTGGCGCTAATTCTAGTTCCCCCCGCTCTTATTTTCGCTATTGTTTTATCCTTTTCCTCCCTTCTCAGCATCCTTGCCAATAAGCGGTTTGCTTTATTTGCTTTAATGTAATATTTTTGCCCGAGCCAAAGTAGATTCCGCTCCACTGCCCTCGTCTGTATCAAATCGAGTGCCCCCTGACAGCTCTGTATTCCTATCTCGTAGTTAATGACTGCCCTGGACCCAGTTTAGCCATAATCTTCTTCAGCTGCTCTTCCAGCCTAGCCTCTTCTAGCTTCATTTCCCTATCTCTTCTTGCTTTCATAGCTATTATCTTCCCTCTGAGGGTCACCTTGAAGGAGTCCCACCGGGTCTGCTGGGTTGTGTCCCCTATTTTATTGGTTTCGAAGAAGGCTTTGATTTCCCCTTTCGCCTCCCCACGAGAACCTCATCCTTGAAGAGGGGAGTTGGATAATTCCATTTCCACAGGCCCGACAGGGCCCTTTTTCTGGACAAAGCTAGTATTATTGGGGTGTGGTCGGAGAGTGTTATCGGACCCAACTTTCTGCTCTTTGCCATTCCCAGTAGTCTGCTTGACAGCCAGATGAGGTCTATTCTCGAATGAGTGTGATGGACATGCAAATAGAAGGTGAAACCCTCTTTGTCCCCTTCAAGCTCCCTCCATGCGTCCACTAGTGAGAGGTCAGCCATTCTACCCTTGAGGTGCTCCGATGGTCTTCCCTGATACATTGCATGCCCTCTGCCACCTGGTAGTCCCACGCGGGATAACCCAATCCCATTCCAAGATTTGCACCCCCCTTCCCCATCAGGCCTCTTTTCAAGAATGATACTCCTCTGGCGTTCTCATTCTGCTTCCCAGGCTCGCTCTTCAGTCCTGCCAATGCGGTTGCTCTGATCGTGGTATCATTCTTGTTCTGAAGCCTAGCTCATCTGTGGGTCGTGGTCGTCTGTTGGCGGATCCCATCTCCTTTTTGATTGGGAGTTCCCCCTTCTGGCTTTCTTGGGAGGCACTGTGGACCGCTCTCATGGTTTTCTAGTTGCTCTTTGTGAAGTAGACAGCACCGGTGAAGGAAGCACGTCCATGTCCAGGCCCAGAAGGCTTAATCCCTGTTCGCACGTCGTGATCGTCTGGTGCTTCCTCTGCCACTCGAAAGTCAGGGCAAAAGGGTGGGCCCATCTGTAGAGTATGCCCCGGTCTCGTAGGTGGGCCAGAACGGGCCCCATTCTCTGCCTCTTTATAAGGGTTGCTTGTGCCAAGACCTAGTACAGGGCTATCTCCGACCCGTTGTAGGTAATCAGTTTTGATTTCCTAGCCTTTTCCAGTATCAGCTCCTTCACAGAGTAGGAGTGCAGTGCTACCAGTACGTCTCTTGGTCTCGTGCCCGGTTCTTGTCTCCTGGGGCCCACTCTGTGGATCCTGTGAAATTGTATTTCATTAGGAGCTTCGGTATCCAGGAGATCCGCGAAGATGCCCTTGACTACTTGTCTTAGATCTTGGTCCTGGGTTTCCTCCGGAAGGCCTTTAATGCGTATGTCGGAGTGCCTTGACCTGGTCTCTAGATCCTCCACCTGGAGTTCAAGGTCATGAGTGGCCGCCGCCAGAGTTTCCAGTAGAACCTCTGCCTTCCTTGCGTCCTCCTCGAGGTCCTGGATTTCTCTCATTGGTGTCTACCACTTTGACTTTGATAATGTCTCTCTTGATTTCCTGCAACCCTTCTGCTAGGTCCTCCCTTAGCACATCCATTTGTTTCTGACCTGCCATGGTGATCTGGTCCACTATTTCTGTAAGGAGAAGCTTCAGCGAGGAGTGTGTGACTGGTGAGTTTTACTCTTCCTGGGCCCCTGCCGGCAGCTCCACGTTCTCGCCCTCTGTATGCTGCTGTCTGGGAGTACTTCCCATGTCTTTGGCCCATATTTTCGCTAGGTCTCCCTCCTGATTCTTCTTCGAGTTTCTGGGTGTTGGGTCAGAGTCTTTGACCCTGTCCTTAGACATTTTGCTGTGGGTTTGCAGCTCCCGCAGGGTGCACTTCCACTATTAGAAGTGGTGGTCTCCCCAAGGTGGTCCTCCTTTCTCTGGAGGGATCAGAGTGCTGGTCAAGTAGTGAGGGGGCCCTCCGGGCCAGGGGGTTTCACTCAGCTCTCCTTCAGATCAGTACCCAGTCCTCAGTGTTGCACTTGCTGCACACAGCCTCCGAATCCTAAGCCCTGGGCCTGCCTTGCCTCCCAAAAATGACTGTGGCAGACCTGGTGTGGGCCCCTGTCCAGCCCGTCTCTCGCTTCAGGTGGTGTGCTTGTCTCCCTCATCCGCGGGGAACACCGGAGAGTCCCGGTCCCCCTCAGCCGAAAGTCAGCTGTTTAAGCACTTGACGAGCACCGGGGCCAGAGCGCAGATGGGAACGCAGATGGGGACGCAGCGCGTACCTTCTTGTTGTGGCTACTTGCATCTGGGGTACTCTGTGATTCCTGTGGTACCCAGAGAGGTGCAGGCTCTTGTCGCCTCCTCGACATTTGCTCCAGTGGAGGGGGGGTCCGCTGCTCCTATCGCACGCCCTTCGTGGACAATGCTCCCCCTCCTCAGCTCAGTCCTTCTCCGCTTGTCTCGCTCCTCTGGGGCTCCAGCCCCCGCCAGGGACTGCTCCTGGGCTCGAGAGTGTGCCCGCTCGCGTCCAAAAGGCTTCAGGTGGCCAGGTCCGGGGCCTCTCCCAGAGGAGGCTCTCACTTGGCTGCTGCTCTGCAGTCCGGCGCTAGTGGGCTCAGTCCGGTGCTCGGCCCGCTGAGCGGTCGTAGATTGGGTGTCAGCTGGCAGATGTAGGACCCCGGGTCCCTGTGTTCACTCCGCCACCTCTGGCTAGCAGGGTCACCTCCCCCGCACCCTGAGGCTCGGCTGGCGGTCCGACCGTTGGTCTGCGGGTCCCGCCCCCCCGCTGAGGTAGAGCCATGTATCCTCCGTGCGGCGATGTCCTCACCAGCTGTAGAGGGTCTCCCACGAGGGCCAGCTGCAAGCGTTTGGTGTGTATTGGTATGCCTCCTTCTACTCTGCTGCCCCCGGGTAGTGGCAGAGCGGGTCAGCTACCACGGATACTTGGTGGGGCGGGCTCCTTCTCTCGGTGGCCGCCGTCCCCGGAGGTGAAGCATTTCAGAGTGGCGGGTTTTCTCCAGTGGTTCCGCGATAGCGGGACCCCTCTCCAGGAGTTGCTCCCACGAGCTTTTAGTGGCTGGGGAGGGCTAATTAGCAGTTCTCAGCTTGGCGAGGCCTCATGGGTCAGGAGCACAGTGGACGAGGTGTACACTCACTAACTGCCATCTTGGAATCAAATATCTACTTTATTATTACTACAAGAGGCAGTTCTAGCACACTACAATTACAACCCCCACTGTAAAGGAACACAGAGCACAGACAGTTTCACAAAGGAAAGGAATGCACTCTGGATACTGACAGGAGGGTAGTTGGTAAAGTAATCAGTTTTATAGTTCAAGATTATTTGGTTTTAGCACCAAAGGGGCAAAGGCTCATGACTGTCTCGACGGGCCTTCAGAGAAGGACCAGGGGGGCAGAACCACAATGTACCCGGTGCTGAAGAAGTTCTTGGTGTTTGACAGCGTCGAGGCAATTCCAGGGCGCTTTGCAGCCCTTCAGAGTTAGTGGTGGGGGACAGCTGCGGGTACCAGGCGGCAGGCTGTTCGACAAGCTGGGCTGGATGGACGTCTGCAGGCTTCCCAGCACTCAGGTCCAAGAATCGTTGCCCCTGTGCTGGTTGCCAGATCTGGAATGCTGGTCAAGGCATCTCGGATCGCTCTGGCAACTGCGACGTGACAACAGTCAGTGGTGCAGCCGGATGCAATTCAGTTCGAGGACTCAACTGTGTCAAAATTGTCCTTAAAAAGATGGATGCTGGATGATGCTTGTGTGGCACTCTTCTTAGCTTCGTCACAGGGCTTGTGTCCTTTCAAGGAAGATGCCCCAAAGTTCAGGAGGGTGTTAGCAGCAACAGCCTTGTCCTTTGTCCAGAGACTCTCCAGCAATTCCCACCTAGGAAGCTTGCTGTCAGAACCAAGCAGGGCATGCTATGTGGTGGCTGGGTACTGGTTCTGGAGCTGCTGGATGGGTCCTCTGAGTCTGGTTTCACCCTCTATTCCCTGGGAGATGTTTAGGGGAGGGATATGGCTTCCCCCTTAGAACTCCTTGCCTTCCTTCTCTGGCAGAAGATGTAAGGTAGACTGTACTTTCAGCTCGGGTCCAAATGAATCTTGCTTCTTACTCCTTGGGAAGTCTTCAGATGATCTGATGAGTGAGGGGCTCTGCCCTCTTTTCAAACCAAACGGGCCCCAGTGATTGGTGCAGACTAAACCCACCTTAATGAACCAATCCTGGGTCCCCACCAACAATCTTCAGTGATGTTTCAGGGCATCTTCCTGTCTGCTGTACATCAAAGTGTCTCGCTAATTAACTGAGCTCTATGTGGTGCTTGCTCACAAAATGGGCCTCCTTTGAAGTAGAGTTTTGCAGGCAGACTTTCATCTCCTACAATTCATATAATTCCCTGCTCTGAAAGGAGTGGTTCCAGACAGGACATTCACTGCTCTTTCATACCAAGGAGGGGTGTCAGTACCAAGTTGACACATTGCATTACAAAGAGGTGTTGGTCTCTGATCTTCATTGTCACTTCCTGCCCCCAGGCCCTCCTGAGGCCTGCTAATTAACATTCTTCAGTATTCGCCACCACCAGCAAGGTGTAACAATGGAGATACTAATCCATGGGGCCTTGAAATGCTAATCAGGCTGCCCACGGCCAAAGGCTTTTAATGAACCCACAGCTGTCAGGTGTCAGCTACACATGACAGGGAAGGGTGGAGCTGGGAAGCAGTGTCCTCCCAGAGTACACGACTATTTTTCTGCTGTGCGGAGAGCATTGAAAATATGTGCGGCAATGGCCCCACATATTTTCTGGAGCTTGATCTCCCATCATTCATTTTTTAAATAAAGAAAAAAGAAAAAAAGAAAAAAGCCCGGGCGAGCACACTCTCCCTCTGCAGATGGTTGAATTCCTCACAGTGTGTTTGGGAGTTGTGGGTGTCAGGGTGAGAGTGGAGGGAGGTGGGGTTAGATGGAGGGTAGCGAGGAACCCCCCTATTAAAAAACAAAGTGCCTGCACGAGTAATGTAAAAACGAGGAAAGTGACCTCGTTTAAAACATGTACATAAATTAATTCACATGGCTACTCATTGAAGAAGATGCTTTCCAGTGGTATATCCGAGCTATCAATTCTGACTGTTTAACAGAGCTCTGTGCCCTTTGGGTGGTGGTAGACGGACATGTTTTAGGCATTGTGCCTAAAACTCTCCATCTTAGACATGTTCTCAAACTAGCCTCAGAAACATGTTCTCCTCTCTATGAGTTTGAATTCTTGTCCCAAGTATTTATTAAGCCCTAATGTTGTGCTAGTTTCTCCACTTTATCCTCTGTTCCAGCCAAGAACAAAGTTCACTCGTGCGTAATGCCCCATTGAGGATTGTTGCTTGTTCAAAAGAAGGCCTTTAAAATGAATGCAGGTGTGCCCCATTATTTCTCACCAGCATTTTACCATTCAAATGTGGCCCTCTATCCTTAAACATTGCAGCTAGGACAATCGATGAGTACAATTTCAGTTTTGGCTAAAATTTCAACCTACCGGTTAGTAATCTAAAACAAATGGGGCCTCAATACGAGTAGGGCGGTAAGGGATACCGGGCACCGGTAAGGAGACCGGTGCCGGTAATCCCTTACCGCCCTACTATGAGGTCCCTTAGCGGGTCCCTCCAGTAACGCCTGGTCTGACCATGCGTTATGGACGGGACCCGTTAAGGGACTTTGAAGCTAATAACGGTACCACACTTTGCAGTACCGTGATTAGCGCCTTCCCCTTTCCCATTGAGCCCTATGGGGGCTCAAATGGGAATGGGGAATGGCTTTTTCAATGGGGACTTACCGCTCCTGCAAAGGTTGGACTACACCGGTAAATCCCCATTGAACGAGACCAGTGCAGGACACGTTATTGGTGGCAATCATGGCGCAAATAGCGCCATGACTACCACCAATCTCGTAATGAGGCCCATGGTCTTTCTAGTGTTCACCAGGCTGGCTGCTTCCAACAGCATTCGTCGGGAAATGTATTCACAAAAACAAGCAGGAGGCGTTCGGCTTTGTGGTAATTATCGGGTTGGATATCTTTGTAGAAGTTGAAACATTTGTTGATTTCCTGCTGAGAGCAGCAGGTTGTGGATATTTCAGTCCTGGAGATAGCTAAGTGCAAACCTGCTTGCTGTGTGTGCAGCATTAGCTTGATTCATGGGTTAAATTAGCAAAGCCCAAAAAACGAACTCCCAGGGCCTCATCTGACCGCGTGGGGCAGCCATTTTGTCAAAGATGACCCGCTTTAACGCTGAACATGTGGTTGCCAAGATCGCACATTTACGAGCCCTAGGGAAGGTTGATTCGCCCATTTGCATGTAATGTTCCCGTTTAACGATGCCCTGATGGCAGTGAAACTTAATCGATTCTTGTCTTGTATCACTACACTGGAGCTTTATTGGTATTTACTTGTATATGAGTAATACAACCCTTTGGAACGCCGGGCCTCCGGTACGCTTCCGGGACATACGCCATATTACATTGCAATAAATTGTTCAATGTTTTATAATTATTCAAACCAGCCGGATCTTTGTGGTTACATTTGTAAGAAGAGTGATCCTTTTAAGTGTATGATTTTGTGCAGGGAATCACACTTTTGTGTGTGTCCTTTCCCCACATCATGAGTGGGTGCTGTTTTCTATGCGGGGATCGTAAATTAATTAGTGAAGCTTTTATTACGCACTTAATACAGAGATTTGAACCTGTGTTGCTCTGCATTGTCTTGCTTCCAAGACAATCACATGGCCCCTGAGATAGCCTTCCGCCCCAATGCATCTGTATTCGGTGGCTGGATGCAGTGACGCTGGTGATCAACCAATCAGTTAACAAGATTCAGATAATAAGAATACGGCTTGGTACCACTTTAATGCTTTTCCAACTTTGGTGACCAGCTCTTCATCCTCATCATTCCACACAAACCCCTCCGATAGTATTAGATCAGGTGGGGGGGGGGCTAGGGGGATCAGGGATAGGGGTATATTCCCCTGTAAATAGCAAAGTACAGGGAATGCTGCCATCTGTGTTAATTGCCAGTGGCACTCCCATTCAGGAGCATGTAGGCATTGGCTGGCCTTAACTGCAAACACCCTTCCATATTGATGTTTGTGGCACGCTGCACTACAGGCAGCGGTGTACATTACATTAGATGTGCCACCGGGTGCCAGTGACGTGCTTGAAACACTGAAAGGAACATTAGTCCTGCGTCCCAGTCTAAACAAACTATGTGTGGCTGAGTTCTGGATAACTGGGACTTGGCAAATGGGGAACACAGGCAGTCCCAACTACACTCCATTACAATCATCCAAGCGGCTCGAGGCAAACACATTCGTTATTTGGGCTCTAAGAGAGGAGGAGAAATAATACAGAACCTTCCTCAAAATTCCCAGGTGAAGAAACAAAAAGAGGGTCGGGGTTACAGACTGTGAGCCAATGAATAAGCCAGGAGGATGGACTGGGAGCACAGAGGAAGGGCGCTGCCAGAATTAGGACCCCATTGACTGAGAGGCCACTGGTTCTTATGACTAGGCACCTCAATAAGAGTTCAGCAGCGTGGTAAATACGTGGTGGTAATTGCATTACTGAAACATTTTTTGGCAGTGACATAATTACCGCCACTTTTACTGCACTGCGAAAATTCCGAGTTTGGTGGTAAATCCTCCACCAAACCTCCAAATGTCTGTGGATTTACTGTCAGATATTACCGCTCGCAGCAAATCCACCAAAAATCCCAATGGAGTCCTATGGACTGTAAAAAAAGGGATTTACACCACATTGGCACCCCTCGTGATCCCATTCTAATGCCAGTGAACTGAGTTGCGCTAATGCTAAACAAGTTTAGTGGTAAATCGGCAGGTTTACAAACAAACTCGTAATGAGGACCTAAGTCTCTACAAATGTTTCCCCACAAGCAAGTGGCCCCTTTTTAGCAAATGGATTTAAAGTCAGTTCTTAGTCGTCCAATCACCAACCTCAGTGTTAAAAGTGGCCTGGCTCCGAAACACTACCCAGACTGAGAATCCACTCTGTGTTGTCGGCATGCATACAAACAACATGTCGTATGAGATCTGCGGGAGGACACATATAAAGATTAAGGGCCTCATTACACGGACGGCGGTAAGGGTTAACGGTCACCGTTAATGGCAACGGTGACCGTTAACCCTTACCGCCGTACTACGAGATCCCTTAGCGGGTTGGTGCTTTAACGCCTGCTTTTTGCAGGCATTAAATACCAACCCGCTAAGGGACCTCGGAGCTAATTACGGCACCGCAAAATTGCGGTGCCGTAATTAGCGCCTTCCCCATTCCCATAGAGCCCTATGGGGCAGAAATGGGAATGGGGAAGGGCAATGGCGGAAGGGGGATTTACCGCCCCACCGACCTTGGAATGGGGCGGTAAATCCCCTTACCGCCAAGGCGGTGCCGGTAATTTACCGGCATGGTCCAGGGTGCTAATAGCACCCTGGATCACCGCCGTCCGTGTAATGAGGCCCTAAGTCATAAAGGTAGCCTTCTGAGTCCTCAGGACAGAGTTAAATCTATAAACATTTGGGGCCTCATCACGAGTTGGGGGTATCCTGGCTGTAATACCACCCAACTGTAATAATCTTAGCACCACTGGTCCGGCAGTATTACCGCCAGATCACCGGTTGGACGCTAACGGTAAATCCCCATTCCCCATTGGGTCCATTGGATCCAATGGGGTATTTTCGGCGCAAGTACAGCCGGCGGTAATACCGCAGAAAACAGGGCACTAAATGGGATTTTCACCTCCAGAAAAAAGCTGGTGGTAAAACACCCCATTTAGCACCCAACTCGTGATAGGGCCAGCCCTTAAATGTGGCAGGAATACCGTTACTGCCGCCTTTACGGGCTACCACCCAACTCGTGATGAGGCACTTAGAGTCTATTACAGCACCTCTCTGATGGCATTTGCTTCCCTTAGACTCCTTTAGGGGGTTACGGGCAGAGGGGGATATTGGCCTCAATAAAAGTATGGCAGTAAGGCAACAACGGCGCCGGTATCGCTACCAGCACCGTTGCTACCGTACCGCCATACTAGGAGTCTGCTCGCGGGTGCCATTGCAGCCACCAGGTCTGACCTGGTGGCCGTACCGGCACCCGCAAGCAGAACATGATGGTAGCACCGGTACCATTATTAACGGTACCGCTGCTACCACCCTCCCCATTCCCATTGACCCCTATGGGGCTCAAATGGGAATGGGGATGTATCGGGCCCGGCACCCGTGAAAGGGCAATTGAGGCCCATTGGATTTTTATCTTGTTAAACCTTTTTATGCTTCCACTAGGCATGGATCTGAACCTCTGAAAGGGGGCCTTTTTCTAGAGAATGTTCTAGATCTATCTATGGTGGGGCAGAGTAACTGATGTCCGGGTCATGGCTTCACACTGCACCATTGTGCTACACCCTGCAAATGCTGAAGATGTGGAATGGGTAACGCCCAATTTGAGTGAAAAAAACGGTCCGTATGGATGTTTTGATCGAATTGGGTGTTACCAATTTGATTGAGACCAAAACTAGCGAACATGAGGAGCGGGGTTTGCGGGGGAGTCCCCCGCTCCCGATGTTCTGTTTTTTGTGGTTTCGGGGGTGCAAGGGTGTCCGCCCGCCTTCCATAGCATTGGCGGTGAGGTAAATAAATAAAATAAATAATGAACGGGGAAAAAACGGGGCCCGAGCAATTAGGCTGTGGGCAGTTTGGCAGCGGACAAATGCGGCACGAACAAACAACCCAGATCCTGTGGAATGTGGCATGTTTTCTTCCCCTGGATATGTGTGCCCTATTATCATGCTCATTGAAGATGGCAACACTCCAGCACTCAATGCCAGCGAGGGTACCCCAGAGCGCAGGATGCTGCCAGCACCAAATCGCCATGCAGAGTTCCCGCAATGCCGAGGGTAGGAACAGGGGCAGGTCTCTGGCATTTGGGAGAAAAGTTAAACCCGGGGCTTGGGGGGACCCCCAACAAGATGTTGTGAAGGGCTGAGCACTCTGATGGCATAGAGACCCATCGGCATTCTGGGAGGATTAGGAAGCATGAACCAGGCTGGCTTAATGACACCAGCATTGAGGGGCATTGGTGTTTTTTTCACCTATATCCATGTGCCCTTCATGCAATATACAAACTGCAGCGCACATAATTCTCTCTCTACAAACATAGATTGTACACCTCTGTAAAGCGCTCTGTTATGCATCTGTATTGGTGTATACCTCTGTAAAGCGCTCCGTTATGCATCTGTAATGTTGCACACCTCTGTAAAGCGCTCTGTTATGCATCTGTAATGTTGCACACCTCTGTAAAGCGCTCCGTTATGCATCTGTACTGTTGTATACCTCTGTAAAGCGCTCCGTTATGCATCTGTAATGTTGCACACCTCTGTAAAGCGCTCTGTTATGCATCTGTAATGTTGCACACCTCTGTAAAGCGCTCCGTTATGCATCTGTACTGTTGTATACCTCTGTAAAGCACTCCGTTATGCATCTGTAATGTTGCACACCTCTGTAAAGCGCTCTGTTATGCATCCGTAATGTTGCACACCTCTGTAAAGCGCTCTGTTATGCATCTGTAATGTTGCACACCTCTGTAAAGCGCTCCGTTATGCATCTGTAATGTTGCACACCTCTGTAAAGCGCTCTGTTATGCATCCGTAATGTTGCACACCTCTGTAAAGCGCTCTGTTATGCATCTGTAATGTTGCACACCAGAGCAAAGGATCACTGTCTATGCAGGTGCAGGAAAAGGTCACATGGCCCACAGCTACAGGGTCCAGCACAGGTGAGCACACATCTACAGAGCAAAGGCTCACGGTCTATGCGGGTGCTGGAAAAGGTGGCATGGCCCACAACTACAGGGTCCAGCACAGGAGAACACACATCTACAGAGCAAAGGATCACTGTCTATGCGGGAGTAGAAGGTGGCATGGCCCACAGCTACAGGGTCCAGCACAGGAGAACACACATCTACAGAGCAAAGGATCACTGTCTATGCGGGAGTAGAAGGTGGCATGGCCCACAGTTACAGGGTCCAGCACAGGAGAACACACATCTACAGAGCAAAGGATCACTGTCTATGCGGGAGTAGAAGGTGGCATGGCCCACAGCTACAGGGTCCAGCACAGGAGAACACACATCTACAGAGCAAAGGATCACTGTCTATGCAGGAGTAGAAGGTGGCATGGCCCACAGCTACAGGGTCCAGCACAGGAGAACACACAACTACAGAGCAAAGGATCACCGTCTATGTGGGTTCTGGAAAAGGTAGCATGGCCCACAGCTACGGGTTCCTGCACAGGAGAGCACACATCTGCAGAGCAAAGGATCACTGTCTATGCAGGTGCAGGAAAAGGTCACATGGCCCACAGCTACAGGGTCCAGCACAGGTGAGCACACATCTACAGAGCAAAGGCTCACGGTCTATGCGGGTGCTGGAAAAGGTGGCATGGCCCACAGCTACAGGGTCCAGCACAGGAGAACACACATCTACAGAGCAAAGGATCACTGTCTATGCGGGAGTAGAAGGTGGCATGGCCCACAGTTACAGGGTCCAGCACAGGAGAACACACATCTACAGAGCAAAGGATCACTGTCTATGCGGGAGTAGAAGGTGGCATGGCCCACAGCTACAGGGTCCAGCACAGGAGAACACACATCTACAGAGCAAAGGATCACTGTCTATGCAGGAGTAGAAGGTGGCATGGCCCACAGCTACAGGGTCCAGCACAGGAGAACACACAACTACAGAGCAAAGGATCACCGTCTATGTGGGTTCTGGAAAAGGTAGCATGGCCCACAGCTACGGGTTCCTGCACAGGAGAGCACACATCTGCAGAGCAAAGGATCACTGTCTATGCAGGTGCAGGAAAAGGTCACATGGCCCACAGCTACAGGGTCCAGCACAGGAGAGCACACATCTACAGAGCAAAGGCTCACCGTCTATGCGGGTGCCGGAAAAGGTGGCATGGCCCACAACTACAGGGTCCAGCACACAACAACACCCATCTACAGAGCAAAGGACCACTGTCTATGCGGGAGCTGGAAAGGTGGCATGGCCCACAGCTACAGAGTCCTGCAAACGAGAACACCCATCTACAGAGCAAAGGCCCACTGTCTATGCAGGTGCTGGAAAAGGCGGCATGGCCCACAGCTACAGGGTCCAGCACACGAGAACACACATCTACAGAGCAAAGGATCACTGTCTATGCGGGAGTAAGAGGTGGCATGGCCCACAGCTACAGGGTCCAGTACAGGAGAACACACATCTACAGAGCAAAGGATCACCGTCTATGCGGGTGCTGGAAAAAGTGGCATGGCCCACAGCTACAGGGTCCAGCACTGGAGAGCACACATCTACAGAGCAAAGGATCACTCTCTATGCAGGTGCAAGAAAAGGTGGCATGGCTCACAGCTACAGGGTCCAGCACACGAGAACATACATCTACAGAGCAAAGGACCACTGCCTATGCAGGAGTAGAAGGATGGCATGGCCCACAGCTACAGGGTCCAGCACACGAGAACACACATCTGCAGAGCAAAGGATCACTGTCTATGCAGGGGCTGGAAAAGGTGGCATGGCCCACAGCTACAGGGTCCAGCACAGGAGAGCACACATCTGCAGAGCAAAGGATCACTGTCTATGCAGGTGCAGGAAAAGGTGACATGGCCCACAGCTACAGGGTCCAGCACAGGAGAGCACACATCTACAGAGCAAAGGCTCACCGTCTATGCGGGTGCTGGAAAAGGTGGCATGGCCCACAGCTACAGGGTCCAGCACAGGAGAACACACATCTACAGAGCAAAGGATCACTGTCTATGCGGGAGTAGAAGGTGGCATGGCCCACAGCTTCAGGGTCCAGCACAGGAGAATACACAACTACAGAGCAAAGGATCACCGTCTATGTGGGTTCTGGAAAAGGTAGCATGGCCCACAGCTACGGGTTCCTGCACAGGAGAGCACACATCTGCAGAGCAAAGGATCACTGTCTATGCAGGTGCAGGAAAAGGTCACATGGCCCACAGCTACAGGGTCCAGCACAGGAGAGCACACATCTACAGAGCAAAGGCTCACCGTCTATGCGGGTGCCGGAAAAGGTGGCATGGCCCACAACTACAGGGTCCAGCACACAACAACACCCATCTACAGAGCAAAGGACCACTGTCTATGCGGGAGCTGGAAAGGTGGCATGGCCGACAGCTACAGAGTCCTGCAAACGAGAACACCCATCTACAGAGCAAAGGACCACTGTCTATGCAGGTGCTGGAAAAGGCGGCATGGCCCACAGCTACAGGGTCCAGCACACGAGAACACACATCTACAGAGCAAAGGATCACTGTCTATGCAGGAGTAAGAGGTGGCATGGCCCACAGCTACAGGGTCCAGTACAGGAGAACACACATCTACAGAGCAAAGGATCACCGTCTATGCGGGTGCTGGAAAAGGTGGCATGGCCCACAGCTACAGGGTCCAGCACTGGAGAGCACACATCTACAGAGCAAAGGATCACTCTCTATGCAGGTGCAAGAAAAGGTGGCATGGCTCACAGCTACAGGGTCCAGCACACGAGAACATACATCTACAGAGCAAAGGACCACTGCCTATGCAGGAGTAGAAGGATGGCATGGCCCACAGCTACAGGGTCCAGCACACGAGAACACACATCTGCAGAGCAAAGGATCACTGTCTATGCAGGGGCTGGAAAAGGTGGCATGGCCCACAGCTACAGGGTCCAGCACAGGAGAGCACACATCTGCAGAGCAAAGGATCACTGTCTATGCAGGTGCAGGAAAAGGTGACATGGCCCACAGCTACAGGGTCCAGCACAGGAGAGCACACATCTACAGAGCAAAGGCTCACCGTCTATGCGGGTGCTGGAAAAGGTGGCATGGCCCACAACTACAGGGTCCAGCACACAACAACACCCATCTACAGAGCAAAGGACCACTGTGTATGCGGGAGTAGAAGGGTAGTATGGCCCACAGCTACAGGGTCCAGCACATGAGAATGCACATCTACAGAGCAAAGGATCACTGTCTATGCAGGAGCTGGAAAGGAGGCATGGCCCACAGCTACAGAGTCCTGCACACGAGAACACACATCTACAAAGAAAAGGATCACTGCCTATGCGGGTGCTGGAAAAGGAGACATGGCCCACAGCTACAGGGTCCAGCACACAAGAACATCCATCTGCAGAGCAATCGATCACTGTCTATGCAGGTGCTGGAAAAGGTGGAATGGCCCCCAGCTACAGGGTCCAGCACAGGAGAGCACACATCTACAGAGGAACGGATCACTGTCTATATGGGTGCTGGAAAAGATGGCATGCCCACAGCTACAGGGTCCAGCTCACAAGAATGCACATCTACAGAGCAAATGATTACTGTCTACGCGGGAGCTGGAAAGGTGGCATGGCCACAGCTACAGGGTCCAGCACAGGAGAACATATATCTACAGAGCAAAGGATCACTGTCTATGCGGGTGCTGGAAAAGTGGCATGACCCACAGCTACAGGGTCCAGCACACGAGAACACACATCTAGAGAGCAACGGATCACTGTCTATGCGGGTTCTAGAAAAGGTGGCATGGCCCACAGCTACAGGGTCCAGCACACAAGAACATCCATCTGCAGAGCAAACGATCACTGTCTATGCGGGTGCTGGAAAAGGTGGAATGGCCCACAGCTACAGGGTCCAGCACAGGAGAGCACACATCTACAGAGGAACGGATCACTGTCTATATGGGTGCTGGAAAAGATGGCATGCCCACAGCTACAGGGTCCAGCTCACAAGAATGCACATCTACAGAGCAAATGATTACTGTCTACGCAGGAGCTGGAAAGGTGGCATGGCCACAGCTACAGGGTCCAGCACAGGAGAACACATATCTACAGAGCAAAGGATCACTGTCTATGCGGGTGCTGGAAAAGTGGCATGACCCACAGCTACAGGGTCCAGCACACGGGAACACACATCTAGAGAGCAACGGATCACTGTCTATGCGGGTTCTAGAAAAGGTGGCATGGCCCACAGCTACAGGGTTCAGCACACAAGAACATCCATCTGCAGAGCAAACGATCACTATCTATGCAGGTGCTGGAAAAGGTGGCATGGCCCACAGCTACAGGGTCCTGCACACGGCAACACACATCTACAGAGCAAATGATCACTGTCTATGCGGGTGCTGGAAAGGTGGCATGGCCCATAGCGACAGGGTCCAGTACATGAGAACACGCATCTACAGAGGAAAGGATCACTGTCTACGCGGGTGCTGGAAAAGGTGGCATGGCCCACAGCAACAGGGTCTAGCACATGAGAACGCGCATCTACAGAGCAAAGGATCACTGTCTACGTGGGAGTTGGAAAGGTGGCATGGCCCAAAGCCATAGGCTGAATCCCAGGAAAACACACATATGCAGAGCAAAGGATAACTGTCTATGCAGGTGCTGGAAAAGGTGGCATGGCCCACAGCTACAGGGTCCAGCACAGGAGAGCACACATCTACAGAGGAAAGGATCACTGCCTATATGGGTGCTGGAAAAGATGGCATGTCCACAGCTAAAGGGTCCAGCTCACAAGAATGCACATCTACAGAGCAAATGATTACTGTCTATGCGGGAGCTGGAAAGGTGGCATGGCCCACAGCTACAGGATCCAGCACAGGAGAACACATATCTACAGAGCAAAGGATCACTGTCTATGTGGGTGCTGGAAAAGTGGCATGACCCACAGCTACAGGATCCAACACAGGAGAACACACATCGGCAGAGCAAAGGATCACTGTCTATGCGAGTGCTGGAAAAGGTGGAATGGCCCACAGCTAGAGGCTCCAGAACAGGAGAACACACACCTACAGAGCAAAGGATCACTGACCATACGGGTGTCGGAAAAGCTGGCATGGTCCACAGCTACAGGGTCCATCACACGAGTACACACATCTACAAAGTCCCACCGTCTATGCGGGTGCTGTAAAAGGTGGCATGGCCCAAAGCCACAGGCTACATCATAGGAAAACACACAACTGCAGAGCAAAGGATAATGTTCTGTCTGTATACAGTTGTTGGCAAAGGTGGTAAGCTGCCAGCACAGTTGAACACACAGCCACAGAGCAAAGGATCACTGTTTACATGCACATGGTGTTGGAAAAGTGGTATGGTCACCAGTCACAGCAGAACACACCACTACAGAGTAAAGGATCACTGTCTACGTTTAGAAGGTTATGGAAAACGTGGCATGCCCTAAAGCCACAGACTCCACCACTGGGAATGACACAACTAGCATGCAGCCCACTAGGCCACACGGTTGTGTAACTCGAAAGCTCCATAACCTAACAGACTAGAAGTCGCAACTAGGATGAGTAAACTGGAATGGCAACACAAACAAACTGAAGCACTGTCCAAGCTGGAGAAACAGGAGGCATGCACTCATTGTGTGAACATGTCTTCAATGATGGGTTCTATACTTGTGTTAACTATACAATGTGGTGAAGTGCATTTTATTTCGCAGTAGTACACCAAGCAGCTCATGTTTGGTTGTTAGATATCAACATTTCCTACTGACGCTGTTTGCAGCAGAGTTGTGCGAGACAGATGGCAGTGTGCCTTCTTTCCCGGCATTCTGCTGGTAATTTTGCCCGAGTCACAGGTGTGTTTTCTTTCAATATTTATGAATGTCGGCTGCACTGCCGTACCTTTCTGATAGTAATGTGAGCTGACATCATTAGTGTGGTAATACGCGGAAATTGAAGTATTATTTGTCTGTGGGAAAATGTCAGAGCTATTTACTGTGACCCTGTTCTCTTGCGGTGCCGCAGGGGGATATCGTGGCGGAGGCTGGGGTGGGGGGCACGAGGGGGGGTCGCTATCTTCCGGTTCATCGTTGCGTTGGTTACAGTGACATGTTTCCGAGATAACAGCATAGATGGACGCGGAGGACGCCAACGCTGGAAGCTGACCGTCCAATAAACCTCAGCACCCATGAATGATAATTGGGTGAAACTCTAACACACGCCGAAGGCCCTCAAAGGCCGGTTCAACAGGAGAACCGCTCTTCATCCACTAGAACTGAGGCCGCCACGACGGTGCTGTGCTGTCCGATGAAAGATGCAGGCATCGGCGATACAGAGCACAGGGGAAGCCGCCATTATCAGGTGAGGGCTACCCCCACAAGACAAGAGCCTTAATCATGTCGAGCCAAGGTGGGCCAGAGTAATCAAGATGAAAGCGTGTGAACACCCTGACCACATATTTTTGGGATGCGGTTATGTCAAATTGCAGAGGAGGAGATCGTTTGACAGCCCTACCTTAACCCAGGAAGAGGAAGTCACGTGAAATGGTGACCTCCCAGAATACGCATGGACCAGAGATCATGTGACAGGAAATAGCGCCAGAAGAATTCTCTTGTGTGAGCATCGAATCCAAATTTTCATGTTCACATTAACAATTTTTACAAGGAACAGCCCCAAATATTAAAACTTCTGCGCGCGTTCGAGCCTACACACTGGAGACAATGGGCCTCAATACAAGTTTGGCGGTAGCCTTGCTGGTAAAACCAGCAGGCTGCCACCAAACTTGCACATTTTTCCGGTCCCTGGCAATGGGGAAATACAGGGCCCTTACAAGCTTGGCGGACCCTGCATTTCCCCAGTGTCAGGGGCCGCAAACTTTTACTCCCCATTCCCATTTGTGGGAATGGTGAGGCCGGCAGCATCAGCACCATTCACCGGTAGTGTCGGCTTGCGGGTGTCGGTACACCCGTTAGGTCAGAGCAGGTGGGCGGAAACGCACCCGCGAGCAGAACTCCTAGTTTGCCGGTCCGGTAACAATGGAACCAGCAAGCTTACCGGTACTGTTGTTACCGGACCAGCAAACTTGTAATGAAGCCCAATGTGTCGCTGCTGACAGGCAGAAGCAGTTCACACAATGAGATTACAGTAATGTATAGAAGAAACGTTCAGCAAAGGGATTCTTGATTTTCGCCGGGGAAAGAAGGAGTGGCCTCTTTGAGTAGCCGGAAAGTAAACCTAGTCCTGTCACCCCACAATTGGTCAACATGGTGCTCCTCTGACCTGCATCCACGCGAGAGCTGTTTCTTCTCAGGGTTTCTCTGGCTTTCCTAGCAAAAGAAAACAAAATAGCCTTCACGGTCACATCATCATTTGGGCATCCTTCTTTATTCTAAAACCTGTTTTTATTATTACAATGAATTTAGAGTGTGGCGTGCCTCTTTCACTCAACTTTGAGATGCATGTCTAGATTGGCTATAACAACCAACCTTTTTTTCTTTTCTACAAATTTGAACATTTTAGTAGTTTTCCCGCCTTCTGCGATAATTGTTAACAAAATGTCCAACCCAGCTTGCCTGATCATTTGATTGCATTGCTGAAATCTCTGTTTAAAAGTACTTTAATCACCTTTCACAGGGGGCGGCCCGGCCACATTTTCATTCAGTCTTTTTGCACTGCAGGTATTTCCTGGCATGTCTCCTGAGGAGGCACTGAACCCTTTACGGACCGCTTTTCTAATTTGCTGCAGTAGCTCCTTTGCAATTCTCAAAATATCTTCGTATTTTTTTGCAATCCTCAAAGCCCCTGCCCAATTTGTTGCAAATCGCTCCGACTGACAGTTGTTGCGTGCAGCTCAGGGAACGCTTAGTGCAAACAGTAGGGACTGAAAGGTCAACCGTTAACCCCGTTTATTGACCGCGTGGAGGAGAACACTCTCAATCCATTTCGCGATGCAACCAGATCCCTGATACATCAAACACATGATACATTCCGAACAAGGTTGGACTTTTTTTAATGGTTTCGAGTTGAGTTACACATCATTAGCTTGGGCAGACGGTTACGTCTTCTTTGTGCTAGAGAACAGGGGAACAGTGGATATTCAGGTGTAAAAATGGATCAATGGTGATTTAGCAAATGTCAAAGATGAAACGCAAAGCTGGGTTTGAATTGAAACCTCATCTTTAGAAGTTCCCGGCCCATCCTACTTAAGCATCTCAGTCCAAACCCTACTCGATTTTACAATGATTAACAACCTAGAATGATCATCAGTCTCTCCACAATCGGCCACGAATAACTATAGTTTGTTCAGGATATTGACCAAAATTCTCTCAGGGCCTAGTCAAGCGACAATCAAGCAATGACCTTTTATCCACCGTCGTCCTCTGCGATCATCAGTCATTCTTGATGCCCCATAGGACATGACTGTGCGTGTTGCTGCACAGACATGCAGAATAATTATGCCCCCCACACATATTACAACACAGGGGCCAGAGTGGTTATAGAACATCAAAAGAAAAAGACCTCTTTTAAGAACATTTAAAAATGGCCCCGTAGCCTCATCCATATCGTGCCCACTATGTCTATGAGGATGACGGTGGCCAGTTCTGTCCTGGAGATCGACTCTGGAGTGAGAGTGTGTCACGAGGGTGTTAGTAGGGTACCAGAGCACTATCACATTATGGCAAGGGTTGATGTGGTGCAGTAGGGAGACTGGGGAAGAATGGATCTCTGGCTAGGGAATCCCTGAGAACCCCAAGAAGGTTATCTGTCCTCTAAGAGCAGTGGACAAGAGCGCAGGTGGAGGATGGATGTGGATCTTGCGCAGCTGCACTCCTGGAGGGACAGAAAGCTCTGTGCATATAAGAACCCTTCTCAAATGCCCAAGCCACCTGATGGAAAAAAGGGTGCAAGGTGTGTGATTTAGAAAGCAACTGGGAGTAGTCGCTTTCTGTACTGCAATGGCCAACTAGGTAACAGATTTCATTTAGAATGGTTGAGTAAACCCAGGGTGGCGGGTCATAGAACAGGGGTCTGCAACCTTTGGCTCTCCAAATGTTTTGGACTACAACTCCCATCAGATCTTCGATACTGAGGGATCATGGGAGTTAGACTCCAAAACATGGTCAGAGCCGAAGATTTCACACCCTTGTCTAGGAAAAGAGGGATTTCAGATTGCACATGTGAACCATCTTTCCCATAACTGTGACATGGTCCGATGCATGTCGGCCCCATCCAGTGGTGTGATCAAGTGTGTCCTACAGGAATCGCACTGACCTGAAACTTGTGGGACAGCAATGGTTCTGTGAAGACTGCCTGGTGCTGGATAGAGTTTTATGAAGATATAAGTTACTCAGCATGCCTATATGGCTGGCCTAAACATGAATGGCAACATGCGGCCTGAGAAGATCACATGACCGGGTGCTCTCAACTAATATGTGGGGGACTCAGATGAATTTATGGAGAGGTGACTCCGCGAACGCCTTGACCACTCGTCTTTATACAGACACATAAAATGATTAATGTATCTGACGATCAAAATCAATATTTGCTGAATTTTATACATGTTTGTAAATTTGATCACGCCGGAGGGACTTTACACAGACGCTGAGGTGGTATTACGAAACTTTGCACAGAGGCAAGCGCTTATATGTAAGAGATATTTTTCAGAAACTATCTGAAAATTGAATGCAGAGCTGCAATCACTATCATGGGGTGAAACATATGTCCTCATCCGATAGGTCTAATGAACTCAAAGGTTAAGCACATACCACTGCACTGAAATCAATGCACTGTGGTCCAGTCGCTGCACATCATAAGATCCTGCCCGGTGTTGTGTTCTGCGCCTACCGCAGCCGCGCTGAAGGAGGATCCACGGAAGCTGTTTGACCGTCACCAATCTCTACATTGGTGGAAACCACGAATTTTCACCCATCACAAACTAATCCTCCTTTCATGAATTTAGTATATTGTAAATGATATTGTCATGTAATTGTATGGGGTGCCAAGGCTGATTTCCACTTGCAGGGAAGTGTCAGAGGAACTCAGCTGGCACCTCACCCCTGATGGCCAAGAGGACAGACACCTGACTGTGGTTGCAGTGGGAGACCGGGGTGCAGTTTAGTTTGGTCCGCTAGGATTGGAGCTGGGTCAAGACTGGTTTACATAGGCTTTGTCCGCAGGCACCTGAACTACAAGAGAAAGGTTTGGAATAATCATCAGCAGTGCAGGGCGCAAGTATTACATACCTTTCCCTTTCTCTAAATGCATAATCGGGGTTTTTAAAAGTGGAAGGGGCCGCATTGTGATCACAAAGTAAGTTATTAATTCAAAATATGGATTCTATTCTATTCTATTAACATTCATATAGCGCCAAAGGAGCAAGCCTGAAGTCAACAGGGCGCTAGATAAATAATTGAAATGCGAAGATTCCAATGGCAGCACTCACTTCCATAAAATCAGGGAACTATGGGCCTGATTCATGGAACATTTTCCTATGGGATTGCGCCATTATAAAACACTTCCATGCCTGATTATAAGTTTGACGGCATTTCCTCTAAAGATACCGCCAAACGGAATTGTTACCACATGCAGCAAGCAGGTGTTAATTTGAAGGGTCGAATCATCTGAGAAAAAAAGACGCTTCGGTTATTCCCCATTTTGAGGTCACACAGGGGCTCTATGAGGAAATGCCAAACTGTCATTACCCCATGCAGTAATACCACATGTGGTACAACTTGCGTGGCAGTAATTACCGTCAAACAGTACAGGCAGAATTGTACTGTTTTGCTAATGAAAGTTTGGCAGAGAAGTGAAAATGCAGTGTTTCCAAACAATATTTTTGACCGTTTCGCCCAGCCCTCTTATCATGCCCATAGACTTGTATCCATCCAAAGGCAATTAAATTAGCATATATTGATTTCAGGTACTAAATATTTTATATGATTTAATCGAAGCAGAACTGAAATTCCTATAGAACCTTTTAAATGTGCCAATGTGTGTCTCTCCCCCGCCTCCCACTTACCCCATGCTTCTGGAATTAGGTTTATTTTGGGCGAAGGTCCTTCATTGGTCCTCGGCTAAGTCCAGCCATTAGAGATGGGTGTGGATTGGCTGGTTTGGCGTCAAGGGGGAAAGAGATGTGTCCTGGTTCGGATGCATTCTGCATTATACAATGTACAATGTTTTGGATGACAGCTTCAATCAGCCCAGGCCAGCAAAGTCAGTGGTGAGGAACCATGGGAGTTGTAGTCCCAAACCTCTAGAGAGCCGAAAGTTACAGACCCCCGCACATCAACAAGTGCCCCCCATGTTGGATGCCACGAAGCTAAATATTCTTCCGGGGCATTGAAAGTGAGGGCTAAGACCATTGTGGTCTTGTTTAATTAATGACTTATAATGTATGTTTTATTCATTTTTACTTATTTTTAGCAGATCCGTTTTTAGGTTGAATATGAAATGTAATCCATAAATGTTGCGGTCGAGTGCACATATATGTACTATTGTGAATGGGAAAATCATGCATGTAGCGTGTGTTTGATATGTATGTAAGCTTTTCGTGCTGTTTTATTCGTGACATTTAAAGTATTGTTCTGCATCTGATTGAACACCTATTGATTGATGGATTTTATATATTAGCAATCAATATAAGATGCTTTGTGTAACTGTCATATGCATTACTAACCATTCAGAAAAGCATTGCCCCTGAGCTATCCTCGTCTCGGGAGGATAGTTCAGGGGCAACGTGCTCACCTTGGAAGCGACACAGGTTCGATCCCCGGGTCCGCGCTTAGAAACCTCTCGGTATTAAGCACGTTATAAATAACCAATCAGATCATATCAAGCATAAAGGGACTGCCCAGCTTGGAGAATATTTAGTTGCAGGCAGTGGGAGCAACCAAGAGGGGGCGTGAATAGCAAGTCGTTAGTTCGTGATTAGCCATCTCTCAGGGAAACAGCTGATCCTCTGCAGCTGCGCTCTAGGGGCGGAGCTTCTGAAAGTCATGTCGCGCAGCATGCTAATAACAATCATTATTGCCTTCACAGGACCTCTGAGTAGATGACAGACTGCCAAGTCTCTAAACATCCTCTCTCCCCCTCAGCCATAGACTACTCTTTGCCATCTTGATATGGCAGGGCAGAAAATGGTATTAAAGGGGAAAACAACAGTGCATTCGCCAAACAATACTTCTTTCACTGTTACAGGCTCTTCTATGGTGATATAATACAAGAAGTTTAAAAAATACATACATATATCCAGGAATAAAAGCATTGATGTTCACCATTCATGGTTACCAGTGCAGCCAGATCTCACCTGCCTCCACGTGCTGCTCATGACGTCACATATTGACATCATCGTCAGGCCCTGGGGGCAGCACATGTCACCCCCATTGCCTGTGAAGCAAAAAGGAGACAGAGGCAAGTCTGATAGGGTGGGCAACTGAAAGTGGGGTTGCTTTCAGTGGTTAAAAACCAATTTAATCATCAAACATTAAACAGCATACATTAATTTGCCTAAAATGTGATAAAAGACCAAAGCATACATTGATGGAGCATTGGTGAAACACATTTACAAAATGTGGCATCAGTGGTCAGGGTATCATAACAACCATTGATTATATGTACTGTTGTCCTCTAGTTTTCATATACTTTAGGAAAACCTAGCACAGTCTAAACGCTTGTACAAACACCAGGGTCTCGCTTTCAGTTGCCCACCCTATCAGACTTGCCTCTATCTCCTTTTCGCTTCATAATTAACCCCCACCCGGGACTAGATAGAGACGGCACTCAGACATTTGTTTTACGAGTGCACACCCGGGGTTCCTTCATTATCTAAAGACCCCCATTGCCTGTCCATCTCCCCAGGTCCATGGACTTCCTGGTGACATTTGTTTATGTTTTAAATCAATGTTTTATGGATTTTCTAACACATGTTTAAATGAAAACAGAGCAACAACAAGAAAATAAAAGTCTGACAATAGCCCCGAACCCCTAAGGGTCTAGACACAATGAAAGGATAAAAGACAGTATAGGGCCTGTAGCGCCGGGGGCGTGGCTTGGCGCCGATGGCGACCGGTAGCTGATCCGCCGAGCTCCGGCCGAGACGCCGTTTCCTGATCCTTTTTCTCCGGCTCGCGTGCGACCCCGACTTCTGAAAAGGAACGAGCGGTTGGGCGAAGCAGCCCTGCACCTGAATAGCTGTTGGGCCCACCAAATTGGACCCCCCTGAGACTTCGGTGGCCCTGAATCGGTTCTCCCCCCCTCCCGTTCTTACTGGATCCAAGATGGCGCCCCGCACAGCATAGCGGTGCCTGCGAGGGGTACCCCCTCCCCCAACGGATTCCAGGGCCTGGCGGGGAGAGGCAGCAGCAAAAGAGAAGCTCCGCTCTTCTAGAGACCACCTCTACGGACCACACCATCACACACGGGGGCAGACCACAGCTCACGGCCCGACATTTGGCCAGGTGAAGGGCCCCACCAGTAATCTCACAAGTGAGCTAACTTTTGAGGCCTAAGACACCCGCAACCATCGCCCCAAGATGGCCGCCAAGAACAAGACCAGAGCCGCCACCATGGACTCCTTTGTTTCCACCAGGGCGAAGACCCCCACTCAATCCAAGGCCAGCTCCTCTGAAGTTGCCCAGTCGAGCGAAGAGGTGGCGGCCGATAACCACTCTCAGATACTTGATGCTATAGCCTCGCTAAAGACGCATATAGACTCCAAGATCGACGAATTCAAAGTCGATATTCAACTGATCCGCCAAGACGCTCGCAACTTAACGGAGAGGGTCGCGACCGTTGAACAGTCGGCAGAGGAAGCCTCCACGGCCATCACAGCCATGAAGTCCGAAGTTGTCCTCCTGAAGAGGAAAGTCACCTTTTTGGAGGAAAAGGCGGAGGAGGCCGAAGGTCGGGCCAGACGGAGCAACATCAGGATCCTGGGGGTCCCGGAGGGGAACGAGGGAGTAAATACCACATCCTTCGTCGAAACCCTTCTGCTACAAGAAATAGGGGCTGGCAAATTGACCCAGGGATTCTCAGTCGAAAGGGCCCACAGATCCCTTCAGAGGCGCCCTCCCCCCGGATCGCACCCCAGACCCATAATCGCTAAGATACTGAACTTTCAGGACAGAGAAACTATCTTACGGCGATCCAGGGAGGGGGGCCCCATCGAGCGAGGAGACTCCAAAATCTCCATTTATCCGGACTACACGCAGAAGGTACAAAGAGAGCGGAACTCATTTGTCCCGATAAAAGCTCGGCTCCGACAACTGAACCTAAAATATAGACTACTTTACCCATCGCGCCTCAGGGTTGTCTACAAGGAGAGAGTGGTATTTCTCGAGAACCCAGATGCGGCCAACATGTGGCTTGAGGATAATAACCTGGCGGATGGCAAGGACAACTCACAGACTGAGACCTAACCCCCCAGCGACCCCCATGTAAGAAACATCGCACGTGAGACCGGAATACAGAAGACAATCCAACTACAGTTTTTTCACTTGGAAACGGCCTCGTTCGGCTCTGCCGCCAGGCCCTTGCCCCACCCCCAGCGTAGTATTTACCCGGTCTGGGCACCCGCCTGACCCAGCTCGCGCCCGACTCCCGGATGGGCTCCGACGGCTCGAGAGCGCCTGAGCACCGCGACAATGTTGTAGTTGCTGGGCGCACCAGTTTAAGTTTTGTTGTTAGTTTTATTAGTTGCACAGTCTTCATGCCTCTTTTGCCAACGCAGACCGAGATGGGTCTGGGACATGACACCGATGAACAAAATGCAGTGGTATCCCCCCCGCAGCCCACCCGAACAAGACTAAAGTGGAGTCGGACCCCAGAGTCCCACACCAAATCTGAAACTCGAACCGGATGGCGGCACAGCTTACTGTAATGACCTGGAATGTGCGGGGCATGGGCTCATACCTCAGGCGCAATCGTATACAGTCCTACCTCAGGAGGAAGAAAATCTCCATTGCACTCCTTCAAGAGACTCACCTCATGACGGAGGCCATGTCTAAAATTGCAGACCGATGGGCTGGGACTGTTAGAGGGTCCCCCTACTCTAAATACGCCAGAGGGGTGCTAATATGGATAAGCCCGGACGTCCCCTTCCAGATGGAGGGAAGTGAACAAGATAAAGAAGGGAGATTCACAGCGATTTGGGGCACATTGGAACAAACCCCAGTCTGCTTCATCAACTCTTACTTCCCTCATCACGGGATATCGGCGTACCTCGCCACATTGATAACGAAGCTGACTCGGTACCGGGACCGCACCTTCATATGGGGAGGGGACTTCAACTGTGTTGCTGACACGAGTGCAGACAGATCGCTGCCCCCCCCACGCCCGAGCAGCCTCACATCCGGTGCCTTGAGGGAAACTCTGGAGCAACTCAACTTAGTGGACATCTGGAGGGAACACCATCCGACCGACAGGTCCTACTCCCACTACTCAGCTCCACACGGAGTTCACACAAGAATTGACTATCTGTTCATCAATAAGGAACTTACCCCACACATAGCAACCACAGAATACCTGGGGCGGACGATCTCCGACCACTCCCCACTGACCATGTTATGGCAAATGAGAGGCCCCAGACCCCCGATCCCCATGTGGAGGATGCCGACCGCGGCACTTGCGGACCTCGAGTTCAGGGAAACCCTTGCCGAAAAATTGGAAGAATACTTGGAGAACAACATCGGTTCGGTCCCCTCCTGGGGCACATTATGGGAAGCAATGAAGGTGGTGACCAGAGGCGAAATTATATCGAGAGCCGGCGGAACTCGCAGGCAGTTGCGGAGAACCCTGGAAGCACAGGAAGCTGAGATCTCCCGACTGGAGTCCACATGCGACAACTCTATGGAGACAGAGACCAAGCTGAAGGAAGCCCGCACAGAATGTCAGCAGGCATGGGAAAGACTGGAAAAATTTGATTTCGCCACGCACACCGCCAGATCTCATAAAGAATCGGACAAACCGGGAAGACTACTAGCATGGCTTTGCAAACGGGAACACCCCAAACATCTCCCAGTGGAGATACGGGACGCTAATGGGTCATCCCACTCGACCCAGCTAGGGATCAATGAAGCCTTTGCTAAATTCTACACAGAACTGTATACCCACAAGACCCAGATTCCTGCTGCAGACATCATAAACACACTCGAGGAGATAGAACTTCCCCACATCTCGCTCGAGCAGAGAGAGGAGCTGGAAACTGAGATCACTCTTGAGGACGTTCAAGGGGCAATCAGGTCCCTCTCCAACAACAAAGCCCCTGGCAGTGACGGCCTCCCACCTGAGTTCTATAAAGCGTATGAGTCCATCCTCGCCCCAGTTCTCCACGAGGTCTACCAGGAGGCATACACGGATGGGATTCTCCCCAACACCATGAAGGAAACCATAATAGTCCCCATGCTCAAGCCACACAAATCGCACACCGACTGTGAGTCCTATCGCCCCCTGGCTATGCTAAACTACGATGCCAAGATCCTCACATCCATATTGGCCCGCAAGCTAGCCAGGGTGGTGGGTTCCATCGTTCACGAAGATCAGAACGGATTCGTTCCTGGGCGCAACACCACTGCTAACCTTCGGAGGTTGCAGCATGTAATGGCCGAAACATATGACAGGGACGAGGACCTGGCGGTGTTGTCGCTCGACGCCATCAAGGCCTTCGACTCCATATTCTGGGAGTGGATCAGGGAGATCCTGAGAAGATTTGGCTTTGGAGGGGGCTTCATCAGGTGGGTTGAGGTCCTCTACAATTCCCCGACGGCGAGAGTAAGAACGGGAAGAATGGTTTCGGCGGCTTGGGATATACAAAGGGGAACAAGGCAGGGCTGCCCGTTATCACCCATGCTGTACATACTGGGCCTGGAACCGATTGCATTATACTTCAGGCAGCAGCTTTTCGATGCTGGCATTAAGGTGGGCAATGCACACCACATAATATCCTTGTATGCAGACGACGTCCTTCTTTACCTAAGCTCCCCCGAAGTTAACGCGCCAACCGCGCTGGAGATACTGGACAACTATGCGAAGTACTCAGGGATCCGCTTTAGTAGGAATAAGTCCTCCGCCTTCCCCTTGGCGGGCTTACGCAACATTCCGGAAAACAATCTCCCAGAGATCGGAATAAGCTGGCAACTGGTCCAGTTCCGTTATTTGGGGATCAACATAAGCCACACCCCGCTACTCATGCATGAACACAACACCGAGGCCGCCATCACGAGTCTCCGAAGTTCTATAAAGTTTTGGTCCAAGCTCCCATTGGCCATGGTGGGCAGGGCAGCGATTGTCAAGATGATCGTACTCCCCCGATTCCTGTATTTCTTTGTAAACATTTGCCATTACATTAGACCGTCCTTCTTCAAGAAGCTGGAGGCCATCATCAGGGACTTCCTTTGGGGCCCACACAGGCATAAACTGTCGCTGTCCGTCCTCTCTCTCCCACACAAAGAAGGCGGAATAAAGTTACCAGATCTCCAGTTGTACTACCTGGCTGCCCAGCTGAGTCACATAACGAGATGGCTCTCGGATGAGCCTTCAGCAGAGACCGAACTGCTGAGGCAACCCTTGGACAATGTGATCCCCAAGGAGATCCTATGGCACCCTACATGGCAACCCCCGGTCCCCTCCATGGTGATTGACCTGGGAAGAAAGATATGGGCCAGGTCCTGCTGCATCAGGCGAATACGACACCCATACTCTCCGGACAATCCCATCCTAGCAGACACCTGTCGAACGGCTGCAGACATCTCTACGGCAAGGAGGTGGGAAGAGGCCGGTATTTACACATGGAGCGACATGTATGAGGAGGGAGAATTCAGGGATTTCGAATCTCTTAAGGCTGCCGATGGAATTCCCCCGGGCCAGTTCCTCTGGTACCATCGCCTCAAACAAACTGCTAAGAAACAATGGACCGGATGGCCGGAGGAGCCCTCCCCTGACCCTCTGCTACAAGAGATGCATGACCTCTCGGACGGCTGGAGACCTGTCTCCAGGCTTTACAGCAGACTATGTGATAAAACCAACCCTAAATGCGAAGATCTGAGGACAAAATGGGAGGCGGACCTTGAGACCCCGATTTCAGATAAAGAATGGGAAAGAGCGCTGATATTTCCCAAAAAAGTATCCAGGAACACCAGGTTTGGCCAGATCCAATTGAACGTTCTTTACAGGACATACATGACCCCACATAGGGTTGCCTCCTTCAATAAGACATCCTCCCCTGCATGGCCCTGGTGCGGGAATGATAAAGCAGATGTGATTCACATGTTCTGGACCTGCACCAAGGCGATGGCACTGTGGTCCAAGGCCAAACAGACCTGCATGGACGCCGGAATGACAAGATACGAATGGACTCCTGGCGAGTGCCTCCTGGGGACCTACCCCAGACCTAGCAAATCCAAGCACGCTGTTAAATTAATGGACATCTCATGTATCCTGGCTAAAAGAACAATCGCGATGGCCTGGAGGACGCCGTCGGGCCCCAGGCAAGAGAGATGGCTCAAAGAACTCGAGAGATGGACAACAGCTGAAACCAGGGCCTGGCAGGAAGGAATCACGAACAGTGGCGAAACCGAAGGTGGCACTTTGGAATCATGGAAGGCCCTCCTCAGAGACATACGCTTCAGCGCTGACTACAAACCCCCCTGAAGTCCCACACCACTGCATTGACACTGCTCGGATGCCGGCATTGGTGGAACCACCCCTGTGTTTGACCCCTCTTGCTTCCTGAAACTTTGGGTCATTGCCCCTAACCCACCCGTACACTGTAAGTTTGCTACAACATGAAGACTGTTGTTGATTTGTTTGTTCCCCCCCCCTGTTTCCCCCTCACCGTCCCTTCCCCAGTTCAAACCACTGTTGATTTCTTGTTGTATTGCACGTTTTATTTCTCCTTTTTTTTTTTTTCTCTATCAAAACCAATAAAATACGTTTTAAAAAAAAAAATAGGGCCTGTAGCGCCTGTCCATTCCATTCACGGCGCTATAGAATCTTTAAAAGTCACGGCCCAGCGCCGCTGACATTGCCTAGTTATGGACGACGCACTTAGACTTCTATCTAGTCCGTTTTCGATCTGTCTCTAGGCTCAGGAATGGGCCTAGTGTTATTTTGTAGCCTAGTGACGGCAACGCATATAGGCGTCCACTTAGTCCTTTTTCTATGGCAGGTTAATAGTACCTTCTAGTTTGAGAGCTGTTACTACGAGGATACAATCCCCTTTCTGTATTTGGGGGCTCTGTCCCGCAGTTTGCAGAGTGGCTGGACGGGACGCAGGTTGTCCCAACTTGCTTTGTTCCCTGGAGTGTGACTCTCGGGAGACAGCAAGTTGGGACAACCTGTGTCCAGCACAGCCAGTCTGCCACCTGCTGCCACCACCGCCACCTGCTGCTTTCTTTCTCTGGGGGGCTCGGCAGCCCTGGCTCCTTTTTTGAGCCTGCAGGACGAGCTGCTGCCGCTGCTGTTCCAGGCTTGCTTCTCACGGTCTGACACTTGTCTTCATTCCAATGCTAAAGCTTTGTTTCTGGGGTCACGATGGTCGTGTTTCCAGTTAAAATACGTGACCATCACATCCCATGGACAAACCATTTGCATTGCAATTAAGCCAGGTATTAAGAGCCATTAACACATTGTTTAAATTACAAATGGGGCGGACCAAACGTGAATGATGCTGTGACGGCATCATCGCCTTGTGGGCAAGTGTCCCGAAAAGAATCTAAAAAAGTAGCCGCCCTAGTGGCTCGTTCTATAAGGTGCAGATCTAATCCCCGGATGGAGTCTCTGTGCCGTGTAGTTATTGATAACCTTACAGGTGCAGATACAAATCTCCCCCACCACCCTTTTTCTCATGTGTTTCAGACTTGGCAGCGGTGGCGGCAATGTTGAGGCAGCGCCTATGGGTGTACCACATTGACAGCAGGATAGAAGTGCCATTCACACTGCTGTAAGTCATTTTTTAGTTGTGATCATGTTAGCATTCATCTTTTTTTATAACGCCATGCAGGGACGTCATTTAACGTCATTTCACCAAATGCCAGAGGTAGCGGAAGTGACATCATATGACCCTTGACCTCTGATTACATCACAGGAAGTGATCGCACTTGACCCCACCCCAACGTGACATCACAGAAATCCATGGAACACAACCTTTCACCCTTTGACAAAACAGGAAGTAGCATCACATAGAAATGTTTATAAATACACTACAACAAATATGGTTATGATATCACTGTAAAGTCATATACATTTAGACAAGAATGGATCTGCATATGTAGCTTTAACATCAACGTTTATAGGCCCATGTTACCAAATTAATGTGAATGCAAGCAGATGTCCAAGGCCAAACGATAATGTTTTATTATGTAGCACTTACGCTTAAGCGCTTCCTATAGAACAAACATACATAGACTATTACACAGCCTGTGTTGGTACTCATTTATCAACCTCAGGAGGATAAAAGGCTGAGTTGACCTTGGCGGGAGTCGAGCCTGCAGATCACACACACATTGCAGCAGCTAGCAGTCAACCCATTGAGCTATCTTAACAGCTATAGATATCAGAAAACCAGCCACTCCAGAAAAAAAGAGCAACATGCTGCTGGCCACAGCCCAAGAGCCCTGATTTAATCTAGAAAAAAGGAAAAAACATGGGTTTTCCCCTTTTTTTAGAGGTAGCAAGGGAGACCACAGGGGTAGCAAGGGAGACCTAAGGGGTCGCAGTTGCGACCCCTGGCAACCCCTAAATGACGTCCCTGACACCATGGTGGAACTTTATACTGTGGTGCGTCAATTTTTTCTCTAGGCACGTCCTCTTTTTTGCAACAGGTGTGATTTCTTCACGGAAGCAGCCTGGCAACAGTGAGTATCCTGCAAATGACGTGCGGTCGATGCTAGTAAACACATAGTTTTGTTTAGCTCTATTGTGCCCCTCACACATTGATCATATTGTGTGTGTGCTCCACATTTGCAGGATTTGTTGGAGCTCCACTGCGATAACGAAGATTCTTCTGGCTCCATTATTTACTTCCTATACTTTATTCCTAGACTTCCTCGCCATCACCGAGACATGGCTACATGCCGCAGCAGGCCCTATGCCTGTGCTAGCAGTCCCTGACGGTTACTATCATGACACAAGACAGACAAGGGACTAGAGGAGGAGGTATTGCCATTATCTGTAAATGCAGCCTCTCTATGAGACTAGCCCCCCTACGACATTATATCGTGTGAAGTATTGTCAGTCAAAGTACCTTTGATTAACTCTCAAACCATTAATATCCACTTGATATACCACTCCCAGTCCCCGCGCCCAACTGGGACATTTTAGAAAGACATTAATACGATCTTAGCTAATAACATCAAATGCTCAACTCAAGTATCACTATTAGGTGACCTTAATCTGGGTTTTAAAGACGTCTCGGATCAGCCTGCCCTGGCAACGGCAAATATTCTATTAGAACTTGGCTTCACCCAGAGAAGCACAACCCCAACCCACAAGAAAGGTAGAATACTAGATTGGGTGGCAGACCACAATTGCCATGCCAACATCCTTTCCATTTCACCGCTAGCCTGGACCGACCACTACCTGCTCTCATTTACGCTCTCCACCAATAAACCCCTGCCTACACCTGCCCCCATGGCTCCACCTACACTAACCAGAAATAAAAAGGGTATCACAGTGGATAGGCTTATCCCAGCCTTACTCCCTACCCTTAACTCACTTCCTGACAGCGCTGACCCAGAGAGCTTGGTTGAGGAGTATAACAAAATGATGGCCTCCTCCTCGGACCAGAGTGCCCCCCTTAAGCTCCGACCAAGTAAGCCTGCAAACCATCTGAACAAATGGTTCATACCTTTCCTAAAAAACCTAAAACAACAAAAAAGAAACTGCCAGGCTACAAATTAAAGCTCACCAAACTCTCTGCTTCCTCTGCCACCGGCACTATCCCCACCAACCTCAAACAATCATGGGTACACCCACTCTTAAAAAAAAACAATGTTAGATCCCTCAACACCTACCAACTATAGGCCAATCACAACAGTTCCCTTTCTTCTAAAAATATTAGACAAGGTTGCCTACACGCAAATGCAAAAATATTTGGAATTACACCACCTGCTAGGAGCTAGACAATCAGGCTTCCGCCCACAACACGGAACGGAGATGCCCTCATTGATCTCAAGACCCAAGTTGATGAGATTAGAGACAGCGACAAATCATCCTTGCTCCTCCTCCTGGACCTCTCAGCTGCGTTCAATTTGGTGGATCATACAATTTTATGTAACCATCTCGACACAGCAACACACCTCTCTAATGATGCCATAACTTGGATTAGATCCTTCTTAAGTGGCAGACCTATGAGGGTCTTCATGCCCTCTACAGCAGCAGACTCCATACCCATCACTTGCGGCGTACCACGGGGGTCCTGCGTTGCTCCCACACTGTACAATATCTTCACCAAGCCCCTTTTCGATGATCTGGACCACCTTGGTATCACCTACACTAATTATGCAGACGATTGCCAGATCCTCCTCCCACTTTCAGGGGATTATGACAAGGATTTGGCCTTCGTGAACAGAGTGTACATCATCATCCAGGCATGGATGGCCATTCACGGTCTATGCCTGAATGATGATAAAACAGAACTCATCATCTTGGTTACCCTTACTAACTTAAAATAAACTGGGACCTGACTACTCCTCATTTATAATCGCCGGCAACCGCATTAAGGTAGCACAGGAGGTAAAAACATTAGGTTTTTATCTCGACTCTACGCTCTCATTCTCCAAACAGGTCAACACGTTAGCGTCCTCTACGGCCTATACGTGCAAACTTATCAGAACAGGTAAGCCATTTCTCTCTAATAATAGATGTACCGTCCTGGCCAGAGCCCTCATCCTGTCCCGCTTGGATTATTGCAATACTCTGTACATAGGCTCCAACAAATCCATCATTAGAAGAATCCAAACCTTACAAAAAAATGCCCGTAGAGCGGCACTAGGTATTTCCAAAAGAAACCACATCTCTGAGAGCAGACGACAGAATAACTGGCTCTGAACCAATGACAAAATCCTCCTAAAAACGTTGTCACGTACCCACAAATCTCTTAATAACACCGCCCCTATCTACCTCTCTGAGAGATTCCACAAACAGACATCCCTAAGACCGAGCAGATCAGCAAACAGGGACCGCTTATCCATCCATAGATTTAAACTATCCACGATTGGAGGTAACAGTTTCCCTCTTAAAGCGGCTAAACTATGGAACTCCTTGCCTCCTACACTGAAAATAGACCAGTCCTATCTTAACTTTAGAGCCAACACTATCCTGTGGCTGAAATCCAACGACCATTAATTTGCATGATGTATAACCCTCTGCCTGCGCAACCGAATTGTAATTAATAACGCCCACCGGCTACCCCATGTTTGCAACCTCTACTTGGTGTACTTTGTCTATAGCATCTGTAAATATGTGTATAGTCTGCCATTGTAAGAAATGTATTTCACTCATGATTCACCATATGTTACCCTGTGGAGACAACTATAACTTTGTACATAATGCCTTGTAATATTTGTGAATAGCGATACACCCTGCTTTGCACATAATGCCTTGTAATGTTTGTGAATAGTGGTATACCCTGCTTTGTACATAATGCCTTGTAATGTTTGTGAATAGCGGTATACCCTGCTTTGTACATAATGCCTTGTAATGTTTGTGAATAGTGGTATACCCTGCTTTGTACATAATGCATTGTAATGTTTGTGAATAGCGGTATACCCTGCTTTGCACATAATGCCTTGTAATGTTTGTGAATAGCGATATACCCTGCTTTGTACATAATGCCTTGTAATGTTTGTGAATAGCGGTATACCCTGTTTTGTACATAATGCCTTGTAATGTTTGTGAATAGCGGTATACCCTGCTTTGTACATAATGCCTTGTAATGTTTGTGAATAGCGATATACCCTGCTTTGTACATAATGCCTTGTAATATTTGTGAATAGCGGTATACCCTGCTTTGTACATAATGCCTTGTAATGTTTGTGAATAGCGGTATACCCTGCTTTGTACATAATGCCTTGTAATATGTGTGAATAGCGATATACCCTGCTTTGTACATGATGCCTTGTAATGTTTGTGAATAGCGGTACACCCTGCGTTGTACATGATGCCTTGTAATATTTGTGAATAGCGATACACCCTGCTTTGTACATGATGCCTTGTAATGTTTGTGAATAGCGGTATACCCTGTTTTGTACATAATGCCTTGTAATATTTGTGAATAGCGATACACCCTGCTTTGTACATAATGCCTTGTAATATTTGTGAATAGCGATACACCCTGCTTTGTAAATAATGCCTTGTAATATTTGTGAATAGCGGTATACCCTGCTTTGTACATAATGCCTTGTAATATTTGTGAATAGCGATACACCCTGCGTTGTACATAATGCCTTGTAACGATTGTGAATAGCAGTATACCCTGCTTTGTAAGTAATGTATCACATCTTATGCTTCTTTGTAACTAAGCTTCGCACTGTCTTGTAACTGCTGCGCCCTGATACCTTGGGTCTGGCGCGCATTATAAATAATAAACAAATACAAACAAATACAAATACAATAATTTAATTTCAGTCCTGAGGAAAACCAGTGCCCTTTGGGGGCTATGTTGATTGAAACCAGGGCAGGGTCAAAATTCCTTAGGAACCTGTTATGTTAAGCCAACTTCTAGATCGCACAATCACCCTGAGGTACCTGCTAGAGCTCATTATATGAAGGCCAACATCAAATGATCTCTTCTAGTGGACTGTGTTTATTAGGGTGCCCTAAAAATACATTGGCACAAGCATCTAATGATTCCTGTTTGAAACAAATGTATTGAGGGTCAATAATGGTACATTGATTAGGCTGTATTGAGCATTTGTTAGCTTTTGTCTGGAAAAATGAACAAATCCAGCTTTTCTTCATATTTTTATGTATGTACTGTTGGGTTGGTTTATTAGTGCCACTTGCTCTGATATAGAGGACGAACATTAGGTATCGCCACTGTATGGTCAGTGTATGGTCACTGCTCAGTTGCTTGTAATGTGGAGCAGAATTGTATTGAAACATATGTACGTGTTTGTAGTTGAGTGTTTGGGGAATGCCTATTTTTAGGAGAAAAAGACAGTAAAGAATAACATTTTGTACATTGTTGACGAGTATTTGTCGCCCAGCCGAGACAAGCTTTTCATGTTATATTTAGGTTTTACCCCAGCACATTAGCAGAGGTAAATCCTGCATGTTGAGGCCCTGCTTGGAATTCGGTGATGTGGTAAAATTGGCATTAATTCTGTTATTGACGTTAATTAAATTACTGCCAAAAATGTACTGCACTGATTAACTCGAAAGGAGCCGGAGTGTATTTAATGCACACTTTACGTTGCTGCTGAAGTCAGAATGTTTGGAATGAGGTCAATAACTGAGATTATTGACTGCATTACGAGAAATCCGATTTGCTTAAAGGTGGTCAACAAATAATTGGCCAATGAGATGCCGGCTATTATTGCCCTCTTCACAACTTACAGGCGGTGAGAAGATTGCACCCAGTGGGGTAGAATATTCGGTTTAAACAGTGCCAGGAAAATAGAGAAACTGAGGGATGTTGGGCGACAAAACACCTGCTAGTCATTAATGCCCTTTGACGCATCCTTGTCCGCAATGGATCTGCAAACACTCCAATGTTCTACTAATTATCGCAATCATTTTCTGAAAAAAAAGATGCACATTTTAAGACTTCCTTTTAATGTGGCAGATGTGCAGTTCCCGGCCAATTTACATCCATGAATAAGGCATCGCTTTACACTGCGCCGCCCCCATGTCATTGCTATTCCAAAAACATGCTTTCCATTTCCAACAAAGGTATATAGAAATCAGTCCAGCCAACAAAAAAACCTGCCAGAGTAGTTTTAGAAGATTAAACTGATAACATTTTGAATAATCTGATTCGCTGCCAGGGGAGTCTTTTCCGCCAGCGGCTCTTGTTCCTTGAGTTTAGCGGAAAAGCCGCGGTTTCGCAAAGCTGCCTGCAGCTTTTGCGCATTCAATTTTTATGCAAAATAAATGCAAGCGGCGCAGTGAAGACTCCTGGGGATGCGCGGGCCCGCCTCCCGGGCTCAGTTTGAAGAAACAGATTTTATGTTTTAGGAAAAGCAATCATTTAAAAGTTCCAAAAGGTGCATAAAGATAGCGGGGGAGGGCCCAGTGTATTCCTAAATCAGCATTTCATTACATTTTGAAAATCATCCGAAATGATGGCATACTGTAATGTGAGTGCAGACTAGTCTTATATTTTTGATGGACTATGTGTTGATGTATGAAATGTGGCCAGAGGCTATGCTAGGGAATGGAGGGTCTGGTGGGGAGGGTCTACAGCCCCCAGTCTTTTGGTTGTAGCCCCGGATAAAAGCTCAGGGGCAAATAAAAAGGCTAGCTAGCCCTGAGTCCCGACAGTCCCGACATTAGCATAGCCCCAGATCTTTTCCAGACCTAGCAACATCACTGAATGTGGGTAAAAATAGGATTTGTTTACCATTGGAGCTCGGGCCCCAAGCATCGATAAAGCATGTCCTTCGACGGTCGAACATATAAAAAGTTTGTTAAACTCAGAAGGTCCTTATATGTCTTCTTAAATACTTATTTATTTATTTGCATTTTTAAAGCGCTCACAGCATCGAAACGCTGTTATAAGAATTAGTCTTAGATTCAAATTTATAACACGCTTAATACCCAGAGGTTTCTAAGTACGCACTCGAGGATCTAACAAGTGCTGCTTCGTGTCGTCTTGTTTACAAGACGAGCATGTTGCCCATGAGCTATCCTCTACTTGGTGCTTTTACCTAGAGATTGGCCAAAAAGATGCACATGACTGAACTCTGTGGTTCCTAAGTTAATAGATTCATGTTAAAAAAAGGGCTGAGCTATGAATGATTTTGCACTATGCAAGTGTACTTGTCACCAAATGGCGACCGATTCACAAAGGGACTCTGTTTGCAGTTTTCTTGCGGTGCGTGCAGGGATATTTGGCACAGTGGCGTGTCCAGACTCTTTTGACTCGGGTGGCCCAAGTGGGGCACTGACTTATGCAGGGGTGGCATGAAATACGAGCTCACACACAGATAATGATCATAGTTTAAGATAATGGCGTGGCACAGGGGCTGGCCAATCAGGATCCAGGGGTGGCCTGTGCCACCCCAGGCCACTCCCTGGACGCGCCTCGGATTAGGCATAATGGGGGTGCCATCTGGGCACACGCAACTCTGTGATTTAAGGGGCGGGAGGAGGGCATACCTCCACTGACATTCACTTTGCATATGCAAAATAGTGCGGCACAAGGAGTGGGATTGGACAATCGAAATGAAGAGAATGCCTATAAATGCAAATAGAGGGTGTTGAGGAGCTCGCATTTGGCTCTCTTCCAACCTGGCCTATGTCAGATGTGCGACAAAGGCAAAGGCAGAAATACAAATGCACCTTTTTTGTGATTTGTCCCTAAACCTGTTTCACTTCTCCCACTCTTTCACATTAGTTTCAGGCTAAATGTTTATTTTTTTTTTTTTTAAGTTTTCAACTTCCTGTGCTAAAATTGGTCCTTTCATTGACTTGCTCCTGGAGCTGTAATCAGGATTCTTTGACAGAGGCAATGCGCATAGAATTGCAGAATTTAACGAAAGAGAATAATGCAGCCTGGATTAATTTATAATGACAACTTTTGGCAGCGTCCTATAGCCGAAGTGAGGTGGCATCACTTTGCCCGTCTTAATAGCACTCATTTTAATACATTCCACAAATGCTGAATTGAAGCTTGTGGCCTATAGGTGATTTTTTATTTATTTACTCTATTCTTTAAGGCGCTGACCTAGTGTCGAGTGCAGCAGAGTACAAGGTTTGGGCAGCCTGCGTTTGGGCTGGCGTGTTTGAACAGGAGCTCATTCCTGTGAGTTGCAGTCTGCACGTTGGCCTGTGCGTCCATTGGAAGTAGTCCACGGTGAGGTGTTGCGGAAACACCAGCAACGTTTTGAGAGAATTGCAAAATTGGAGAATTGTGGGGGCATCTGGAGCCGATTCCGGGATCGAGCTGCAGAGAGTGATCTCAACCCCGCAAGGCATTATAGATCTTGCCTCACACATACAGACAACTTTGAATTGAGGAAAACAATCATTAGCTTCCATCACTTGGAGAACGTCTAGAGCAACGACGAAACCATCATTCCATGCACATTTCGGCCTAAGGACAAAACTGCCTCATGTGTCAAGTCAGGCTTCAGTTGTTAGTTTTGTATTTATTTAAACTTTTTTTAATTTAAGAACAAAAACAAACAGCTGTGGTTTTCAAAGGAAAGCAGATACAAATTAGTAAGTAGGGTTTAGGAAAATTACTGTGGCAACTTGATCATTTGACAGTAAATAAACTTTAAAAACTTCTCTTGCTCACAAGAAATTGAGTTTGATGGCATGATCCATAACAGAACACGTGTTTCTAGTGTCATACAGAATTTGAATTAAAGGCACATGTGATGAATCGCTAAACCCCTGCCTAAAGTCTCCTCCCAGGTGGCCAGGAGAGGGCAGACGGATCCTGATCCTCACCTTGGGGGGTGGGGGGTCTTACTGCGGGAGGATCACCTGGGAGGAGAAGGGCCCAAGGTGGTGAGGAGATCTCGAGGGGTGAGACACAGTATTTATCCTTAAAAAGGGAAAGACTTGCAAAGTTGCCAAAACATGTAATGGCCTATTGTCGCCATGTTGTATTTCAGCTACTCATTAAACCGGTAGATGTGGACACTGCCAATATAATACCTGTAAAAATCACAAGAAAAGAAAGGCCATTTCAGACTCATAAAGATAACAATCCCCTGTTCTCCCAAAGGTACAGTGAAAAGGAATATATAAATGTTGCCTTAAATAAACGGCCTTGCTCTTTTTCAGTGAATTCTGGTGATTGATTCTTAAATACTTTTAAAGGAAATGAATCTACCCTTAAAATTAAGAAACTTAAAAGAAAATGTAATTTCATTGTTAGGGACTACAAGTCCCAGAATCCCAGAAGTACTGAGACAAGGAGGTGGGCTGAAGAGTTATGCTGTAGCAGTAGGCAGGCAATTAGTCCTAATGGCCCACACCTCAAGGAGGTTGGGAGGCTTAAAAGGCCCCATCAGGTGCAGGCCATTAGAAGAAGAAGAGGGAGCTGTGGCTGGAGTGTGTGCAGTAGCAGTAGAAGGAAGAAAGCACATGTTGGCAATCCACCTAGAAGTGGGACAACCAAAGGGGCACTGGGGCTTTGATCAAGCAGATTTCAACTGTCTGTCCTGAGAGAGTCCTGTTTTCCCAAACTCTGAATTGTAGAGGTTGCTCAGCGGAAGACGCGAAAGAAGACTGTTTTTCCCCATGAACCTAATGGCAGAGATTGCGCAGCAGGACGCATGCAGGAGACCGTGACCAGAAGGTGTTGTGAAGCCGTGGGTCTCGTGAGCAAGAAGCTCTCCTTAATTACATGGCCGGACCAGAGACATCCTCAAGAAGGAAGATTGTGAGTCCATATAGAAGCCAGAAGTCACAGAAGTCCTGCAACGTGCAAAGAAAAGGAATACAGAGGCCGGTGAGTCTTACTGAGCATTCTGATTCCTTGTGTGAGCACTGCCGGCAACAGTATCTTTAAACAATGACTCGTGTGTGAGAAAAGCAATGTGAAGTTGACCGTTGATTGCCAAACCATAGGGTTTTGAAATGGAGCACTCGCATATAAGTGACTGTAATTTATTTCACTAGTGTAAGAAAGAAACTCAGTGAACCTTCATTCTTGAACTTTAATTTTGTGGAAAACCTATCAAGAAGTGTCTGTGTGTGCCTAATGACCATTCTTACAGGAAGAGTGACCTCTGGGTCTTTACTAAAGCCATTAAGCTACTTTAACAATAGAAGTCAAACATTTGAAGTGTATTCTTACAAGTTGGAAAGAGCAAGAATCGCCCAAGCTAAGAGTGAATAATGTGATTCCCCAATTAAGAGTGAAACAGCCTTTTCCAAAGCCAAGAAATGGTGCAAGTGCTGTAATTTGCCTAACAGAACATCAGCATTGCCCAGAACAAAAGTGTGCAAGCATTGCCTGAAGCCAAGAGAGAGTGGCAACAAGGCTTCCAGGTAAATTAACCTTGCTAACAGAATCCAGAGAGATGAAGGCAAGGTTATGGAATGGGAGCTTGCTGCTTGTAATTATTCATTAGAAGTGGGCACAACCTATATTGCCAAAGCCAATAGAAAGAAGAGAGAAGTGTATCCTAAAGACAGTTGTGTGGGTTGTCATTATTGGAGACAGACAAGAGCGGTAAAGAGGCTGCCCCTCCCAAAAAGGGAATATTCAGAGGAAGAGTGTCTTGCTTGCTTGGAGGTGTTGAAGTGCACTAAAGAGAATGTTGTCTTTCATGCAAAGTTGATCAAAGTCACAAGGAAGCAGACTGTTGAAGCTGTGGTAATATTTTGGCTGTCAGTGGAATTGAAACTTCATAGGCACAGTTGAATGTGGAACACTGTGGGGCAGGCGAGTAGACCCGCATGGCGAAATCTTGCAGAAGTTGACCTGATAAAAGCGTGGTTCAGGAGGAAGTAGAGGTGCTGTGAAGTCATTGTGACAAAAATAAAAGCTGTGTTTATTAACGTTAATAGAAGCAATGTTTACTTGTCTTTACCAGAAGATGTGTCTATTTTGAATATAAAAAAAATAAACAGTGTTTCTTCTTGGACATTTATAAGTTGTGGCAGAGCATCTTGTCTGGGAATTACACTGATGCTATTTGATGAAGTGCGAAGTCATTATTCCAAGAGAAATATGAAGAGAAACCTTTCTGTTGTTTGAACTTTGGTTAACAAAACTGTCTTTTAACACATTGAAGGAACCAAGAACTAAGTTGAGACTTTGTTTTCAAACCCAGATGTCCTTGTTTCTTTTTGTTGAACATTGGAACTGAAGTTATCTTGTGTCCTGGGGGAGGGGAGTTCACCCAGGTTATCAAGAAAGACTTTGAATATCATTGTTGATGCTGTTGTACATTGCCATGTATTGCTTTAAGTATTTGATGTTTACTTGTGAGGGGCAGATATGCTCTGTTTACCTGTAGTTTTGAGCGGCAGGAAAATCCTTGTCAGACTAGGGATAGTGAGGCGCTTGATAAAACGTATAATTTAATAAAATAGCAACATTTGAGAGGTTATCCAAAGGTTGACTCACATTTCTGACCCCTCCACATATCGGCTCAAAGGCAGTTCCCTGTGATATAGGAGTGCATCGCAAATTACTAAAGCTACCAGTACTCAGCGTACCACAAGCATATCCAGTGCTCCATGCCTCTCTCTCTCTTTCTCTCACTCTACTTCTATCCCGCTTACTCTCTCTCTCTCAATGCGCTCCCTATCTCTTCCTGTGTGGATGTGAGCCCCGTTGTCAGGGGCATGTTTGCTAGAGTCACCCCAGCCATTGCGGAAGGTGAGACCAGCAAGAACACACACATATTTTGAAAGGAGGATGGGTTTTTGCAAATGCAGCTATTAAAATTTGAAAAGAAAATGATTTAATTGTACTAATGTTATGAACTGGCTCGTTTTATTTGGCAGATGAATTCCTGGTGACGTGTGGAGTCCCACAGGGCTCCTGTGTATCCCCAATGCTTTTTGAACATCTTTACTTTGCCTGTCTTTGAAATGTTGGATGCCGAATGCGTGATTTATGCTAACTACGCTGACGACGCACAGTGTCTTATTCCATCAGTAAGAGATTATAGCAAAGACACCATTACCATCAATTCTATCTACAGTCTTATACAAACCTGGATGGTGGACAATGTATTATCACTCAGCGATGCAAAGACTGAGTTTAAGATAGCTGGCACGGCGTAGGCACAAGTGAACAGACTGGTCTCTGGCACCTCCTATTATCTTAAATTGCTGGCGCAATCAAGGCCCCTTCTCAATTCTACAAATTGTGCCACCATTGCCCGAGCTATGTTTGGGGCCATATTAGATGACTGTCCAAGCCTTCTTCAGGGCATAGGCAGTGGTGAAATCACCCACCTACAAATCATTCAAAATAGTGCAAGGCGTGTTGTTGAGGGCCCCTGCAGAAGTGATCATGTGTCGGCAGCCAGGAGGGCCGAACATTGGCTGCCCGTGAAAAGGAGAAACTCCTTTCGGCTGCTGTGCATTATGCTATATGTCCCAGCTAGCTATCGAGCAGCCTCTCCAAGCTTCCGGCCTAGAGGGCGCTCAGAGCAAGTAGGGCTATGCTAACGCTAGTTGCCCAGGGGTCTTTGCCTTATGTTGCTCCAAGATGTTGGAACGCCCTGCCACCAGACTTAAGAGCATGTCGCTCCCTTTCTGGTTCAAAACGTGGACTGAAAACTGCTCTATTCTAAACTTCTGATTCTGGCACTGGTCTTATCATAGCTTTTTGTTCCTGTCTGTCTTGTCTAGCCCTATTATGCCCGTGGGCCCTCTGTCCAGCACTATATAAATAAATAAATAAATAAATATATAAATGCATTTCTAATAATCAATTACAGTATATATTTTAGCCATAAGAAGAATTTTACACTTCTCTTACTATCTTATCTACAATAACCATATATATCATTTTCTGATAGAAGGCAATCATTCCAAGACGCACCGTCTGGTGCACTCATCTAATACAATTTCTAATTGCTCCATCAGAACAGGAAAGGGAAAAATAGCAACAGTGAGGGCTCCAGCCTACTTCGCATAAAATCAAAGAGCATTTCAGGAGCATCAGAATAACCACAGATATTTATATTTGATCAATATGCCTGTGATAAAAGGGCTGTAGACTTGAATCACTAAGTATCAAATGAAAACTGGGGTGCTGCCCAGTTCTTTTTTCACAATGCTCACCCTAAAAATAAAATGTTTGTATCATTGAACCAGATATACTGATTCGAGCTATCTCAAGATGCTGATGTGTCGATAGAATTACTGCGTCCAAGGACTTATCAGCTCAAATGTGGCCTTCCTCGCAGGTTTTTAGCTGGGTTTCCTGTAAGATTGGCTGTGCTCGCATGCTCGGTTTTTGAAACACAGGTACCCAAGAGTGTGATATGTGTATGTGTTTGAGGATCTGTGTGGTAGAATATGCTGGCATGCAAGTATTAGCAGAAATGTCTTCCCTGACCCTTTTTTCCAATGCAGCAGTTCATCCTGATTCTAAGAACTGTAAATAATAGTCATCGTTACGGCACAAATTAACTACACTCAATGTATAAGCCTTAAAAGGGTGAAGGGCTAAAATGGTCCTGCTAGGATTTGGCATAAGACAGGTTATGTACAACGCGCTTAATACCCAGAGGTTTCTAAGCGCGGACCCGGGAATCGAACCTGTGGTGCTCCTGTCGTCTTGCTTCCAAGGCGAGCATGCTGTTCCCGAGACGAAGGTGAATGCAGACTGAACTCAAATGGCCGAGGTGAGTGCTGAACTTGCCAGCTATGTTATTACACAGACAACTGCAGAAAGATATAGGTAGATAATTACATAGCAAGATAGATATATGGAGAGAGGGAGGGATGGATGGATGGACGGACGGACGGACGGACGGACGGACGGACCGACAGACAATATTAAGGCGGTTTTTACCATTTGGTGTAGATTTGCAAAAGCCTCTGCATGTTTTTAAGGTATAAGAAAGAAAGGGTGTGAGGGAGAGTTGTGCACCCCCACCCATTCCCATAGTATGTTTGCATGCAATGCACCGGTGATGAAAGGCTAAGAATGGAGTTGCTACCCCTGTAGTGTGTGTTTGATGCACGGTGTGGTAAGCGATGCATCATGCACGACCCGGTCTGTTGCTGCATACCACGTCCTACATTTAATGTGCGGAAAACCATGGGCCTGATTCACAGAGCGTAGTCCTATGGAAATGCATCATTATAAAACGCTTAAGTGAATCAGGCCCTATAGCGGAAAGAAGTGAGAGAGAGAAAGAGAAAGAACGTGTGGGCGTGTGTATATGCATGTGTGAGTATGTGTGACTGTGAGTGCATGTGTTTATTTGTGCATGTGTATATGTGAATGTGTGTTAAGGCGTGCACATGAGTGGCTGTGTGTGTGTATGCATGTGTGAGTATGTGTGCATATGACTGTGAGTGCATGTGTTTATTTGTGCATGTGTATATGTGAATGTGTGTTAAGGCGTGCACATGAGTGGCTGTGTGTGTGTGTGTGTATGCATGTGTGTGTGTGTGCTTGTATATGCATGTGTGTGTGTACATGCGCATGTGTTTATTTTTGCATGTGTATATGTGAATGTTTGTTAAGGCGTGCACATGAGTGGCTGTGTGTGTGTGTGTATGCATATGTGTGTGTGCTTGTATATGCATGTGTGTGTGTACATGCGCATGTGTTTATTTGTGCATGTGTATATGTGAATGTTTGTTAAGGCGTGCACATGAGTGGTTGTGTGTATGTGTGTGTGTATGCATGTGTGTATGTGTGCTTGTATATGCATGTGTGTGTGTACATGCGCATGTGTTTATTTTTGCATGTGTATATGTGAATGTTTGTTAAGGCGTGCACATGAGTGGTTGTGTGTATGTGTGTGTGTATGCATGTGTGTATGTGTGCTTGTATATGCATGTGTGTGTGTACATGCGCATGTGTTTATTTTTGCATGTGTATATGTGAATGTTTGTTAAGGCGTGCACATGAGTGGCTGTGTGTGTGTGTGTGTATGCATGTGTGTGTGTGTGTGTGCTTGTATATGCATGTGTGTGTGTACATGCGCATGTGTTTATTTTTGCATGTGTATATGTGAATGTTTGCTAAGGCGTGCACATGAGTGGTTGTGTGTGTGTGAGGGTGCATGTGTGAGTCTGGGTGTCTTTTAATGTGCTTTGTTGGCACTAGTATTAGTCCATCATAAGAAGGTTTAAAACGTGTGTTGGAATCTTTCCTCATCGTGTTTGAAAGGAAAGGCCCTCCTGGCCCTAAAGGGCATGATTAGAAGAATCCCAGAATGCACGCTGCTCCACTTCCCACTAAAAACCTAGAGTGCACATAATGGCCGACCTCATTAAGCACCCCGCCAGCCTGCCCTTCACAATATTCACGACGGCTGCGACTAAAGCACCGCTGGACCAACTCGCCTAATTAGAGCAAAATGCCCTTTCTTACAGCTGCCATTTCCGTGCATCGCGGGTAGTGTATATTTGGTAACTATTGGCTCCTGAAAATGGTCAGTAGTTAGAATAGTGTAAGAGGGGAGCGTCCAGCAGGTAGCCATTGAACTCAGAAGTGTGAAGTGACCTTTCACTGTTTGGGGATACTAAGATCAGGCCTCTGTGGCAATGGCATCAGTCAGTCTATACCCCTCCCCCAGCCCCTCCGGCCCCCCGGCTGCTTACTTCTCAGAGTATTCTTTGCTCTTTCTAATGTGTGGCGCATCTTTGGAAGAAATGTTATTCTTTTTTCTATTTCCATGATTGTATTTGTTCACATGTTTGATCACGATGCCCGCCTGGGCGACCATTCTGACTCTGCTCAGTTTCCCTGGCAGGTGGGCTTCCATTCATGCATTTACAAGAGCATGTCTCCCATTGCTAAACCAAGGCCGGCGGGTGGTAGAACATGTTTTGGAAAGGGTAAAGGGCCCTTCCAGGGGCCTGGAGGGAAAGGCATAGGGTTTTTCAAGGGGTGGGGGCATGCCCCTTATTCAAGGGGTACCTGCTTGACCTTTTTTAGATGGAACACGTTTGATAAATCAACAAACTTGGGTTCATCCCAAATGTGGGTCATTTTGAGTTTCCTCAAACTACTCCAAGCAGGCCTAGCTGCACTAGGATGGGCAACTAACTACTATGTCCATTGTCGCTGGAGAACTGGCTCAGCTGTGCCTCCTGAGTTCCCCAATCACCGGCGGTCACAGGCGCAACCCCGTCACTGCCACTATCCCTGTCAATAAGGAGAGGGTCGAACGTGCCCAGCACTAGGTACCGACCTACTCTGAAGAGGCGCTACTAGTGAAAACTAGCTAATGTTTCTTAGAGAGCTCAGAGAGAAGCAATGATATTAAGCAAATATCAAGGGCCTTTGACACAAATTCTCAGCGGCACTTATTAAATTCATACACGATTGAGGCCTAACAGCCCAACATGTTTCTATACGTACTTACAGTGCAATTCACAAGCATCAACCGAGCCCTGATGAAGCAGTTCATGTTGAAACACCTATTCGCTCTTTTGAGACAAATCTAGGATTATGGCAGGTTGACGTGATCTGTACAAGATTGAAAAACACTTTTTGAAATATTGAGTTAAAGAATAAACCTATCTACCAAAAACCTGCAATAACTATGTTTTCCTTTCTCAAAACGCAGGAGAAATGTTATTTCACGTGAAGTGGTCTTGCATAGTGCACTTCTGCTATTTTGGTGGCCATACTGCTTGTCACCATGCAAGGAAAGGGGGACAGAGGGATTGTTCGTAAGATAAAGGGAGAGCTAGATGCCAATATTGTAGAGTTGGAGCTTGCAAGTCGGAAGGACTTGAGTTTTTGGTACCGGGGTGATTGACTCTAGGTGGGTTGTGCCCAAAACAATCCCGAGTGTGTGATTTACCCAAAGGGTCAAACCCAAGATTGATCAGTTGGAATCTGACTTGTGAGGACCTAGTCAGCCAACGGTGTGTGGGCGAAGGTTCGGTGATAGTGCCAGGGAAATGAGCGGCGGTGTTCCTCTGTTGGTGTGCTGTGTTGCAGTAGTCAGGGTCGTCCATGCGCAGAGGGTAGGTTGCGTGTAAGGTGGAGAGAGATGAAGTAAGATTTGGTTGCAGGTGGGAAGAGGAGGGGTTGGCTGAAGAGGTTCCTTTTGGTGTAGGTCTGTTGGTTCAGTGTTGTTCAGGTGTGTTTTTTACCAACTCAAGTTCACAATCAAGTACCACTACAGATGTGTGGCCGACAGAGTGGGTTGAGAGCCAAGCAGTCACTCCTCTCCAAGTATGAAAGACTTTTCCCTTCCTGGTAAGGACAGCGCAGCATTAAAGGCAATGCTGACAGCATGTCCTGACATAGGAGCCATTGCGCGCGCTTGGCTTACACTTTGGAATGGGCAAGTGGCCAGGCAAATGCCATGAAACTTATGTCACCCCCTGAAAACTCCAAAAAATCCTGCACTTTTCTGAGCATGGGGCTTCCATCCAGGTGCATTGCATGAGAAAAGTGCAGAAACCATATAGCTGGCCTCCCATCGATTGCTTCCCCAAGCTCTGTACAGGGGACGTGTCCTTTTATAACCATATTGTAAACATGTTTTTTTATTTATTTATAACACGCTTAATACCCAGAGGTTTCTAAGTGCAGACCCAGGATCGAACCTTTGTTGCTCTGTGTTGTCTTGCTTCCAAGGCGAGAAAGTTGCCACTGAGCTATCCTCCCGAGACAAAGAAGAAAGAAAAAGGTTCTACCTCAAACGAACATGCTAGCGCATATTGTGTCTAACCTTATTCCCGTGCACTCAGTGCAGTGCACACACTGCTCAATCACAGGGCTGATAAAACAGGTGCCACTATGGAATGTGTGGAACTTTCATGCATAGAGGCAAACATACATTAGAGAATGTTTCCCCAACGCATGAGTCACAATGAAGGCCTGGGCCAGATTCCCATGAAGTGGCACTGATGAAGAAAAAAGTGCAAATGAAGTGCGTCTTTTACTTGTTCCACTTTAAGGAATGTACAGGGTCCACTTATTCACAAAGGTGACCTGCGCATTTCTGTAGGGACTGTGCGGCAGCACACATGATGCACTGACCAGCCCACTTGCAAACATCATAACACCGAAATGTGGGATTGGCCATTGTGAACAATGGGTCCGCACAGGGCCTTACACTCTGTTACACGCATTCCACCAGTACAGTGGTCAGTACAGAGTTCTAAGCATCCTCTCCAACTGTTTTGTTTTCTTTATACCCACTTTTAACCTGTTTACTAATTTAGCCGTATTGTAATGGCATTACAGCCCTGGAGGAGAGGGCCTTAACACAGGGTTATCGCCCCTTGGCTTCATTTTAGGCCCCTATAACTAAAATGTGAGTCGATAACATCTGTTAGAGCCCTCTCCCCGGGGCTGTAATGCCTCGTTAATGTTCAGAGTCGCTCCAAACAGAAATGCATCGCAGGCTCTCACCAGACACGTGGTCACCGTTATCAGCTCTTAAAGGGGTCGCATTGTGAAATGCAAAAAAAAGCTATTCTATCCCTCCTTGGGTGGTAGAAATAGAAGTGTGACATCCGCATTTGCTACCACTGCTTTTGCACATAACACATAAGCCTGACGCGTGTTACTTATGCCCCTGTACAATCAGGCAGAGCGGTGTGTTTGTTTCCTACACATTTCAGCGTGCATCCCATTTGTGAACACAGGATACGCAATGAAATACGCAGAAGCGCGCCCTTATGTGCGAAAATGCACACAAGCGGCAGCCGAGGGCTTTTCAATGCACGTGGTGATGATGTGCACATTAAAATGCCCATTGTGAATAGGAGCAAGTGATGGGATGCGCTAGCGACCAAAAAAAGTTTGATAACCTGCCCTGTTCAGCCAAAAAGTTGCAAACTATTATAAAGCCCACTTAACCCCTTGCTGCCCAGGTCCCTGGACTCGCCTATGTGCACATTGCGCGGGCGTCAATTCGTTTTAGATATTGCAATGCCGTTTATTTGAATCACACGCAATTTACGTTGCCAGCCGTAAGGATGATTTGCGCCTGGAAAAAAGTCATAACGAAGGAACGTGTCCTCGGTTGGAGAAGGGAGAGAGGGGGGTGCGGATTTTGGAGAGAGGGGGGGTGAGGGTAGACGAGCAGGCTTTTCACTATGGTATTAAAGGGCTGCGTTTGCTCGCAGGGCACACGGAACGCAGTGGGCACCCTTCATTTCCTTACAAAACATACAGCAAATACGGGCATACAGCTGCCCGCAGGCTCCTTGCGCACACGCTTGCAGGTGGTATGGGGGGGGGGGGGACGCGATTTACACACCTGGGGGGGGCAACTAGCTTCAATTACACATTGCCTGCTTTGCCACCCACATCAATGGCGCCATACCCTGAGATGCCCACTACATCGCATGCATGCCATCCTTATTGGTCCAGTGCCAGCGCCGCCAGATACGTGCTTCGTGTATAGCGCCTTGAAAAGGAACCACCGTATTGCGCTGTGACTTTTTCAAACGCAGATGCGCGCACACAATACGAGTCGCGGGGCTGCGCTAAGGAATTATGACATGGGCTGATCATCTAAGGAAGTTTCGGCAGGGTCGCAGCTCGTGCCAGGCAGCGCGTTGCTTTCAACTCGGTGTCCGCAGTGGGGGTGTTCCGGAGCCGATCAGACACACTGCTGCCACGCGCCCCCACCCCCAGCCAGGGTCATCACGCTGTCAGTGTCATTACTGGCAAGATAGAAGCCCCCCGCCCCCCCCCCCCCCGGCCGGGTGCCCTGTGGAGGGCCGTCACCCCTACCTCTCATCTCATGTCATTTTCATTCATAACTGCGCACACACCAACCCCACCCTGACCCCTGACCCGAAGGGCGCCCGTCTTGCAATCTATAAGCGCCAATGACAAGCTGCTGTATTGGCTGGAATGCAGGGACGGTGGATGATTGTGTCTGGGGGGGTGAGGGGAGGGGGGCGAGACATCTGTCATAATGAGTGCCAGTCATGATGATTAATGGGTTGCAAAGGTGAAGGTCTGTATTTCGAGAAGCCACTGGGAGTTTCTAGCAAGGTATTGCTCATTCGCAAAGTTAGGGGTGGGGGGGTATTATACGGACAGACTGGGGTGGGCTATGACATTACACAGACATGTATTAGGGGGAGTAAGAATTATGGAGCGCAATTGGAAAGATCAGTGGGTGAGGGGTGGGGGCGTTTGTGCAGAGTGCCCGGAAAGTGGCGTGCAAACGCGCGAGAGAGCGAGGCTTTGTCCTGGAGGGATGGCGCAGAGCGCAGCCACACTCGCGCTTATTCTGCACACAGTTCACGCATGCACAGTACACCGCACGCACCCCGCCGCAGCAGAGCGCAGAACGGTCTGCAAACTCCCCCCGGAACGAGTCCTGCATACCGGGTGGCTCTACGAAGGGGCAGCCCAACCCACCCTACACACAAGTGCCTTACAGCTCGTGCATGCCAGCAGCGACACCTGAGGCACACAGCAGACACGCCACAGAATACAAAAACAAAAACTGCAGAAAAAAATAAATAAACACAGCATGCAATTATATGCAAACTGACACCCTGGCCTGTGCTTCCATGGAGCAGGTGTATTCCACACAGAAACGAATAAAGTTTGAGTGGCGGGACTTACCAGCAGGCTTCCAGGTGCCTCTTGGTGCAGCGTCCAGCACCGCCGCCGCCACCTCCTGCTGCACACACACACCGCGGAAGAGGACTGGCCGCCGGTTACTATGGAGCCTCGGCGGTGATCCTTGGATGCTGTGTGGACGAGGGGGGAGCCCCTGCTGCCTTCTGCAGCTGCACGGCAAAGATGTTCGCAAAGTCCGCGAAAGTCCACCTACACAATGGCAGCCTGGCTGCTGCTCCCCGGCTCAGCCCCCCGTCCAAGTAAATAGTAATTACGGGGAATGGCAGCGGCGCTCAGCTGCCGGGGCATGCGGCATGTGTGTGCCTCGTGTGTTTGTGTGTGCAGCCCGCTCCAGCCCCCTGTGAGCCTGCTGCACCTCATCAGATAACTTGAAATATTTAAGCGCCCACCGTGCAGGCGGCGGGATTTCTTACCGCAGGAGCTATGCGTCATTCCACTCCCCAGTGCACAAGTCCGCTATGGTCCCATTTTTTAATTCGCGATTATCCAGAAATCAAGCAAGGGTCTCCTTAATTATTGCTCATGTAATATGCATGGCCGTTTTGCATATGGGGCGGGGTCTTTGACGTGCTGAGGGGACAGCTGGGAATGTGGCACCTGCCCCCCAAAGGGCTCAGCCCTGGGGGCTCTGTCAGTCTTCCCCAGGCGCGGGTGAGCAAGGCATTGCAGTAGAGCTCCGTGCAAATTTCACGCAATAGTAAAAATAACGGGCACTCTCTGTACCAGGGCGAAAACTGACTGAGTTGTCAAAGGCGCTGGAATTAGCGTAGATGTCACGAGTCAACGTCGCTGTACTTTGGTTGTCACTCAATCGGAGCAGGCTATCATGAAGGGTATAGTGGGTTGGGATTTGCTAGTGCGGTAAAAAAGTGGCGGTAAATTCTTTACCGCCTCTTTTTTGTCGGTAATGGAATTGCCACAGCTTTTACCGCACCGTCGAATCCCGAGTTTGACCTGGAATGGGATGATGCGGTAGGCGGTATAGGTAGTTTGTCCACTATAAGGTCAAAAATCAGGGGATCTACCTTGCAGAATTACCACTTGCAGTAAAACTGCCAAAAAACCCTAAGAAGTGCAAAAATTGGAATTTACACCGCCATACCACCACTTGTAATCCCGTGGTAAACCCACAAGACTGAGCGCTGGTAGCGGCAAATGGTTTTGACAAAAAATCATTTGGTTTACCGCTGATTTACCACCAAACACGCAATGAGGCCACTATCAATTGAAAGGTACAATCTAATGGTAAGTTGACATCACATGGGATATTTACGGCATGGGGGAATGCAGGAAGTACTGTAGCGGTAAATCACCCTTATTTACATGTATGTGTAGCACTACAGCGCCATGAGGTACTCTTGAGGATATTTGTGCTAAGTCCCAGTTTAATTGTAGTAGTTCCATGCGTTGGGTTTCTGCTCGTAAGGAATGATTTGTCCCGGACCAGGCTCATCAAGGTTACCCCATGTGGTTGGTCATCCCATTAACTCCAGTGCGTCAAAAGCCTTTTACTATTGGTTAATTATTTTCACAGGGGCTAGGGTGCTGGGGTCCTGAAAGGAAATCAACCTAGTAAGATTGATATTACAGGTTATTTATAACGCGCTTAATACTCAGAGGTTTCTAAGCGCGGACCCGGGGATCGAACCTGTGGTGTTCCGTGACGTCTAGCACAAGGCGAGCACGATGCCGCTGAGCTTTCCTCCCGAGACAAATGCAGGTAGGCTTGTGGGTAGCCACATGTTATTCTTCCCGGCAGAATCTGCCCGAATCGTCTTTAAAAGCCATACATCTTTACGGACTTTTTTGAGAAGTTTGGGCAGTTTCAGACTGATTTTTGTCGGAAAAACCTACACAAAATAACTTTGAAGGCTGCAGGAAGTGAGAGAAATATTTAAGGCAAAGGCAGGGATGGGATTGAGGCTGGATGGGAAGTTAGCATGAGGAAATGGTATCCCAATAGGACAGCCCCTTACATTCTGCACTAAGCTATCACAGTAAGTTAATGCACCTACTGCAGAGATCTATGTTTAACCTGCAGGTCCCAAACTTGAACCCGGGTAATCATAACTTAGACTTTCATCCTTCTAAAGTTGATGTGGGCGACTGTAAGCTTTAATGTCAGGCCGGCAGAGTCAGTCACGTGTCATGGTCTGCTTGTCATCGATGCAGTATTAATCAGGTTTATAATATAAGAGTATATGGGATTCACAGCAGGCCTTGACCTCTGAAAAGCCTATAGTGCCCGGGACGCGTCTTCCAAGCACGATTGCAACCTGCTGAGGTTATTTCCTCAAGGACCAATCAGGGCATTCATTTTATAATAGGAAGAGTCCATGGTTTCAGGTCATTGACCTGAAAGAGGCCAGTAAGACAGAGTCTGTCACATTTATTATTTATTTGGGGGACTGAACCCATGTTGCACGCCATTGTCTTGTTGCAAGGTGAGCGTGTTGCCGCCTGGACAGACACTGCGCGTGCGTTATGCTGAATGTGGCATATACGTGCAGGGGGGGCCTCGTTTCAAAACGCTTCTTGGCGCCAGTGATAAACTGTGCGGCCTCATCTCATTACTTGCACCCCGAAAAAGATGAGCCCTATTCAGAAAGTCTGTGCTGATGTGGGCATCATAGATGCGCATTTATTTATTTCAATATTTGTTAAGCGCTACACACCCAAAGGCCTCAGGGCGCTGTACAGGTATCCTTCTTCACCTTATGCACATTTTCACAAACAGTGGGCTTGTCTGAAGATTGGAATGGGCATCTCAAATTCACTAACATGATGGACACTCCCATTGGCCAGGTGACAGGGAGGTGCAATGCATGACGTGGACACTGCAGACCCTCTCGTTGACATTCTAGGCCCAATTCATGGAATTCTTTAGCGCGGTGCAAAGTCACAGAGAGGTGCAATGTGTGTTTTTGCAGAGCAAAGTGACTTGTACCACTTTTGCACCAGTGCAAAGTCCCTTTGCACTGCAGAAATACACTTTGCACCGCTCTATGAATCAAGGAGTTGGTTGGCAGTGCAAACTGTCACGTTGCACCGCGCTAAAAGTTCCATGAATCGGGTCCTTTATTTTTGAAGTGAAAAGCGCAGTGTTAACTGCTGCTCCCCCACTTGCAGTGTAACCCCTCAACAGAGGCAGGGTCTGATTCAGGCGGTGCCCAGGTCTGTTTTGAGTCGACTGTTCCATGTCCCAAACAGGCATCCATAAGGCTACCTCTCGTGCCACTAAGGACCTTCACCTTTTACTGACAGGCCAGAAAGTCGCCAAAGAAGTCAATCTAATTGGAACATGGAACTCCCTGCTCCCAAACAGGCAAAATCTGATTATAGTCCAGCAACGTTAAATAAGGTACAAGACAATTAATGCAAATACCACCTGCACAGTTGCAAAGCCCAAGGATAGCTCAGGGGCAACATGCTCGCCTTGGAAGCAATACGACATGGAGCAATTCAGGTTCGATCCTCGGGCCAGTGCTTAGAAACCTCTGGGTATTTATAAATAACCGATCACATCATAACATCGCACAACCTAACACACTCAATTAGAATGGCAATGTGTACTGCTCAGTCTACCCTTTCTCCAATCAAGAAAAACAGGTGAACTCGGTTATACATTAATGAACATTTCACAGGGCACAATGATGAAATTATAGAGGCCCCCCCAAAGTTATTTGTCCTGAAACAAAGGTGAGGGCAATTATCTCATGATAAAGCCCAGAAGAACATTTCATAACGCTCTTTTAACAAGCTATTAAGGGGGGCGTGGGAGGAATACCATTCGTTCCTTAAGTGCAAAGCAAGTTAAATGAAACAGTTTGCGTTTGGATATGAAGCACAGCTCTGGAAGGTCAGTGCTAAGGAAGTGCAGCGAGACCTCATAATGACCGCCTAAAACTGAGCCAAAGAGCAGCACAAGCTGCCAGAGAGGCATTCTGATTGGCTGCCGGAGCAATGATACACCCGAGGGTGAGTGTCAGGAGGCCTAGATCTCTGTTTGTAGGCCGCATTTCAAGCCCTCTGATTGGACAATACGTGGAGGCTATGCTCTATCAAGTTGGAATTAAGGGGTTAATTCAGTGAAAACATTAGTATGTCTGTTTCACATGATCCATTACCACACTCCTACTGGATCCCTGTGCTTCATTACATTAGACAAATGTTACAAGCTTTCAGCTTTCTGGCTAAACATGACGAGGCGCTAGAAATGCAGATCTCGATGGCGAATAACAATAATAATCGCCCTACATTCTATCTAAGTAAAGCACTGCTGTAAAAACCAAACATTGCTGTGTTGGAGAGCCGCACATCTCTCAGTGCTAAAACTCTGCTTCCCAAATCCTAACGTATACATTACTAAAAATTATAGTTTACAGACTTCAAAATGAGAAGACGTATGTTTACAAAAATCTTATTCTGGACGGACTTTTTGAACTCTATGGGGTGCAGTCTCCAAAAATTGACCCTCTTACAGTGTGGGGTGCATCGTTCTCTTGCGCTTCGCGTGGAAAGATGTTAGGTCGCTGTACCCTGATACTTTATAGTTTTTGCGACTATCCGCAAGGGGCCTTCAAGGGTCATGAATGTAAAACCTTCAATTGCTAACAGGGGTGGACTGGGAACTTTTCCTATGAGAACATTTGGAAATATCACACAAAAGAGGCCCAGTGTGCAGAGGCCCACCGGGAAATATCCAGAGTTCCCTATAGGCCAGTCCACCCCTGATTGCTAACTCGCAAGGGAAAAACAAAACGAAGGGTTCATGCTAAGCATGAGCACGTCTATTTTTTGCAGATGAATCGTGGTAGCGGTCTGTATAGGCCCTTGGGGCCAAAGCGCTGTCCCCAGCGTCTGTACTCCTACCATATACAGAGGCGTTTTTAATCAGAATGCACTTTAATGTCCAGCTGCACGTCCCTCATTCTAAGTAATCCATTTGTGTGTTGGAAATGCATTTTCAAGAATCGCAGACACTCAGTTTTCTCAGCGTTTGTTCTGGTGTACATTGCACACAAACATGCACAGAAGAGTTTCAATAATCAGGCCATATGTCATCACAGTGGAAGTCATTGGCTGTAATATGTTACATGCAGTGCTCTTGTACAGAACTGCTTCTACCATTTAGAAAATAAATGTAGACTACTTAAAATTTTTTTTTTTTTTTTTTTTATTTTTTTATTGGTTTTTACAAACCTTTAAAAATCTAACGCAAAACATCCACACGTCTTCATCAACTACTTAAAATTCAGAAAACCATTAAAGGTACAGTTTTTGTGAGTCTACTTGTAGGCAATCCCATGCCACCTGGGGAAATGAGACTACTGATTTTGGGGATCAGCGCTCTGAAATGGTTTCACTGCGTAACATAACATAGCATAACATATATCATAGCATATCACAACGTAGCACAGCATAATTTACAATAATGGAATATAGTGCATTGAAATGAAACCTAACATAAAACAATGTGGTATAGCACATCATGCTACAACATAGATCAAATTAATGAAACCTAGTGAAAAGTAACCTAACATAACACACATAATGCTATACAATGCAGAATAGCACACTGCAACACAAAGTAAACTAAAGAAATATATGTAAATGTCCACCATCAGACCATCATCTACAATGGAAAATGGAGCAGTCTTTCCTCCATGCCTATGATCATGTGATCTGGCTCACCAGTCCACCGGGATATTCTTAAAGTGAGAGAGCATTGCATTCAGGGATGGGTTCCAGAGTATGTAGAAAGCAGCGTGGTTACTCAGTGGAAGTTGAGAAACTGATGAACCCCAGTTTTGCAAATGAGCACTGAGTGAGCTGATCGCGAGAATGCCGAGCATATCGGAGTGGATAGGAAGAAACGAAGCGGGGAGCAAGCAGGGGGAACAACTTGCCCAAGTCAAGGACTTCCTGACTGAAAACTGAATACGGCTAGAGCTAGGTGACCCATGAGTTGCTAACTTACTCAGGGGGAGTGAGATCACAGAGGAAGACCGGTTTCCGACGTGGAGTGTGCAACAGTGCTTAATCTGTGTGTGTGTGGGGGGGATTGGCAGGTTGGCAGGGCTCAGCCCTGGCACTTATTTCTTAGCCCCAGCAGTTATTTTTAAGCCCATCTTGATTATGGTGTGGTGTTTTGGCAACTTTATTGTTTCAACTGTCAGTCATAGTGACATAACAATCAACAACAGTGTGCACTGGCGGATCATTTGATACTCACAAACCTGATGACCCAGGATTTCAGGGCAGGACTATTTATCCATTTTCATGAAAAACAATGAGATGCAAGGTGACAACCATGGGCACAGATGCTGGCCATGTCTACACACTGCTCCACTCAACCTACATGACACTGCTGCACATTCTCTAGTGTGAGAACCAGCAGGGTGTGGTGACAACAGGACAGGTGGGGGGCCCGGTTTTCCTCGATCTGTCAGCAGCATTTGACACCATGGACCACCCTTCCCTGCTGACCCGCCTAGCTCAGGCTGGTATTTCTGGTCAAGTGCTGGACTGGTTCACCTCGTTCCTGGGGGAGAGAGGCCAAATACTCTTGCTTCCTCCTTTTCATTCACTTCACTGTTCTCTTTCCTGTGGGGTTCCTCAGGGCTCCGCCTTGTCTCCTATCCTCTTTAATGTCTACAATCGACCACCTGTGTGTCTCATCCGCTCCTTTGGCATCAGGTGTTACTCTTATGCAGACAACACTCAGATCCTGATCCGGTTAGATCTTGAGCAGGCTGAGGTGACGTCGTGCCTTCGTCTGTGCCTGTCTGCCGTGGGAGATTGGATGAACCACAACGGGCTGAAGCTTAATGGAGACAAGACAGAGGTTATGGTGGTGGGGGCTTCTCCTGACCCTTCACTCTGGTTGTCTTCTTTCTGGCCGTCTTCGCTGGGTCCTCTCCCCGTCCCAGTCACCACGGTTAAGAATCTGGGAGTTGTGGTCTCTTCTACTCTTTCCATGGACCATCAGGTTTCGGCCATGTGCAAAGCAGGTCACTTCCATTTGAAGATTTTGCAAAAGGTGCTCCCCCTTATACCTTCGAACCTTAAGCCGCCAATGGTGGCCGCTTTGGTCATGAGTCACTTAGACTATTGCAATGCGCTTTATCTTGCCCAGCCTAAGGGTCTTGTCCAGCGGCTGCAGCGCTTGCAAAATCTTGGTGCCCGCGCGGCCACTGGATCTCCCTATGGGGCACAAATTACGCCAGTCTTGCGTGCCCTGCACTGGCTACCTGTTGCCCAGCGCAATAAATTGAAGGCGCTTTGTCTGATACATCGTGCCCTCCATGATGAAGGGGCTAAATACCCACGGGTGGGTCAAATTGCCTGTTATGTCCCTAAAAGGACGCTTCGCTCCCTGTCTGCTGGCCTGCTATGTGTGCCTTTCTTCCGTTGCACGCGAGTTGGAGGTTGGGCCTTCTTGGCGGCAGCGGCTCAACTGTTGAACGACTTACCGCCGCCATTATAAAAGCTCTCTAGCCATCTTCAGTTCAGTAAGACTCTGAAGACCCACCTTTTCTAGAACGGAATATCCAGTACGCTTTCCTGCCTTCCCAGCGCCAAGATACCTACGGGAGACTTTGTGCTTTACAAGAATTGGTAAAATAACATAACATAACAGTCGCCAGTCCACAGCCTCAACACAGGGGCAAAGTCAGTGAAAAGACCCATATTGAACAGAAGGGCCAGTCAAGAGTGCCAACCTATGCAAGACGAACTGGCAACTCATCAGATCAGTAATGATTTTACGTACATTCGTCCATCAATTTTCCATAGGAGGAAAGCATTTATGCTCTACATTCCTTTGGGTAGATGGTTAGATGGTTGACATGCTCCACTTGACACTGATGGGATTAGAGCTAAATGTTAACGATGGTGTGTTTTAAAGACACATTTAAACATGTATTTAATTTCAAGACACAGCTAATATGTTCTGTTGATTTCACCCTCAATGAAACAGTGGGAGTTGGAGCTTTAACCCCAAATATGATGACAGTGTATGGAGCAGCCCTGTGACACTGTTTGGATCAACAGTGGTTGGTGTCAAAGGCAGACGGGGAGCTACCCTTCCCTCCCTGTAAGAAAATATTTGGGCTTTGGCACTCATTTTGTTTTACAAACTAAGCTCTGATGTGCAAAGCCAGAAGCCGCACAGAGCAGACAAAGTGACAGTCAGGTGAACGGAGGAGTAACATTTTGCAGTCACATAGCTGGCAGGTCAGCAAACACTGCTGTGCTGAACATGTTTGTCAGAACAGCCAAAGCAACAGGTCAGTCCTGTGACAAGAAGGGAGGCTGCTGAGAAACCTGAAAAAGGAGAAGGGGACAAACAGGCCAATGTCCAGAGGGCACAAAGGGTTTGAGGAGCTGATCAGCCAGAAAGGAGTTTAGCCCACGATGTGTGCTGGAGAAGCTGAAAATCGAAGAAGAGGTGTAAGAGGCATTCTGGATGCATGCTGGGAGATGTAGTCCTAAGCAAAGTAAGAGAACCGAATCAATCCAATATTTACTCTTCACTTTGCATGCTAGTAGAAGTGGACATAAATGCCAGCATAAGTCTAAAAATTAACAGATTCAGAAAAACACTTTTAATATTGATCGCTGGCAGACCGAGTCCTACTTGACATTTTAACACTTAATAAAACTGGTTTACCTAAATGCTGTTTATATTGCATGCTGGTAAATGTGGTCCTAATTGCCAACTTAAACATAAAGAAAGCTGCTTCGGAGAAATGCTATGCAAAATACACGGTAGTAGAGGTGGTCTTATTGTCAACTTACACCTAAAGAGAACTGAACAGGGGAAACCTAATTCATATTGCATGATGGTCGATGTGTTTCAAGTTTCCAGCTCCAGTCTTAGAGAACTGAAACAGGTTGCATTCTGGTAGATGTAGTTCAAGTTGCCTGGCTAAGTCTAAGAGAACTGGAACAGGTGATTTGTGTTGCACGTGTGTAGATGAGGGTTCAAGTTGCCAGTTTAGTTCTAAAAAAATCTAAAACGAGTTAGTCATGTTGCATGCTGGTACATGTGGTCCAAGTTGTCAACCCAAGTCTAATGGAAGGGAGACAGGTCATTCATTGTGCATGCTGGTAGTCGTGGTTCAGGTTGCCAGCTCAAGTGTGAGAGAAGTGTAACACGTCATGTATCTTGCGTGCTGCAGACAAGGTTCAAAGTTGAAAGGACCTGAAGGAAATCATGTGTGTTGGAGGCTGGTACAGTGAGTATTAAAGGCAAGTTTAGGACTAAAGTACAGGAAAGAAGTTATTTAGGTTACGTGCTGTCAGATGCCATTATAAAGTCTACTCTAGACTAAGGACCAAAACCAGTCACCTCGCACATGACATAAAAAACGGACTAAAGAAAGCCATTTGTACGGAACACTGGAACGGCAGCTCCAATGTTGCCAGAGAACTGACTTAGATACATTCCATTTGTACTGATTCTTACACAAAGATTCAGAGAGAAATCACTGTTTCCTTTCAGAATTTTTAATAAAAATAGAGAATAATGGAAATGTCTCTTGGTTGTAGAATAACAGATTGGTCGCAAAAGGGATTTCATTCCTTTTTAAATCGTTGAAATGGCTGCCGATACACGGCCCTTCCTTTGTTGTGCAAGATCCCAGCGCTACGAGCTCCCCATAGCAGGCATCCAAGCGCTCATGGGTTTCTGGTCATTTAAATAAACGCGATAAATACTATTTCCAAATTATGTTTGACATAGAAAAAAAGAAACCTCGCTAAATACCGATAAAATGACAACATACATGTGTCTAAATACAGATTGAAATGCTGCCAACATAAATACCATAACAGCCTTATTTATAATTCATGTTATAATTACGGCCTTAAGGAAAAGACCGGGGTCAAGAAAGAAATGTTTTTATCGAAAGTTCTTGAATTATCAATTACATGTGCTTTTGGTTCAGCGCTCCACCAGTCGCTTGGGAAAAGGTTTGCACTTGGTTAAGCACATTTAATAAAACACATAATACATGAAATATCCAGGCAGGCTGGTAGCCATCAGAAAGAAATGTATTGAGAGGATGCACTGCAGACAAAGGGTCAGCGCGCGCAACACACAGGCAGGCCCCAACTCAAAATGCCGGATAGAAGGTTCCAAAGGAAATATGTGGCAGTCAGCATTCCAGCCTATATGGGGGGAAAAGACTAGAACTACCCACAGAGAATAGAACATTGTCATTGATATTGATAGGTTATTTGTATCGCGCTCGTACACAAGTGTTTCAGAGCGCGACCAGGCAAAGGGAGGGGAACAAGGGAGGACAAAAACAACGATCTTACTAGGCCCAGTGATATTGAGAACACGCAAGTGCAGGGGAGGGGGAAAGTGCAGGGGGGAGGGGAAGAAGTGGAAAGTGCTGAGCAATGGAAAAAAAAAACGACAGTGGTAGTGCAGCCAGCAAGAGGCAAGTGCTAGGTTTAAGGCACAGACAGGGGTGTCTGATAAGTGAAGAAAAAGGGGTGGGGCTGTAGGGTAACATTCCAACTCTCCTGGTGTTGTAACAGGCTCGCACTATAGTACAGTGTGACAAAAACATCAGTGTGACAAAAACATCAGTAGTGAGCGAGGCTTATAGTATTACAGGGGACATTACACTCATCGTAAAACATAAAATAACAACAATTAACATAACACCCCAGGCCTTAGTATAGGTGGGAACATATGCAAATGTACAAATGTGTATTCCTGATACAGATACTGCACAAGCAACGAACTATGTCATTGGATAGAGTTTTATATGAAAGAGGTACATTAGATCTGAGTTAAAAAAAAGTGCTAATTTAACAATCCTGTGTTTAGTTCAAACTTCCCTCAATGCTAAAACTATATTTTTTGCAACATTAGAAAAAAGGTCAACTTATTAAAGTCTAAAAAAATTCTTCGTTTTACAAACACCAACATGTGTAGCCTTCTGTTTTAAAAAAATACTCTTGCAAAGGAAGTTCTTTTTGAAACCTATGTGTAGAATTGTGAAATTATTTGGCTAATAGTTTGAAAATAAAAGTAGATCAGTTTAAATTCACAAAGCATTTCAAAGTACACGTTACACAGATCTACACAGAAAGCATCACAAGTCTCGTAATACAATCCGAAAAGACTTGTGATTTCAAGCAAAAGCCCTCTGAAATGTTCTCACCCCGTCACAGAACAGGACATAGCAATGTCGGGCACATTTAATATGACAAATCTTAGAGATGTGAAATGTAGTAAAAGAAAGACTAAGATAACATAGAACAGCATTGCATTGCATCATATCTGCATTAACCACAAGGCTTACTGGGGCCTGGGTCCAAAATACCTTCAGCTATCCCTCTGCAAATACCTCCCCTCTCGAGCTCACTGCTCCTCTACCTCTAATTCCCTCAGGGTCAGTCGCTTTTCTAAGCAACAAGCTGGGGGCCGATCTCTTTCTTCGGCTGGGGCCTCCCTCTGGAACAGCCTCCCTACAACCCTAAAACTTGAGGAGACCATCCTCTTCGCTTCTGCTTTCGCCCCCCCTCTCCTCAGCTGATTCTGGTCTCTCTTGGTACTGTGCACCTGGCACACTGGGCCCAGGCTCCTGCTTATCTTTTCCACCCTCCTGCACTGCCTCCCGGCCACCCTTTGCACTGGGGTCTGTATCTTTCCCCACACAGTCCCCCCCTCTTCGTCCGTAGCACTTACCAGACCTACCCTGTCTGCTTCCCTCAACTTAGCACTTGCTGGATGCACTACTATTTTCTGTGTTTGCTGTTTTTATCATGTATTTTTCAGTATTTATTTCTGCTCTCCCCTTTCTCTGCACTTTCCACTTCTCCCCCCTCCCTTGCACTTTTCCCCAGCACCCTCTCCTAAGCACTTGCACGTTCTCAATGTCACTGGGCCTAGTAAGATCGTTGTTTTGTCTTCTCCCCTGTTGCCCTCCCTTGCCTTGCCTTGTCGTGCTCTGAAACACACGTGTATGAGCGCGATATAAATAAAATATCAATATCAATATCAATAACTTAAAGAAATGAAACATAGTGAAAAGAACCTAAACATGAATAAAGATGATAAAACGCAGCCTAACATAATATACCATAATATGATTTAACATCCCACGCCTTAGTACAGAGGAGAAACATTCACAGAACTTGTCCTGATAAGAATTTCTGATTGTATTCAATCGATATTCCTAAGAAAGTCATTAAGAAGAGGTTCTTTGTCATTTTTTCAATGTCAAAAAAAGTGATACAATGTGGGTGTTATCGACAGTGCAGGTCTGTTTGGGATAAGCTACAGACATGCATGGAGTAGAATAACTTCCACACACAAAAGGTACCAATAAATAAATATATTTAAAGCACTGCATGCCCTGCACTGCTACTTCTGTCCATATACAAATTCAATTCATCACGACCATATCACATACACAATTCAAATGTGTTCAAGGAACACATTTGAGCAAACATAGATGCAGATTGGCACTTCCAAGTTCACGTTCATACTATATCCCATACTTTCTGAAATGTAGAATAATACAGCCAGACGTGGCAACATAGACAATAACGACATTCCTAAAGTTCTTTGAGGTTTTTCAAGCCTTTTTTCTATACCTTGAAGCAATGTAGCTGTTCATTCTGTCCCCTTATTGTGTACCATCTTGTGTCAATCAATCACCTTTCTCATATAGTCTCTAATACAATCTTATTAACCTACTCTGCCCTATAAGATGGAGCTCCAGAGGGGGTGTGCCCCACTCTATACTATTGGAGAAACTTCCTAACTCGTTCAAATGGTGATAATGTGACAGTTACTCACCTTGAAAACTGTATTCCATTTTTTCATCTAAAGTGTTGCCATGTGTCTTTTATAGACACTTTACTGTTTTTAAATTCAGACTTATTATTTTATGCTGATGTTTGCTGACTTCTTCACTTACTTACAAGTTGTTCCATATAGTATTTTAATACTCAAAATGTAGGTTCTAATTTACCCGGCATAAAGTCTTTCTTGCATGAAAAGATGGGAGCATCACTGTTAACTGTGACATGTGAAACAGTCCTTATATCTGTACACTTAGTAATACTGAAATCTGTTTGATTCAAGGAACACATGATGCATTCATTCTAATACAGTGTTCTCATTCTGTCTTTGGGCTCCAGTGTCCCACATCTATAAACCATGTAGCATATTGAAAGATATAGTAGAGTACATTTGCTTTATAAACTTATCCACTTTGGTGATTAAATGATACATTCTGATTCAAAAACATAATTTGCTGACAAGTCACCGCTTTCGAAAGATTGCATGTCCACGTTGTCACACACTTGTCTGCTGCAGTTGTAGGGTTTGCATGTTGTTCATGACTTTGAAAATGCTTTAAACCTATAGAGCAGGTAGATGCTTGTTCACTAGTTCCCGCCCCCCTCACGCCGTTATACTGGAATAGTCGGAGAAGAGCAGTAAATGGGGCCCCCTGTATTATAACGCATCAAGTGTACGAGAGATGTTATGCACTCAGACAGCCATACAGAAAGTACCCTTGCACTGAAAGTGTGGAAGGATGCCACAAGGAAGGATGCAGTGTGGAAATATGCCACAAGGAAGGATGCAGTGTGGAAATATGCCACATGGAAGGATGCAGTGTGGAAGGATGCCACATGGAAGGATGCAGTGTGGAAGGATGCCACATGGAAGGATGCAGTGTGGAAGGATGCCACATGGAAGGATGCAGTGTGGAAGGATGCCACATGGAAGGATGCTGCATGCAAGGATCTCAGAACGCATCTATGGACATCATGGACGTATGTTAAATGAAATCTTATGTGGAGAGAGTGATGTCATAAAGAAGATATATGAACCTCTGCTGAAACATTATGACAATAATTAAGAAGTAACAATGTAACTGAAGCCCATTATAAACATGTACCTAAAGCTAAAGTAACCATGGATGCCTGAGTTCTCCCTACTTTATTAAATGACATCAAAGTAGTGCTTTGCCATATTCCTTGAGTCTGTCCAATTATTTGGCCTGAGATCTTTATTCGTAATTCCATCTAGCACAAAAAGATGCTTCAAGATGCTAGAGAACATTTTGGAGCGGTGCGGATGATTGCATTTTAGTCGACGTAGGCCAAATCCAGACCCATGGATGCCTGGCTGCTCCCGCCATTAGCCAGAAGACAGCTAGCTTCCTGTGAAGATCAGCAGGCAGAGTCTCGTGCAAGAAGATTTGGTCAGGAGGTCCCCCTTTGATGAAAACCCTTTTCGGTCCCCGTGGATGGATGGCGAACTGGTCGGTTGAGAGAGAGTTGACGCAGAGCAACTCGAGCTGAGTCACGAATCTAAGTAGAACAAAGAAGGTGGCAAAAATATGGGGAGGGATTGTGTTAAGAGGGGGAAGGATTGTGTTGTAAATAATACATACACAAACTAACTGGAGTTTTGGGGAAATTTGAAAGAGAAGTAGATACCTCGATTCATGGTTCCAAGGGGAGAGAGGGGTACGCACTAAAGTAAAGGGCATTAAGGGTTCCAGATGCAAGGCACGCAGAAGTGTGCCCATCAAACGCCAAAATGGCATGAAACAGAGGAAGGGGTGCATTTACTAAAATAGTAAAGAGGGGCATACGCAGTAACATTGAAAATATGCACATTTGTGGGGTTATCAAAATGTCAATATAAATCTTTTGTTGTGTCTAGACTAGTAAATATAAAACAATAGTATAAAATTAAATTAAAGAGATTGGTGAATATTTGGGCCAAGAGATTGATGTCAATCAGCAAGCAAAAAGTCAAAGGGAATTAATATATAAATAAAGAAGAGGCTCTTAAAATACTAATAATAAAAGAACGAGATAATACAATTTGATAGAAGGTGTAAATGAAGGAGGAAACAGAATATCATTGCATAGATTTTTAAAAATAAAAATAAGTGAGCATTTAAAATATTTCCTGGTGGGATTATAAACAGTGATTGATGGTGCCTGCGCCAATTGACCGGTGTGATGTATTTGATAAAATAAAGAATCTAATAAAAGAACGGGTAAGTGTTGATGATCAAAACAGATCCTCCATCATGGGAGACACACCTCTTTTACATCTATGTAGGACATTGGCGAGATACACAGTGAAGATAAGGAATTGTCATTCAGAATGGGCTCGAGGCACGACCAATAAGATACTCCTTCCATGGCCTCGGGAGGGGTCGCTGTCAAAAACGATATTACGGCATATGACAACATATCTGCATGCTACATATAAGGGAAAAAAAGTTACAGAAAATGCTGGCCATTTTATAGTTATGGAAAATATACCAGAGTGAGAAAGAAAATCCAGCCGAGAGGGAGTGGATGCTCAACCAGCATAAAGGGGAGGATAAAACGCCTTCGACTCCCCTTTCCCCTCCTGAAGATAAGAGTGTAGATACAGAAGAGAAGAGATTTTCCCCTTTACAGGAATTAAAAGCAACAGTGGGGTATGTTAATCCAACAAAAAGCGTGTGCTGCAAACTCTCATCTCAGAAAAGGTTATCATGCCATGTTCTTTCTGGAGAGGAGCGCCTGCTACCTTTTTTGAAATATTTGAAAGGAACTTGGGGTTGGTCACCCAGAGTTACCTGGGGGCAACCAGATGTGGACTCCCTGCTCACTGTGCTCAGAGAGACAATGCTTCACCTCACTGATGAGGCCCAACAAGGCTGAAACATGTGTATGGCGTTGCTTTTGGTACTCTTGTTCAGAGAGGAATTGCCATAGCATTTCGGTGCTGGACTGCCCATGTGGGAGGGACAAAGACTGATATGCAAATGGATATTTCCCATCTGTGAAAGGTACAGTGAGCAAAAAGCGTGTGCTGCAAACTCTCATCTCAGAACAGGTTATCATGCCATGTTCTTTCTGGAGAGGAGCGCCTGCTACATTTTTTGAAATGTTAATCCAACATGTGCGCCCCCATGCTTAGAGCAGCGGTGTAATGCGGAAGAGAGCAAGAGCAGAGAACGCAAAGATATAACAACACGCAATGAAAGTAAACAGCGTGATGAGATAACCTGACCTGGATCCAGAGGTTCCCCTCAACGATAGCCCCATTTCTAACACATAATTGTTTCTGATAATACTTGATCGTATTGCACATAATCAACTTTCCAAACATCTTGATGAATTCCCCATCCTGAACCAATACCAATCAGGTTGTCGAAAGGGCTTCGGAACCGAGCCTTCATGATCAGAATTGAATCCAGAATTCTGGAGCGATTGGACAAGGGGTCGCTGTCCTTATTAATATCATTGGAACTGTCAGCCGCCTTCGATTTGGTGGACCACACCATTTTGGTTTCCAGAATGGTAGAGGTCGCTAACCTCTCGCCCCTCGCTGCCCTTTGGTTTGGTTCTTTCTTGGCCAACAGAGAAAGTAGGATTTTGGTCTGCGAGGCCAAGGCTGCTCTGCTACCTGTTGTTTTTGGGGTTCCTCAGAGGGCTTCTATTTCCCCATGTTTTTATAATATTTTTGTGGCCCCCTTCTTTGCTACCTTGGAGATGGAGGGGGTCCTGTTCTCCAACTATGCGGATGACACCCAATGTGTCATCCCGTTGACTGGCGTTCATGCCTCTGACGAAGATGAACTTAACAGAGTCTACTCTCTGTTAGAGAAATGGATGGACATTAATCATCTATCTCTTAATAGAGGAAAAACGGAACTTATGATTATAGGCACTAATTTGACGCTGGCTAAACTAAATCCGAATACTGTTGCTTCATGTTGGGCGATGTAAAAACCTTCCCCACGGGCGAAAGTAAAAATCCTAGGGGTTACGCTCAACCAATTTTTTAACATGAGCCCTCATGTGGGTTGGCTGGTTTTGTCAGCTGTCTTTTACGTGAAGCTGCTGGCACACCGAAGACCCTTCATCTCCCAGGACAATGCTGCCACTATAGCAAGAGCTATTATATGCTCCAAGATACATTATTGTAGCAGCACCCTGGTGGGCCTCCACAAAACGGACTTGAACAGACTTCAAGTCATGCAGAACGGTGCGGTTCGAGTCATTGTTGGCCTCGCCCACTGAGACCATGTTTCAGCAGCGAGGAGGACCCTGCCTTGGCTCCCGGTTGAAGTACATATTCGCTTCCGCCTCTTAGTCATGAACTTTAAGTGTAGATCTGGCCTTTTACCTCGGTATTTGCAAAACCTCATCTGTAAAAAGGTCAGTATCAGAGCCCTTCAGTCTAACAACCAAGATTTGTTGGTTTCACCTAGATGCAGAACTAAGAATGCCGAAAAGGGAGCTTTCTTCACCGCAGCTCCAAGGGCTTGGAACTCACTTCCTCCCGACCTATGCAGTTTGACCTCCCTGAATCTGTTCAGGAAAAAGCTGAAAACATGGCTGTTCTTGTAACTTGCTTAGATGCCCCTTTGCTCTCCCCTTCTCCAACCAGTCTCTATGTTTTAACCTTTGTGTTTCCCGTACGACCAAGGGTCCATGGTTGCCCTATAAAAATAGACTAAAGTAAAGTAAAAGAGAAACGACAGACAAAACAGAGAAATGGAGATAGAGGAAGAAGCAGGGAAACAGAAAGAAATAAATGATAAAGCTAAGGGAATAACAATAGCACAGAATTAATGGATGGGAGGACAAACATTGCTTAGGCTAGATGAGAAGGGCATTGATGGTACGAGAAAGAGAGGAGAGAGAAGAGCAGGGAAAGAAAGAGCAGGAAGAGGGAATATTATACAAAGAAGAGAGGGACAAAGAATGCAAGCAAAGGGAAGAACGTAGAAGATATGAGGCAAGGAAAGGAAAGGAGAGACTAGAAGAAAAGAAACAAGAAGCGATAGAAGCCCAACAAATGAAATTGCCTAGGTTGCAAAGAAGGTGAGAGGAAGAAGAATTGAGGGAGATGAGGAGAAGAGAAGAAGAAAGGAACAGGAGTAGGGGATTAAATGATGATGAGATAGAATATGTTTGGCGTATACGTACAGTGCTGAAGGATGCACAAGAACAATTGGAGGAATAAATGGGGTCACAACAGCCCCATAGGGAACTGCAAGGAATGCTGAGATCAGCATAGGCAGATGGGAAGGACACAGAAGATATAGTGCAAAGGCCTGGAAATGTATACAGGCAAAAAAGGGATAAAGACGGCCATAAAACTCAAGAGAACGTAGAAGGGTCTCTATCGAGGGAAACTGAAGATAGATTAGATGACACCATGACAGACAAGCATGAAGCACTGTCTTTAAATAGATTAGATCTCGATGATGCGAAGAAGCACAATAGCCACATGAGTTGGGGCATAATGATGTCAGACAAAGGGCCTCATCACGAGTTTGGCTGTAACCCTTAAATCCGGTGGTAGCGCTGTTACCGCTGGATTTAAGGGTCCGCCAAATCAGTGCTTCGGCGGATTTCTCCCCAGCTCTGAGCTGGGGGGAAATCCACCGAAAATTCACGCTCATACCGCCGGCGGGAAATCCGCCGGTGGTATGAGCGCGAAATTTCCTGTCACCGGGGTCGGTGATATCTTCGTCCGAAAGTGTAGCTTCTGAAATCTCCCCCTCCCCCGACTCCTCACCTTCTTCTTCCTTCCAAGAACCCTTCTTTTCTTTTCTTCGAGTAGACACCTTTTTTTTATGAAGATAGGGACGACCCCGGAAGGAAGCCACCGTGCTCCCCAAGAAGGGAGACCAGGGGGCCCACCCCCGGGATCGACCAAGAGGGGAAAAAGCCTTAGGCACAAAAAACCCCTGTAGTATCGTTGGGTGTCTTGTAGACGTGGAACCAGGAGTACTTATAAGGTAAGATCTGGTAGAAGTGGCTGGAGACAACACGTGGAGTGAAGACTCAGAAACACAGGCAGTCCATTAAGAGGTCCGAGGAACTGGTACACAGGCTAAGTGAGGAAGTACTAATGCAGCAAGCAAAGGCAGTCCAGGGGAACAGGCCGGAGTCTGGTACACGGGAGATCACAGAAGCAATACTGAAGGTAGGCGAAGGAAGAGCGGAGAGAGTAACAGACAGGAAAAGGAAAAAAGCGGTAAGTGAAGATGGGAAGGTGGGAGGGGAAGCAAGATGGAAGGAGGGCAAGGGAGAATTACTGCGAACCAAAAGAGAAAGGGAAAGGCAGACAGGTCCAGCGGAAAGAATAACAGAAAGGTTCAGACAGGGTACGAGGACCCGACCAGCAGCAAGCGAGAAAGCAGCACGAAAGCCACAGGTAGCAAGCAACTCAGCCTACGGACGAAACCGGAAGCGTTGCAACGCGTCCGTGACCCGGAAGTGGCTGGTTAAAACACCGGGCCGCGGAGCGTCTAGCCAATCAGAATCAGAAAGAAGGGAACCAGGAAACAGGGGGCGCGGCCGAAGCGAACGAAGCTAGGTTCCGCGTCGCCAGCGGCTCCATAGACGCCAGGAACTCGGCGGTATGACAGTATGCCCCCTCCTATACGCTCCTCCTCCGGGTTTCCCTGGATGGAAAAAGTGGTATTTGCGAAGTAGGACAGGAGCATTAATGTGTGTGATGGGTTCCCAAGAGTTTTCCGAAGAAGGGTAGCCCTTCCACTTAACCAAATATTCCAGCCTGCCCTTATGATACCTGGAGTCACAGAGTTGGGCGACCTCATATTCAGCTCGAGTGGAACCCTGGGGAATAGGAGTCTGTTTAACCTGTCGTGCCCATGTATCAGCATGAAATGACTTAAGTTGGGAAGCATGGAAAACAGGGTGTACCCTCTTTAGGTTATTGGGTAGTCTTAGGCGAAAAGCCACAGGATTGATTTTCTGTATGATCTCATATGGCCCTAGATATTTTGGAGATAACTTGGAGGGATGTACCCAACGAGGTAAATATCTAGTGGAGAGCATAACTTGGGTACCCACATCCCATCCTGGTACAGGTCTACAATGTTTATTGGCTTGAATGCAATATCGGGCTTGGGCTGACTTAAGGCCTTCTTCTACCTTCTTGTGTGTCTCTCTAAGGAGGGAGAGTGAAGAATCTACTGAAGGTACGTTAGTAGAAAGGCCCGAGACAGGAAGAATGGAGCGAGGGTGAAAACCATAAGTACCAAAAAAAGGGCTGAACCCCAGAGCTGCATGTGTGGAGTTATTATAAGAGAATTCAGCTAGAGGGAGTAGTGTGCACCAGTTGTCTTGTTGGTTGTTGATAAAGCATCTTAAGTACTGCTCCAGGGTTCCGTTCAAGCGTTCAGTTTGCCCATTGGATTGTGGATGGAATCCAGAGGTGAGAGCTCTTTCAATACCTAGTCTGCTACACAGGGCCTTCCAGAACTGGGAGGTGTACTGACTACCCCGGTCTGAAATAATCTTGTTAGGTAGACCGTGTAACCGGAATATGTCTTGGAGAAACACTTCCGCCATCTTGGCTGCCGTAGGGACGCCAGGTAATGGGGAGAAGTGAGCCAATTTGGTAAATGAATCCACTACTACCATGACACAGGTGCATCCTTCAGACGGAGGTAAATCCACTATGAAATCAGTTGAAATTGTGCTCCAGGGACCCTTGGGTACAGCATTAGGTTCCAGTAGACCAATTGGTCTTTTTCGGGATGATTTACTCCTCAGACAGATGATGCATGACTGAACGTACTGCTCTACATCCTTTCTCATTGTAGGCCAATAGAAATGTCTTTGAAGATAGTCATGAGTACCAGCCACACCCCTGTGTCCTCCTAGTTTAGAGTCATGACACCAGACAAGTGCGGTTTTACGAAAAGCCGGAGTGGGTAGATAAAGTTTTCCTCCTACTAGGTAAAGACCGTTCCTGATTTCATAGGCCAGATCTTTAGAGTGTTTTTCAATTTCAAAACGACCTCCAGAATCCTCCTGTACCTGTTGAAGGAATTTAGAAATTATTCCGATAGTCCTGGACTGGGGAAACATCCGTTCAAGATTCGTCTCTGACTCTGACAGGTAATCACACCGGCGGGAAAGAGAGTCGGCTACAACATTATTTTTTCCCGGGATGTAAGTTATGCTGAATTCGAATTGGGCGAAGAAGTGAGCCCATCGGGCCTGTCGAGTATTGTAACACTCGAACTGTTTGAGAACCTGTAAGTTCTTATGATCAGTCCTTATGGTGAACGGGAACCTTCCTCCTTGAAGTAGATGACGCCATTCTACACAGGCCGCTTTCATGGCTAGAAGTTCTCGCTCAATAACCGAGTAGTTCCTTTGGCTGGAGTTTAGGGTCTTCGAGAAATAAGCCACCGGATGTTCTGTACCCTGGATTTCTTGAAGAAGCACAGCCCCTATTGCGGCTGAAGAAGCGTCCGTCTCTAAAATGAAGGGTAGATGTTGGTTTGGTTGTTGTAAAATGGGTGCTGAACAGAAGGCTTCTTTAAGAGTACCAAAGCTGTCTTCTGCCTCCGTTGTCCATTTAAATGGAGTTGCAGATTTCTTTAAGAGCGAGGTGATGGGTAATATCTTTTGAGAGAAATTTGGGATGAATCTCCGGTAGAAGTTTGCTAACCCCAGGAATTTTTGTATCTCTTTGACTGAGGTGGGTGAGGGCCATTCAAGGATGGAAGACACCTTATTTGGATCCATGGAGAATCCGTGGTCTGACAGAATGTATCCTAAATAAGGAATGGAGGAGGCTGAAAACACACATTTGGTGAGTTTAACCGACAACTGGTTTCTCTGTAGTCTTCTGAATACTTCCCTAACATGTTCCACATGGTCTTCAGGTGTACGAGAGTATATCAGTATGTCATCTAAATAAACCAATGTGGTTTGGCACAGGAGATCTGAGAATAGTCTGTCCATAAATCGTTGGAATACCGACGGGGCATTTACCAATCCGAACGGCATTACCTGGTATTCAAAAAGTCCGAAAGGAGTCCGGAATGCTGTCTTCCATTCATCTCCTTTCTGCACCCGGAGTAAGTGATACGCATTCCTCAGGTCGAGTTTGGTAAAGATGGTAGCACCCTGTACAGCTTGTAGGATATCGGTTATCAATGGCATAGGATACCGGTCCTTTATGGTAACCTTGTTTAGGCCGCGATAGTCTATACACGGCCTCAACTCCTTAGAATCCTTTTTTGAGATGAAGAACAGTGATGCCCCTGCAGGGGACTTGGAAGGCCTAATTAGCCCGTTCTCCATGTTGCTGTCCAGGTACTTTCGGAGGTATTGTTTTTCTTCTAATGATAGTGGAAACATCCTACCGAAGGGTACCAATGCACCTGGGGTGAGATCGATGCAACAGTCTTCAGGCCGGTGAGGAGGGAGCTCTACGGGTATCTTTTCAGTTGCCACTTCATTGAACTCCTTCAGGTAGTGGGGAAGACAGTGCACCGTTTTTACTTCGCAGCTATTAGTGGTCTTGACGGTCTCGAATCTTGGTTCTGGCAAACATTCCGATTTGCATAGTGAGGACTGAAAGCTAAGTAGGTTTCTAGACCAGTCAATACAGGGGTTGTGTCTGCGTAACCAACAGATACCCAGGATAAGAGGGAAGTGAGCAGCTCTGATGATATCGAATGTGATACTTTCGGTGTGTTGTTGGATGGATAAAGTAAGTGCTTTAGTGGTATGAGTGATCAAACCCGAGCTCAAAGGTTCGCCATCAACCCCTTCCACCTTTTGATCTTCGTTTTTTGCTATCCTCTTGACTCCATGTCGTTCTGCCCAATGGGTATCCATGAAGTTTCCTGCTGCTCCACAGTCGAGTAGTGCTAAAGCGGTTACTTCTTTGGGGCCTACTCTGAGAGAAACTGTGAGCACCATCAACCGGGAGTCCTCAGATGTTTCTGTAGAGGATACAGAAAGTGGTGCGTAGGGACTAAAAGCAGCCCCTCGGTAATGCGTCCCAATGTTTACCGAGGGCGAGCGTTTCCCGATCTTCTGGGTGGTACTTCCGGACAATCTCTTAATAAATGTAATGAAGATCCACAGTACATGCACAAGGAACCCTCCCTGCGCCGTTTCCTTTCTTCCGGTGTCAGTGGGGCTCTGGTGGTTCCAATCTGCATGGGTTCTTCTTTAGTTGTCCGTTGGAAGGGTATAGATGCTGGTGAAGGAGTCTCCACGGGAGGGGGTACGCTTAGCCTGATCTTCCTCTTTTCTTGACGTCTTTCCGTCATCCTGAAGTCAATTTGGAGGGTAGCTGTCAGAAGTTCGGCGAAAGACACCGGTCTTTCAATTCGGGCAAGTTCGTCCTTCAATTCCTCCCTTAAACCTCGCCGAAATATGGCATACTGAGCCTGTTCCTGCCAACCTGCCTCTGCAGCCACCTGTTTGAAAGTGGTGATGTATGTCAGTAAATCAGAATTCCCTTGACGGATGTCAAGGAGGTCCTCCGAGGCCAAGTATGTACTCTCTGTTCGCAAAAAGGTTTGTTGAATCAGGGCCTTAAAGGCATCGTAGTCCTGTAAAACCGGGTCTGACTGGTTTACTAGAGGGGTAGCCCAAGCCAGGGCATTTCCGATCATGTGGGTGATCATAAACCCCACCTTGGCGTGATCTGAGGCGAAGGTCTGAGGGCGAAAGGTAAAATGAAGATTGCATGCGTCCAGAAATTCTTTAACCTTCTTTGGGGATCCATCGAACTTCCCTGATACTAGGGGAAGTGGAGGTAAATCGGCTAAAGGTCTTTCTCTGTCCGTCATACGCTGTTGAAGGGTGGCGTTAGCAGTCTTAAGGTTCTGCATCTCTAGACTTAGACTTTGTACAGCGGCTACGAGTTCTTGTACCTGCTGTGGGGTGGCCATCTCTTTTTGGCGTTGCAAACTGTCACCGGGGTCGGTGATATCTTCGTCCGAAAGTGTAGCTTCTGAAATCTCCCCCTCCCCCGACTCCTCACCTTCTTCTTCCTTCCAAGAACCCTTCTTTTCTTTTCTTCGAGTAGACACCTTTTTTTTATGAAGATAGGGACGACCCCGGAAGGAAGCCACCGTGCTCCCCAAGAAGGGAGACCAGGGGGCCCACCCCCGGGATCGACCAAGAGGGGAAAAAGCCTTAGGCACAAAAAACCCCTGTAGTATCGTTGGGTGTCTTGTAGACGTGGAACCAGGAGTACTTATAAGGTAAGATCTGGTAGAAGTGGCTGGAGACAACACGTGGAGTGAAGACTCAGAAACACAGGCAGTCCATTAAGAGGTCCGAGGAACTGGTACACAGGCTAAGTGAGGAAGTACTAATGCAGCAAGCAAAGGCAGTCCAGGGGAACAGGCCGGAGTCTGGTACACGGGAGATCACAGAAGCAATACTGAAGGTAGGCGAAGGAAGAGCGGAGAGAGTAACAGACAGGAAAAGGAAAAAAGCGGTAAGTGAAGATGGGAAGGTGGGAGGGGAAGCAAGATGGAAGGAGGGCAAGGGAGAATTACTGCGAACCAAAAGAGAAAGGGAAAGGCAGACAGGTCCAGCGGAAAGAATAACAGAAAGGTTCAGACAGGGTACGAGGACCCGACCAGCAGCAAGCGAGAAAGCAGCACGAAAGCCACAGGTAGCAAGCAACTCAGCCTACGGACGAAACCGGAAGCGTTGCAACGCGTCCGTGACCCGGAAGTGGCTGGTTAAAACACCGGGCCGCGGAGCGTCTAGCCAATCAGAATCAGAAAGAAGGGAACCAGGAAACAGGGGGCGCGGCCGAAGCGAACGAAGCTAGGTTCCGCGTCGCCAGCGGCTCCATAGACGCCAGGAACTCGGCGGTATGACATTTCCCCACTGAGCCCAATGGGGAATGGGGCATTCCCAAATGGGCTCAGTGGGGAATGGGGAATTCCAAATCTGCCAAACCCGTGATCCGGCGCTAATAGCGCCGGTGGGTTTGGCGGTAGGGCAGATAGCGCCAGCGCTATTAGCGCCGGCGTTACCGCCCAACTCGTGATGAGGCCCAAAGAAATGAAGGATAATGAGAGGGCGCATGCAGTTTTTCAAAAGAATCAAGTATAAAAAAATTGGTAAAATTGTGAGATTTTCAGGACCCTAAAGAAAGGACACCAAAACCGACACCATATACTGAGTGACAACAAGCACGATCGCGCAGTCTAGGGGATACATCCACGCCATATATAAATAGATTAAGATTATTACCAGGGAGGAGACAAACGGGTGAGGCTAGCTCTGCCTTGAAGATGAGGAGTGTAGGCAAGTATGATTATGGACCAGGATTTTCAAAATTCCCATTATTGGAGAAGGGGTGAGCATGACCACACTATATACTGTGGCCACAGATGGATAAAGACAATTTAAAGGGATACTCTAGTAAAAAAATTTATTTCAAAAATAGATAGGCCACATTAAAAAAAAAATACTAGCATCCTCTGTTTTAAAACTTCCTATGTAAAATTTTGAGATATTTAAGCTCAAAAGCAAGCACAAGGGCGCCGCCATTTTGTGAAATGGAGGCCCTCCTGTGCTGGCTTTTGCGGCACTAATGAAGGAAAAGCCAGCCAGATGTAGTAAACAAAGTCTACCGCTGGGTGGCTTTCCCTTCATTAGTGCCGGGACTCGGAGGACGCGGACCGGAGACCAGAGCAGGAAAGCTGCAGCTGAATCTCGGTAGGTGCTATTTATTTTTTTTACAAAAAAAAAGCACTAGCTGCGGTTTTTTTTCTAAGTTTTCCGGGCTGGAGGAGCCCGGAAAACTTAGAAATAAAACCGCAGCTTTAAAAACGTTGTATTTATGTTTGCGGTCGCTTTTGAAGCGACCGCAAACATAAATACAACGCTATTGTGTTGGAAAACGCTGCGGTTTTAAAACCGCAGCGTTTTCCAACACAACCGTGTTGTGTCTGCCTGAATCTGCTTTTCCATTTGGGGCTCTCGGGCTCCCGGAGCCCGAGAGCCCCAAATGGAAAAGCAGATTCAGGCAGACACAACGCGGCATTGCAGAAAACAACCGCGTTGTGTCTGCCTGAATCTGCTTTTCCATTTGGGGCTCTCGGGCTCCCCACGGGGAGCCCGAGAGCCCCAAATGGAAAAGAAGATTCAGGCAGACAACGTAGCATTTCCCATTTGGGGCTCTCGGGCTCCCCCCCAAATGGGAAATCAGCTGCAGGTAGAAACTCTACGCGGCATGTAAACATAACCGCGTGTGTTTCTGCCTGCTGTGGCTTTCACTTTGGGTCTCCGGTGCTTCAAAAGCGACCGCAAACATAAATACAACATTTTTAAAGCTGCGGTTTTATTTCTAAGTTTTCCGGGCTCCTCCAGCCCGGAAAACGTAGAAAAAAAACCGCAGCTAGTGCTTATTTTTTGTAAAAAAAATAAATAGCTCTTACCGAGATTCAGCTGCAGCTTTCCTGCTCTGGTCTCCGGTCCGCGTCCTCCGAGTCCCGGCACTAATGAAGGGAAAGCCACCCAGTGGTAGACTTTGTTTACTACAGCTGGCTGACTTTTCCTTCATTAGTGCCGCAAAAGCAAAAGCCAGCACAGGAGGGCCTCCATTTCACAAAATGGCGGCCCCCCTGTGCTTGCTTTTTCGAATTTTGAGCTTGAATAGCTCAAAATTTTACATAGGAAGTTTTAAAACGGAGGATGCTAGTATTTTTTTTTTAATGTGGCCTATCTATTTTTGAAATACATTTTTTTACTAGAGTATCCCTTTAAGTTGTAAATTGCTGAGTTTTACTTCTGGTGTGGGGAAATGGATTCATGAATTAGAGAGAATGACATCAGGAATGACCTTAGCTATAGGTGATGCAAGGGGCTGTTAGAAGCTCTTGTAGGGGAGAGAGCTGATGACATTTGGAAAAGAGCAGGATATGCAGGTGTGACTGTGCAAAACACGGCACACAATGGAGCCCCATTTAATAATTGCAGAGCAGATGTATGGCAGGCGCTCAGAGTGCAATATCCTGATACATCAGTCAGGGTGCGATTATGACTAGGAAAATGGGAGAGGATGAAGATCCTGTTGCTTATATTTAAGATATTCAAGATAGATGGCGGCATGAGATTTGTGAGCTATGGGATAAAACTGTAGCATTATTTTACAATATTTTTGGTCGGGGACTACCTGAGCTAGTGCAATGGCAATTGAAAAAACAGATGGGAATTGAAGAGGGAAAATCCGAGTATGCCTTCCATCCCGAAAGACAAACCAAACTGGAAGAAACACCAACGACAACATGGCCGTCGATCATACGAGCTCATAGCAATTCCCACTGCGCCCACGATGTAGAACTACCACGAAAGATACCCTGTCAGCAGACCTTACAGCCCTGCAGCAATATGAACTCTACCCAGAGTGGACAAAGACGCACAAGACAGGGCTGGAACCGGCTACATGGACAGAATTGATTAAAGCACCAAGAAGCCATGCCTCAAGTCGTTAGAGTAATCATGACGGCCTAGCTATGCTAGACAGGAAGCACACGTGCAATCCTTACATCCGGGACACTCACACACCCAACCTACATGAAGAACACATGAGTATAGCTCAATGGGTTAGAGGACAGAAACATATACATATTGTCTGCACGTTTATTATTTTGCCACTTAGGCTTATCATTGCAACACAGGGACGCAAGATGCCAGAAGATCTTGTGTACATGCTTGCAGATGCTTACATCAACTAATCCTGTGGCGTGACAGGAGCACTTAATATCCCTGGGACCTGGCAGCCATGACACACTAACCCATGGACACTATGGAAAACATGTACAAGAAACCAGACTAGGCCTTAGGAAATCCAGTAGGCCATGAGAGTCTTAGAGAAATCTCAAGCCCACAAGATGCTGTGCAAGCAGAACAGCTATGGCAGGAGCGATGGCACTGCCAAGGCCACAATGTTGCGAACTACATTCCACACGCAGAGCCAAGGTGACACCGGCTGCAACAAGGAATATTCCCTGCAAAATACAGACTAATTCGAAGCAATTGAGCTCGTAAGAGTGGTCTCCAAACACATGACCCAGCCGAGCTGATACTGGGCAAAAACTCGGAGGCTGAGAAGTAGCAGCCATTACACGACCAGACAGCATTTTGAAACAAACTTGCTACTCTCCAGCTACTCTTGTACGATGGGAATGGAACACTCTCATGGCAATAGTCTTCTACAAACTATTGTAAATGTTGGCACATAGTTGCACCTCACTGACACATAGCATAGATGTAGTAAAAAAAACTGAGTTCGTCCCAGGCTCGGGGGCCCTCAGCCTGGCCAGTCAGACCCCTTGGGTCTAGGGACAGATAGCGGGGGTTACTGACTAATCACCGGGCTTGCACACTGTAACATTTTCGGAGTTGCAATTTTCGGGGATGATACAAGCACACCACCTGACACAGGTTCGTCCACTAATATCACCCTTCTATAGGCTCCTATATGGGTAATACCACTCAGTGACCTATCATAGTGGCAATACATTTTTTGGGAAGAGCCTAATGAGTGCCAAAGGTTGTGATGTCACAAGGTATGAAAATAGGGCTTGCGAGCCAGAGTTCTCCGAGATGTGCTTGGACTTTCCGCCATGCATACAACCCCTGTGTGTTTGTTTCTGTAATAAACCACAGTGAGATTTTGCTACTTGTGTGAACCTCGACTTCTTCGGGACAAGGAAAGGAGTTAGGGCCTTCCGTGAGCTAGGTGTCCGCAGTCTCCTAGCATGACTCTGCCTGCCTGGGGGTCCCCATAACAGAATGGAAGCAAAGCCATGGTCAGAAATGCAATTGACAATCGTGCATCACTGCTGATTAATGCAGGAGAAACATAAGAAGAAAGCAGAGAACAGAAAGCAGGAGGAAGCAAACTTAGTCAGAAAAATCTGTCCAAAATAGCCATTGAGGGAGTGGTATTGATGAGTAATGAAGGAGGGGTGACACAGGAGATGCAGTCAGGACAGCAAAATAACGCAGGATACAACATTTGGCCAAGAGGAAAAGACATTGGGCCTAGAGGAATAGGACGAGGTGGATTTCAAAACCCTCAGGGAAGAGGAGGATTTAATGGCAGACAGCTGCAACAATGTTGGAATTTTAAGGAGAATAGGACACATAGGGCCTCATTTCGAGTTTGGAGGTAGCCATGGCTCTAATAGCACCATGGCTGCCTCCAACACCGGGTCCGGGTCCGATCTGGTTGAATGGGGCCTTACCGGAGCATTCCGACCTGTGCAGACCCAGTAAATCCCCATTCAACCAACCATTCCCCATTCCCATTTGAGCCCCCATAGGGCTCAATGGTAATGGGGAAGGCGCTAATAACTGGCCCGCCAATAGAGGTCCTGTTATTAGCGCCCTGGTCCCTTAGCGGAACCCGCAAAGAACTTGTGGTCAGACCACACGTCCTTTGCGGCTCCCGCTGAGGGACCTCGGAATTGGGCGGTAAGGTTTTAACGGCACCATTCTCCTTACCGGTGACCGTTAACCCTTACCGCCCAACTCGGAATGAGGCCCATAGCTAGGAAATGCAGAAGCAGAGGAGGGATGCAACAGAATTGGCAAGCTCCAAGAGGGGGGATGGCTTATGCTCCAAAATATAATACAGAAACACAGCAATATTATGCCTAAAATCACACACAGGCTCAGACATATTCACCCCAACCCCAACAAACGCAGCCAACGCTGCTGAAAATGCAATCACTGCAATGGCAACCACAGCAGATACCCATGTAAGAACAACAGGCACAACCACAGAAAGTATAGATACAGCAGTCTATGGTACCAAAATGGAATATGATCCCTGGAGCTCAACAAGCACTCACACCCAAATTGAGGGAGTGTGATTGTGATAGGAGGAGATCCTCTCACAGGTACAGGGATGAATTTGTATCCACAATAGGAGAGCCCACAGAGCAACCTTATGTGTTCAGTATTATCAGTGACACCCGACCCCCAAGAGGAACCTAGGGTCAGGGTAATGATAGGATGCACGATATATTAATTTCTAGTAGATCCTGGAGCCACTCGTTTTTGTGTCCATGAGGGAAATTACCCAATGTCAGATACTGCCATGAATACTCAGGGATTCTCTGGGGTGAAGAGTTTAGTTCCTTTTACAGACCAATTGCCAATCTCTATAGAAGAACACATTATGTCAATGCCATTACTATATTCTAGGCAGATGCCATTTAACATATTGGGATGTGACTTGATGACAAAGCTTAACACGATGATATCTTTTAATGATGAAGGAATAGTGTGTTCTACTCCAGGAATACATTATATAAATAAGGGAGGGTTTATATGAGCCTTTTACAGGCCAGAATGTATTTTTGTATGGAGTGACTATTTTATTATCATGGTTACCCAGATTGGTAGGGAAATATTGAGAATACTTGATCAATTTTTGTTTAGATCAGAGATTCCCATGGATGATGAGGAAGGGTGTATTATCCCCTTAGAATTAGAAGCAGCAGTGGTCAGAGAAAAAAGGGTGACACTTCATGGGACAGATGATGAAGGAAAAGGATTGAGGACAGTGATAGCCCTCAGTGAAGGATATAGGCTGACAGATTTGATAGACGAAGAACTGTTTAGAGATGACTACTCTGATGATGAATTAGTGTTTTTTTATAAGTAGTAGAGAATATAGAAATACCGCAGAGAACGGCATTGGTAAAAAGATGACCGTCATATTTTCAGGAACATTTAGAGAAAGGGCCAGAGATTTTATGGACTACAAGCACACATGATGTGGGTCTATTAAAAGGGATAGGTGCAGCTAAAATTATATTAAAAACAGGAGCCATTGTAGCACGAGCAAAGTAATATTCCATGTCTAGAGAGGCGGATGAAGGTGTATTTGAGACCATTTCCACTTTAATGTAGCAAGGCATATTGTGCCATCATATTCATCATGTAACAAGGCTCTGTACCCTGTGAGTAAATCAAAGTGGGGGGTCATGGAGATTCATACAGGGCCTATGTCCCCTAAACGATATAGTCAAACCTGAGTTTCCTTTAGTTCCAGATCCTGCAACAATACTGTGTAACATCCCCTCTAAGGCCAAGTATTTCACAGGTATCGATTTGAAAAATGCATTCTTTTCGATTCCCCTTCATGAAGACTCACAAGACTTGAATAACTTTTCCTATAGAAATGCCTTTCTGAAACATACTTGTTTGCCCAAAGGTACTGTGAGTCCCCTTCAATTTTCAACAGAGTCCTCCAGATAAACCTGGGTAACGTCCAACTCAAAAGCATAATAATTCAGTACATGGATGACATTTTGGTGTGTAGTGAGACAGAAGAAAGATGCAGAGTAGATGCAGTTAAACACATGACTATATTCTCAGAGAAAGGATATAATCTAGTCAAGGAGAAGTTACAATATTGTCTGAAAAAGGTCTTGTACATAGGACAGTTGATTTCTCATGAAGGGATAAAAGTGACACCTGAAAGAGCAGAAGCAATCATGAAAACAGTAGCACCTAAAACAGTGAGGGAAATGCAGAGTTTTCTAGCCTTATGTAACTATTGCAGGGACTCGGTTTTCGATTACAGTACATACATTCTATCACGATTAAAAGGATTTAAAAAAGCACAGGTGGACAAGAGCACAATAACGTACAGATGAGATGACTGGAGGGTTTGAAGAATTAAAAAAGACAATCAGTACAGCCTCTGTGCTGGGGATCCCATATTGCAATGAAGAAAGTTATTTATTCTCCCATTCAAATGGAGAAGTTATGACTGCAGTCCTTACACAGAAAATGACATTAGGACATCGACACAAACCATTGCCCTAATATGGTGGTATTTTAGATCCAGTTATGAAAGGACAGCAGACCCTGTGAGCTATATTTAGCTGCTGCTGCACGTGCAATTGAAAAAGCTTCAAGTATAAAAATGAGGTGCCCAATAATGTTATTTGTAGAGCACGCATTATTTACGATTTTAAAGAGCCCAAAAGTACATTGACCACTCAAAGAGCATCGGGATACGAAGTGATTATTTCCAACCCTGCGATTAAAATAGATGCAAGACTGTAAATCTAGCAACGTTTATAACAGAACTAGTAGGAGAGGATGATTATGTACATAATTGTACAACATATATATAATGTTATAATGATATTCCCCAGGCTACAGAAAATGCCCTTGGGAGGGGGGACGTTGTTTTTATTGATGGTTCTACAAAGATTGACCAGACAACTTTGGAAAGGCATACTGGAGCAGTGGTAGTAAAGCTGAATCGGGAAGGTCATTTTGAGGTAGTGACGAGTATGAGATTGTCTTCAAATTATTCAGCACAGGCTGCTGAATTAGTGGCACTCTTTGAAGTGCTGTGGAGATTTGAGAATAAGAAAATGATAGTGCACTCTGACTCCACCTATGTGATGTCAATTGTTCACGCAGGCCTGTCATGCTGGAAAAGGAGGGGCTTCCTCCATGCAGAAGGCACTCCAGGGCAACATACAGCACTATTAGATAGGCGTATAGAAGAATAGCGTCTCCCATTGACCCTATCAGTCGTAAATTGCCAGGGCATTCTAAAAGAACAGATTTAATCTCCTGCAGAAACAAAGCTGCAGATTTAGAGTCCAAAAAAGCAGCCTATTATCCACCCACATCTGGTTTGGAAATAGAAGATGTTAAACAGATGACAGGACGGTGCATATTAGCAAAGGAGGGTTTGAATAATGCTGCCATTGTCCAGTTAATTGAAATACAAGGTCGAGCTCCACAAGAAGAACAGGATTTATGGATAAAGCAGGGGTGTTCTCTATCCCCCACTGAGGTAATTAGGAGGCAGGATAGCACTGGAAAGCCAGTTGTGCCTCTAGCATTATTGAGAGTGCTGGAGCAGCTTCACTACCGAGCACATACGACTCAAGAGAGTCTCCCATTGACCCAAGTAGTCGCAAAATGCCTGGGCATTCTAAAAGAACAGGTTTAATCTCCCACGGAAACAAGGCTGCAGATTTAGAGTCCAAAAAAGCAGCCTATTATCCACCCACATCTGGTTTGGAAATAGAAGATGTTAAACAGATGACAAGCTGGTGCACATTAGCAAAGGAGGGCGTTAGCATGCTGTCTGTTGTCCAGTTAATTGAAATACAAGATCGAGCTCCACAAGAAGAACAGGATTTATGGAGAAAGCAGGGGTGTTCTCTATCCCCCACTGAGGTAATTGGGAGGCAGGATAGCACTGGAAAGCCAGTTGTGCCTCTAGCATTATTGAGAGTGCTGGAGCAGCTTCACTAGCAAGCACATATGACTCGAGAGAGTCTCCCATTGACCGTAGCAGTTGCAAAATGCCTGGGCATTCTAAAAGAACAGGTTTAATCTCCCACGGAAACAAAGCCGCAGATTTAGAGTCCAAAAAGCAGCCTATTATCCACCCACATCTGGTTTGGAAATGTTAAACAGATGACAAGCTGGTGCACATTAGCAAAGGAGGGCGTTAGCATGCTGCCTGTTGTCCAGTTAATTGAAATACAAGATCGAGCTCCACAACAAGAACAGGATTTATGGAGAAAGCAGGGGTGTTCTCTATCCCCCACTGAGGTAATTTGGAGACAGGATAGCACTGGAAAGCCGGTTGTGCCTCTAACATTATTGAGAGTAGCGCTGGAGCAGCTTCACTTTCCAGCACACACGACTCGAGAGAGTCTAGCTGCAAGAATTGCAGAAGAATGGTTCTCACCCAATCTATTAGAGCATGTGGCACAGTTCATTGTAAATTGTATTGAGTGCCAGAAATGCACTGCAGCGGGCACTTTGCAAACAGTAAGTGGAGCAATCCCTAGACCCAATGGCCCCTTTCAGCATTTAGATATAGATTATATAGATATGCTGCAGATATGCAACAGCTACAGATATATGCTGGTCGTGGTATGTCCTTTTTCTAGATGGATTGATGCAGGTCATTGCACACACCCTGATGTCCCATGTTCCTCCAAGTTCCTTGTGCACGCGGTGTTCACCAGGTGAGGTGTGTGCAAAGTTGTGCGGTCTGACAATGGAACGCACTTTGTAAATGAGTTGTTTGAAGATATAGTTCTCCTATCACGTATAAAAGACATGTTTTCTTCCGCTTATCACCCAAGGCAAGTGTCTTTGAGAAACTAAACTGATTATTAAAAGAACAAAGAGCCAAGCTGAAAATGACTCTGAAGAAGGGATGGTTACATTGCCTGCCTACATTGCCTGCCACCTGCTTTATATGCCCTTAGAAATCAGACTGGTTCAGATCACATCTAACTCCTCACGAGTTGGTGACTGGACGCTGTATGAGAACCAAACTTGCTCCTCCAACTAGGGTAAGAACTGATGCTGACAGTGTAGCGAATGCATTAGTTCATGAGACGCATGATTACCTAAGACCAATGATTGCATGTGTTTCTTTTATATCTCAACAGATCAAGAACAGAAGGGAAGGGTCAACAAGAAGTTATAAAGATGATCAACCTTGTGAAACAGAAGATTTATTAAACCCCCCTAGTCTGTATCCAGTTGACCAGGTGCTAGTGTGCAAATGTATACTCACCTGGAGTACGCCCCACTTTGAGGGGCCACATGAAGTGGTAGAAGTTAGCACCACCGCTGTAAATTAAAGGGATGGAGAGCGTGGCTACATCTACACGACATCAAACCCTATAAAGGCGAATCATCGACCCCTCCTGCAACTCCCCAGAGTGAAGCAAAAGAAGTAGTTCTGCATGTGCTGATACATCCAAGTGAAGCAAAAGAAGAAGTTTGCATGTGCTGATCCATCCAAGTGAAGCAAAAGAAGAAGTTTGCATGTGCTGATCCATCCAAGTGAAGCAAAAGAAGAAGTTTGCATGTGCTGATCCATCCAAGTGAAGCAAAAGAAGTAGTTCCGCACATGCAGACCCGTTCAATGACTAGAAACGACAATAAGGAAAATGAAGTGCACACAAGCACCATAGACTAAGGGCCAGCGTTTATCAAAATTTGACAAAGAAATAATAGACTTGCAGTTATCCTGGAACATTTTTTAGATAGGACAAAAAAGACAATGAGAGAGGAATCTGGAGATTGAAGAAAAAAAGAAGAGCATCGTCCATCATTTATGCTACCTATTATGGCACTAGTACACTCAATTTTGTATGGTATTTTTTCCTACATATTACAGACTTAACCAGCCCTAATATGAAGAAGAGTAAATATTATTACGTTCTTTGGAGATCCCAAGAATAATTATATTGTGTGGAAAGTGATAATTGCAATTATATTACAGTTTCTGAAATAAAAGTGATTCAAAAGGAGATAACTAATTTGGATATTAAAGTAAATACAAAATGTAGAGGCTTCAACATTTTAGAGATTCACTACATCCAGAAAGTCGATAGGTTTTCATGGAATATTGATGGTGATATCATTTAGTATTATAATTTGTGTTTTTCTCCTTATTATAATGGCATTTCAATGTGTTATAAAAAGTAATACAGATATGGAGGGTGTCAATGAGACATCGATTATTGTTCCCACTAAAGGTACAGAGAGCCTGTTTTACAATATAACTAAGGGTCTATTCTGATCTTAAAAGGATGTTGAGGAGAACCATGAAGGTATAAATACATATCTGGATAATTCGGTTCATTTAAAAATAACATATGGTACAAGCACATGAAAGAGGTGGGCGAAAGAATGTCAGATGAAAACTGTTATGTTTTTTTCCCTAATACCATATGCCATGAATGCGCAAGAACATTTATTGCAACAGAAATGTCTACACATGATGCAAAATGCCCCTGTCATGTAGCGGAATACACAACCAGAGGACAATTCGAAGGAAAATGGCCTATGTTACGATGGCGATCAAAAGTAGCATTCCCATATGAAGACACCTATGTGAAAACAACGAGGATGTAAAATGGACAAGGATGGACAAGCAAGAAACTCATGTATCCATCCCAGATAGGAGAACAAATAAAGGTCCAGATGAAGAAGCTGAATTGCTCAGAAATTACTGAAAAATCAAGTGAGCCAAGATGAGGCGAGCGACCTCAGCTAGTGATATATGGACGTGTCTTTACCAGTACCAGATAGGAAGAAGGACTATTGGCCTGCCCTGAACATCTATTGAAAAAAGAATCAGCAAGCATAGTGCAGATAGAGAGTGACAAATGCCTAGGATTGTGGACCAAGTACTTGAAGTTACTCATATGGGTCGACAATGAAGCAAGACCTGTGTCTATAATATGACCAAGGAATGCAACAACATGCTTCAGGAATGATGGCCTGGTCCTGGAGAAAACAAAGGATGTGGACAGATTATTGAAATCCCAGGAATGAATGGTGGAACTGCAGTGTTCATGGGCTGATATTGGGCCTGTGGACCCAGAGCCTAGATGCATCTGCCTAAGAATTGGGGAGGAATATGCTCCATGATGATGATACATGTTCCAGCATTGCTGGTCCCCAAAGTGTCCTTCATATTGATGAATTTCCAACAATGGATGAGTACCTGAGGAAGAAGGGGTTGCTTAACTTTCAACGGCAGAAGAGAGATAATTATTTCTCTGCAAAATCAATGGAAGTTTTAGACAATATTCCAGATGAGTATAAATTGTTCAGCAAGACGGCAATGATAATGACATCTATATTCTTGCAAGGACGTCAAGCTGCAGTGAATGCTGAGTGGCTGCAGGTTACAAGATGGGAGCTGCTGCAGACGATCAATGCAACAATAAAAGGATTCAATGAAATCAGAGAAGAATAAAGAGCCATAAGGCAGATGACCCTACAGAACAGATATGTTCTAGATCTTATTACAGCAATGGAAGGAGGTGTGTGTGCCAAGATTGGGCCTTCTTGCTGTGCGCTCACACCATCTCAGGACGGGGGAAATGGAACCCTGACAGAGGCAATAAGTATGCTGACTGCCCTGCATACGAAAATAGAGGATGAAGTTGATGCAACAGCAGGAGATGATTGGTTTTCATCTTTATTGTTGTGGATTCCAAACTTGCTGGCAAATATTTTTAAAATGCTTGGAGCAATACTAGTGTTCGTGTTGCTAGAATTCTGTCTCATAAGGGTCATCCTGTGACAATGCAAGAAGATAGCCAAAAAAGCTATTGGAATGAAGATAATAATTTATATAGACACTGAAAGAGGCGAGCAGATGCAAAATGAAACCAGTACCAGTGAGAATATAAAGAAGAGTATTTTTGCACCTCCAGGAGCCAAGTTCTACTAGCCCAAGGATGGTAAAAAATATGTAGGACATTGGATATTCTGTTCACTATCTGGAGAGTGCTGTTGCATGACCTGGAGTGTGAATGAACATATAAAGAATGCAGGTCGCCTGAGGGGGGTAACAAAGATTTGGTTCCCAAAGAATAAGCAGGATGAAGGGAAGATGCAGATAAATGATGAAGAGGAGATGGAAGAAGAGAATTTGGTCAAACATTTGACAAGAGGGTGGAATGTAGAGAAGCAGGTAGACACTTTTTCACTAGTTCCCGCCCCCTCACCACCGTCATACTGGAACAGTCAGAGAAGATAAGTAAATGGGACCCACTGGGCCTCATTAAGACCCAGGCGGTAAGGGGTTTACGGCGGCGTAAACAGCACCAACCCTTACCGCCTGATTCCGAGGTCCCTTAGCGCCATGGAGTTTTTAACACCTGCTTTTAGCAGGTGTTAAAATCCATGGCGCTAAGGGACCTTGTTGTTAATTACGCCACCGTAATTTACGGTGGCGTAATTAACGCCTTCCCCACTCCCATTATCCCCTATGGGGCAAAAATGGGAATGGGGAAGGTTAAATGGGTTAATGGGGACTTACCGCCCCACTCACCTCGGAATGGGGCGGTAAGTCCGCCAACCACCATGGCGTAAACGTAGTTTACGCCATGTTGGTAAAGGTACGACCCAGGCGGTAACTTACCGCCTGGGTCGTAATGAGGCCCACTGTCTTGTTCCTGTACTGCATGAGAGATGTTATGCACTCAGACAGCCATACAGAATGTACCCTTGCACTGAAAGTGTGGAAGGATGCCGAATGTAAGGATGCAGTGTGGAAGGATGCCACATGGAAGGATGCTGCATGCAAGGATGTCAGAACGCTCCTATGGACATCATGGACGTATGTTAAGTGAAATCTGATGAGGACAGAGTGATGTCATAAAGAAGATATATGAACCTCTGCTGAAATGATATGAAAATACTTAAGTAGTAACAATGTAACTGAAGCACCAAGAGAAACATGTACCTAAAGCTAAAGTAATTATGGAAACAAAGAAGATGAAGTGACTTACTGATCAATTACTGTAAATATGCAGTAATGCAAGGTAGAAAGGAAACATATAGAATCTTGTTATAGAGGAAAATATAACGTGGCGAGGATGGCCATGATAGGAAAATGGACGATGGCTCACGTTGAACTTAACCAAGCTACCTCAGAAATACACTGAGGCAGTAGAATCAGGAGATGTGGAAGAACAGTTCTGTGTGCAGAGCCAACGATGAGTCAGGGTTGGCCCAGAATTAAGGATGCTATTGTAAGGGATAAGCACAGAGCACAGACGGAGTTACAGGATGAGCTCTGAATGTGCGACCTTCCTCATTGATTGAATAAGAAGAAAACATCTGCAAGAGGTAAACTGTTGGTTAATTAAAAGTGTACAAAGTTCATATTAGATAGAGTGAGCAAGTCTCTAGAGGCCAGCAGCAGCAACAACACCCTGCATAATTAAATTAAATAGCAGTAAATAGACGGCTGAAATTGACAAATGTGTGGTCTTTTCACACGGGACTCAGAAGTTGAAAACAAGGGCTATTCATTAGAGCCTCAAGCTAAGATAGCGGTGTGCTCACACTCCCTTGAATGTTCCAGGACAATGAACAGGCAAAAAGGTCAACTGCAAACAGAAGACCTTGGTTTATGGCCTAACAATGAGAGATGATCGACTCATTGGGAAAACAGGGAGTAGTTTTGTTTCACGTACCTGCGGCTGAAGAGACAGAAGTACAAGGTTGGGATAGTATGCCCACTAATCAGTGGGGTTGGGCGACAACCTAACATACAATGTTGCATAGACTCATACAATGCTATTTTGTCTGCTATAACCACTACACGTATGTAGAGATAGTTCAAGGCGTGCCCTACAGGTAAGAGGTAGCCAATGATGCACAAATCCTTATATGTCCTAAAAGTAGATATGTTCCCTTAACCAATCCCTTCCCCATATAGGTTTTGTATTTTGCCACGTAGGATGACATCATAGATGACGCATATTGGGGTATAAGACCTTTGCATAATCAAGGTTAGTTGCGAATGTGCAAGCATCAGTTTGATGCCTGTAAGTTCTCCCTCCTTTATTGAATGAGGATAAAGTAGTACTTTACCAATTTCCTTGAGTCTGTCTGATTATTTGGTCTGAGATCATTATATGTAATTCCATCTAGCACAAAAAGCTGCTTCAAGGTAAGAGCACAGACCCTCTGAGCCTAATATCCATGTCCTATAGTTTGTAAATCCTTCTGTCTGCGGATACAATATATCTATCTATCTATCTATCTATCTATCTATCTAAATAAAAATGTAAATGTTTGTTTCTTCAAAATCTTAAATCTCAGAAAGTTCTTCACCGATTGCTTTGAAATTTTGGCACAATGTTGCATTCGAATAGGCGCGTGTTTTTATATACCTACTATACATAGATGTCACACCTGTGACAGGTAAAAACATGTTTTTGGGTAAAAACAGCGCCCTCTGTTGGACATAAATGCAACACACCGCTATACTAAATATTTTACGATTCCATTTCAATGTTTCCGATTTAGAATGGCTCAAATACGTGCTGAGGAAGTAGGATGCACGGTTACGAGCACGCAGATCGCGTGCATCTCATTTTAGAATGTACTAATTTGGCTGATGGGTGCAGGAACTGCCATGAGCTATAATGCTCATGGCAGAGGGCTGAGGAACACTAAGCTAAGTATCATTCCATGCTATGTGTATCCTCCAGCAGGAAAAGTAGCACAATGCAAACTCTGACCCATGAAGAGGGATAAGTGGGGGCACAAAACCCAGACTACAAGCAAGGAGGGAATTGAACTGCACTCTCTGCCTCCGCCACTGGTAACACTGAGAGGGGGAAAGACTATATACCTGACTCCTGGATTATGGGAGTTTTGCGCTTTCTCTTTTCTTTCTATTTCATTTAACCAGACTGAGCCACAGCAATGCGTTGCCGGGAACAGTTAGTTGTCTATAAACAGGTACCGTGGGTATGAGGTAATTCAAAATACCTATTTCTTGTATAATTGCCTGTAAATATGAATGTTTTCCGACATCTGCCCATATTTTTCATTGATTGATTAAATCTGATGTACTCGAAGCATTTTGTTTGTCTACATTTTGACAAAATTCCAAGATGCATCTAGGATTGTCATTAGATGAAGAATCCTGTTGTTACAGGGTGCCATATATTTGGGTTCAATATTTTGTTTCACCCGTGCTGTGGGGGGCACACATGGTCTTTGATGCCCCAGCCTGAGCCTAGATAGGCCTGAGCAAAGTGAGGGCTTTGGCCAGGGCTGGGGGCCATTAAATGCCATGTCCACCCCCCACAGCGGATGTGGAAGCCATTCGCACCCAGGGTTTATCCGGGGTGCGAATGGTTTCATTTTCTTTTTCTTTGGGAGTCCCTCCAGATAAAACAATCAAGATGGCTGCCACCATACGGAAAATGGACTAAGTCCCTTTTCCATTTCTGTGGCAGCTGCAAGGAGACAAGGCTCTCTGAAACTACTGCGGTGGGGATTTGGTGCCATATAAAAACACATGAAAATATCATGGTGTGCTATCAGTCTTCTACAAACGTTTGAAGCAACATGCCATCTCCTCGAAGGCAATTAATAATTGCTATAAAATGGCTGACTTAGTTAATTGTATTTTTGGAAAGGCTGTTTAGTTGTATTGTCTATGTCCAATTTTTCTATTATTTCGCTTAACACTCTCTTCTACATCACTCTCTATTTCTGGAATGATTTTGCATGGAATTGTATAACTCATTGCAGATAATTTGAATGGCACCTTCATATTGCGTACATCCATTCTTCCTTCCTTTTCCAAATATTTGCATGATATCCTTGCATTTTCCCATAGAACAGGTTATTCGGGCTTGTTTGTTCCCTGTATGAAGCCTCTCATGCTAATCAAATCTGGTGAGGCTCCAATCTCAAAAGACGCAGCTGTTGCGATTGAGGCATGGAGCCATCTAACAGGTCATCCCCAAATCATCCCCCAGGTGGCCGAGTATTATCGAATCAGCCTCCAACAGAGAAACATATTAATGGTGTCAAGCCACAAAAAGACTACTAGAGTGAACTAGATGCCAGTCCCAGACACCCTACCGTCCGCCACCAGGCCTTATCTTGGGCCATAGAGACTGGGAACTTTGACACAAAGAAAACTATAAAAAGACTATTATTTTGTGTATTAGTCCCTTTTTAAAATGAATCATCACTTTTTTGGTGTCCCTCCTCTTGCATTGCAATTTCCAGCTATACAGTCTGCGTATTATTGCTATATAGGGCCTCATTACGACTCAGGCGGAAAACCATGATGGTGCTAATAGCACCATGGTCCATGCTGGTAACTTACCGACTCCGCCATGGAGAAAGGGGGAATTACCACCCCATTACAAGGTTGGCGGGCGGTAATTCCCCCTTCCTCCATGGCCCTTCTCCATTCCCATTTTTGCCCCATAGGGTGATGCATTTTTGCCCCATAGGGCATAATGGGAATGGGGAAGGCGGTAATTACGGTACCGCAAATTGCGGTACCGTAATTAGCACCAAGGTCCCTTTGCGGGTCCGTTCCTTAACGGCTGGTAAAACCAGCCGTTAAGGTGGGAACCCGCAAAGGGACCTCGTAATCAGGCGCTAAGGGATTACCGGTACCGGTAATGAGGCCCATAGTCTGTGTACAAAAATGAGACGTATGAGACGGTACCATGCTGGGCACATAAAGTAATGCATAAAACTGGTGGTTTGGCCCTCATACACATTCAATAGAACATGCATCACTCCTTACTGTGTTATGGCACCAGGGGTGTGACAAAACCTAACAAATAACAGCCGGAATGTAAAATGTTAATGTAAAACTGCACATTTTTTATTGATTTCAGGCAAATAGGTTAGTTGCTTGCCGTTTTCGGCATTGGGTGGTTTGAAGGGATTACATTGAATGTGCTTAGATAGGTTTAGTTTGTTTTGTCAGGTAGCAGAGTTTGAATTCATGTAAACTCCTACACATCGCCAAAGAGGGCGGACATTTCATGTGCACAATTAAATATACCGCCGTGATGAAGGCCAATGTTTTATCAAAATGGAAAATGATTTTATGTATCCCTGAACAGGCCGAAACACATAGTGTTGACGGGTATCTTTATAAAGGTCGGATGACATTTGCTCATCAAGAAGAGATGGGAACTCTTATCGTGTAGTACTTAAAGACAAGAAAAAGTGTTGTCAAGATACTACATTCATCATTTGCCTGTAAATACTTTTAAGATTTCGTGGGGTTGTCCTTCTCATGATTAAGACATTTTGATAAATGCTGTTCACTTACTAACCCTCACTATCTATGTTTTTTCAAGCTCTTTGCAACTCTTCACGTTTTAAGTTTGAAACAATGCATTATATATAACATAATGGGCCTCATTAGGAGCTTGGAGGTAGCCATGCTGTTCTTACTGGCATGGCTAGCCCCAAACCGGGTACAGAGTCCGGGTCCCAAAAATAGGGAATTACTGGGTCATGCCGACTTTAGCGGGCCCGGTAATTCCCATTCTCGGGACCCGGTACATCCCCATTCCCATTTGAGCCCCCATAGGGCTCAAAGGGAATGGGGAGGATGCTAACAACGGGCCCGTTAATGACGGGTCCGTTATTAGCATCCTGGTTTGCTCGCGGGTGGCAGTATGCACGTCTGGTCCGGACCAGACGTGCATTCCGCCACCCACAAGGAAACCCGTAATGTGGCGGCCCTCAATGAACGGTGCTGCTACCTTACCGGCACCGTTCACTCCGCGGCCGCCAGCCTCCTGATGAGGAAACATTCATTTTATTATTTCTTTAGGATTTGTCTGCTACCATCCAGGTATCATAACACGATAATGAGTGATGAATGTACTATTGAATGTATAGGGCCCCGCGGCCATTTTTATATGTTGCTATATAGTCAGTGTGTATTGTATTTTGTCCCTTGGGTAAGCTGTGTTTTTAATATCTAATGTGTTTAGTAGAAAGTGCTACTTGTACATATAGGCCTGGTTAGACATTCTATACATTTTCGAAATATGATTTTGTAAACCAATATTCCATTTAAATAATTTTAAAATGCTTACATACATTATCTAGGACTCGAAAGGGTTCTCACTTGATTCATCCACCTTTCAATTGACTATTTTTTTTAACACTGCCACTTCCTGCCTAAGGGCAGGATCAGGGTAGGATGTGCACTCAGGCCAAGCGTTATGCCATGTATTCTGAGTGCTGCCATCAGTTACAAAGCGCTGTAATAATTTACGAAGCGCTAAATCCTTCCCTGGCCTTGCTCTAGGTCTATTTACTCATACAATACCATTCACCTCTTGAAAGAAAGAAAGTCTGTCCTTGGCTCAGAAGTTCCCAGTCACTCACACTGCTTGTCTATAGCCCGGATTTGCAAATCTGTTACACACCTTGGGCCAAATTCACAACACGTGCTTGGGAGCAAAGCTGGAGACGACCACGACCCTCTCTGATTTGTGAATGCGAACGGTTGCAAATCCTGGAGGCGCTTTGAGAAGCTCGTGCGCAAGTGAGTTTTGCAAAGGTTAGCTCGAGGGCTTATGGAAGGTGCTGAACTTGCAGTAGTCCAAGTGCTTGGGAGTGGTTGAGAGCGCTGCTCCTCTACTTTTTAAAATTAAGTTTCACTGTTGCTATACTTTTAAAGAGAAACAGATCTGGAATGGTTTCGTTTTAAAATAAAAGTGTAGGAAGAATCTGAAACTTGCACTTCGGTGCACTGCGCCCCCTTAAGTGCTAAGACCGTATGTTAATATTAAATGTTAAAGGTATTTGTACCGCGCACCGTCACCAACGGAATTGATCCCCAGGCGCTCTGGCGGATCTGTAAATGATAAGGTGGGGTGGGGTGGGTTAGCAAGGTGAAGAGGGAGTAGGATAGTGAGAGGAGTGGTGTTCTGTTGGCAGCTTCAACTCGGTATACACCAGATGCTGAGCTTTGGTGCGGGTATCGGGTCTGTGATAGGCTCCATGTGCTGTTGGTCCGGCTTATGTGTTGTTGCAGTGTTGTGAAGTGCGTGCGGCTTGTTGTGCGAGAGATGGTTGTGTGAGTTTGAGTGAGATAAGTATGCAGAGTTTGAGCTTATATTGGTTAGTGGGTTACCTGACTTTTGGCATGCTAGCCTTTGCAGTTCTGTCCCAGTGTGGCACCAGTTGACCCCCACAACTCTATCTGAATGCGGCGCGGGCCAATGTCCAAAATTCTATCTGGGTGTGGGTAAGCCAACATTCACAGTCCCGTCCAGATGCGGCGCAAGCTAGCGTCCAGAAATCTGTCCAGGTGTGGGCATGCTATCATTCGCAACCCCATCTGGATGCTGCGCAGGCTGGTGTTCACAATTCAAGTGTGGCACACGCCAACATTCAAGTTTCATCTAGGCGCGGGCTTGCTATCCTTTAATCAATCCCATCTAGATGTGACGCAGGCCAGTGTCCACAATTCTAGGTGTGGCCTGTGCTAGTCTTCAGGTTTCGCATACGTGCGGGCATGCGAACGCTCGAAGTCCTATCTAGATGCGACGCAGGCCAGTGTCCACAATTCTAGGTGTGGCCTGTGCTAGTCTTCAGGTTTCGCATACGTGCGGGCATGCGAACGCTCGAAGTCCTATCTAGATGCGACGAAGGCCAGTGTACACAATTCTAGGTGTGGCCTGTGCTAGTCTTCAGGTTTCGCATAGGTGCGGGCATGCGAACGCTCGAAGTCCTATCTAGATGCAACGCAGGCATGTGTCCACAATTCTAGGTGTGGCCTGTGCTAGTCTTCAGGTTTCGCATAGGTGCGGGCATGCAAACGCTCGAAGTCCTATCTAGATGCAACACAGGCCAGTGTCCACAATTCTAGGTGTGGCCTGTGCTAGTCTTCAGGTTTCGCATAGGTGCGGGCATGCGAACGCTCGAAGTCCTATCTAGATGCGATGAAGGCCAGTGTCCACAATTCTAGGTGTGGCCTGTGCTAGTCTTCAGGTTTCGCATAGGTGCGGGCATGCGAACGCTCGAAGTCCTATCTAGATGCAACGCAGGCATGTGTCCACAATTCTAGGTGTGGCCTGTGCTAGTCTTCAGGTTTCGCATAGGTGCGGGCATGCGAACGCTCGAAGTCCTATCTAGATGCAACGCAGGCATGTGTCCACAATTCTAGGTGTGGCCTGTGCTAGTCTTCAGGTTTCGCATAGGTGCGGGCATGCGAACGCTCGAAGTCCTATCTAGATGCAACGCAGGCCAGTGTCCACAATTCTAGGTGTGGCCTGTGCTAGTCTTCAGGTTTCGCATAGGTGCGGGCATGCGAACGCTCGAAGTCCTATCTAGATGCGACGCAGGCCAGTGTCCACAATTCTAGGTGTGGCCTGTGCTAGTCTTCAGGTTTCGCATAGGTGCGGGCATGCGAACGCTCGAAGTCCTATCTAGATGCGACGAAGGCCAGTGTCCACAATTCTAGGTGTGGCCTGTGCTAGTCTTCAGGTTTCGCATAGGTGCGGGCATGCGAACGCTCGAAGTCCTATCTAGATGCAACGCAGGCCAGTGTCCACAATTCTAGGTGTGGCCTGTGCTAGTCTTCAGGTTTCGCATAGGTGCGGGCATGCGAACGCTCGAAGTCCTATCTAGATGCGACGCCTGCTTATATTTCACAAATCTATCTAGGTGTGGGTATGTTGGCATTCATCTGAATTAATCCTGAATTCCCAAGGAATCATTGAAGGCTCCGCCCACCCCAGCACTTTAAACAGCAGGCGCAGTTGATTTTTGCTTTGCCAGACTGGGGACTCGAACATGGGACCTGCTGGTTCGGCTCCACCCTCACATCGGCCTGCGATTATTTCCTGACAGGCTGCGATTATTTCCTCAGTGGCCTGCTCGGGAAAACTCGCGTTCCCAGCCCTCACATAGCCCTGCGCCCAAAGAAATCACAGGTTCTCTTTGGCATGTAAGCAGCCCAACCTGAAAACACTGCATGCACTTCTTTCTGTACATGGAGTGAGTGGGTAGGTGGGAGAGGTGGTTTTAATCTTCAGTGGGCCTCTTAAGATGCCCAAAAGGTGGAGCCTTTACACGTGGTGGGGGTGGAATGGAGGAAAGGTGGAGCCCATGTATGGGGGTTGCATTGCACGTGGGAGGGGGTGTGGCCATGGGGTTTGTGGGAAGCAGGGAGCATCGTTCCACTACTTCTTTTCATACACTTCGATCACGCGCTGAAGGCCTTTCAGAGTTGCCCCCTCCCCTCCCCCCTTTTAGGTTTTGTGAATCACCGGAAAGGTGTACATCTGAGAAGCCCTTCCACAGCTTCAAATGTGCTCCAGTGCCAATCTTTGTGAATCGAGATCCGCGTTTCACTATTTCAGTCTGGAGCGAGAGGGAGAGGGGATGGATGAAAATCCTACCCTTGCACTCACATTTCCAGGTAGGAAGGAACAGATGTATCCAGAATTCATATTTTCCCTGGTAGGAAGAGTTTCTCTTTAATGAGAATTATTTTCTGATGTACTGGTGTTTTTAAATGTAAACACTGACTGCTCGCCACTGCTAGGGTGCTGCACACTGCCTGCTCGCCACCGCTAGGGTGCTGCACACAGACTGCTCGCCACTGCTAGGGTGCTGCGCACTGCCTGCTCGCCACCGCTAGGGTGCTGCACACAGACTGCTCGCCACTGCTAGGGTGCTGAACACTGCCTGCTCGCCACCGCTAGGGTGCTGCACACAGACTGCTCGCCACTGCTATGGTCCTGCAAACTTACTGCTGCGCACAGATTGCTCGCCACCGCTAGGGTGCTGCACAGTGCCTGATCACCACCGCTAGGGTGCTGCACACTGACTGCTCGCCACTGCTAGGGTGCTGCGCACTGACTGCTCGCCACTGCTAGGGTGCTGCACACCGACTGCTCGCTACTGCTAGGGTGCTGCACACAGACTGCTCGCCACTGCTATGGTCCTGCAAACTTACTGCTGCGCACAGATTGCTCGCCACCGCTAGGGTGCTGCACTGTGCCTGCTCACCACCGCTGACCACCGCTAGGGAGCTGCACACTGACTGCTCGCCACTGCTAGGGTGCTGCACAATGCCTGCTCACCACCGCTCGCCACCGCTAGGGTGCTGCACACAAACTGCTCACCACCACTAGGGTGCTGCACACTGACTGCTTGCCACCACTAGGGTGCTGCACACAGACTGCTCACCTTCACTAGGGTGCTGCACACTAACTGCTGTACACTGACTGCTCACCACTGCTAGGGTGCTGCACACTGACTGCTGTACACTGACTGCTCGCCAGTGCTAGGGTGCTGTACACTGACTGCTCGCCACCGCTATGGTCCTGCACACTTACTGCTGCACACTGACTGCTCGTCACCGCTAGGGTGCTGCACACTGACTGCCTGCAAAAGCTAGGGTGCTGCAGACTGACTGCTGCACACTGACTGCTCGCCACTGCTAGGGTGTTGCACACTGACTGCTCACCACCGCTAGGGTGCTGCACACTGACTGCTCGCCACCGTTAGGGTGCTGCACACTGACTGCGGCACACTGAATGCTCGCCACTGCTAGGGTGCTGCAAACTGACTGCTGCACAGTGACTGCCCGCCACCGCTAGGGTGTTGCACACTGACTGCTCACCACCGCTAGGGTGCTGCACACTGACTGCTCGCCACCGTTAGGGTGCTGCACACTGACTGCGGCACACTGAATGCTCGCCACTGCTAGGGTGCTGCAAACTGACTGCTGCACAGTGACTGCCCGCCACCGCTAGGGTACTGCACACTGACTGCTCGCCACCACTAGGATGCTGCTCACTGACTGCTCACCACCACTACGGTACTGCACTCTGACTGCTGCACACTGACTGCTCGCCACCACTAGGGTGCTGCACACTGACTGCTCGCCACCGCTAGGGTGCTGCACACTGACTCCTCGCCACCGCAGATTCTTCAAGAGGGCGCAACTGGATGTGCAGCTGTGCTTACAGGTGATGTTTTCATTTTGAGGAATGACCACTTACATAAGGTGCTGGCGCTTTCTCTGCTCCTGTGCACGATGCACACACACACACACACAGACCTCGGATGAGCTCTGTGAACGGGCCCCATTATTTAGGAGTCAATCCACTTGCTATCCTATGCAGATACAATAGGAAATGGAGTAAGGGATCGAACAAAGCCGAGCCATTCATGTTACATTCATCAAGAACATGTGTTCCTTGCATGTGTGCTCCTGACCACAGTTCGCGAGTTGTGCCAGCAATGGCCCGAGTTTGCATGCATAATAAGTCGCTCCGAGCCCAATGCTGCCCGTTTGAGCTGGCCCTTCTTTGTACGCATTATAAGCTGCTCTGAGTCCAATGTTGCCCGTTTGAGGCTGCCCGTTTGAGCTGGCCCGTGTTTGCATGCATGATAAGCTGCTCTGCCGGTATGATTGTAGGTGGTTTGAAAAGATCTGAGCGTTTCCATGTTGACGCTCCATGAAAGGCCGCCTTTTTTAAAGCACACTGATATATCATCCTCCCCGTAGCCCAGACCCTTTCCTGCTGGACTCTCTAATTAGCTCAAACCATATGTGACACAGTGCATGAACCCATTAATGGAGATGAAGGGACTGCATAAAGGTGTGTGTGTGTGAGTAATGGTTTGCCACCCAAGCATTCATGTCCCCATCCTTATTAGAAATATTTCAGTGAGACACACGCATACTATTTTCAGACAGCACCAGCTCAGGTTTGGGCCCATACAGCACAACGAACACACCTGACACCAACATTGAAGGACGTCCTCTGTCCCTCGCTAACATTCTATGGAGTTAAGTCGTGTGAAGCACAAAGAGTGTCACCTCTGCACAACAAAGAGATCATCTTTTTGTTGAAGATGTGCAGGGCTCTACAACCTTTGGCTCTCCAGATGTTTTAAACTACAACTCCCAACAGCGCCAGCCAGCATAGTCAATGGTGAAGGACCATGGGACTTGTAGTCCAAACATATGAAGAGCTCCAGGTTGCAGAACCCTGTCAATAGGAATTAATGTTTCCATAATATGGATTCTGACCTTTGCACTGGTGTTAAAGACGCAATGAATTGTGCCAACAGTAGCCCGCTTTTCTATGCATGACAACCTTAGAGTCCATTACTGTACCTTCATGTGCAAGTAACGAACACGAGGAAGCTCTGGAATACAGAAGTCAACAGCCCGAAAAAAAAAACGAGAACAGAAAAATCTTACATGAACAAACAAGGAAAATAGAGGAGAGTTTAAAAGAGTAGAGAATTTTTCATTATTGAAGGTGTTTTAAGGTTGCAGTACACATTCTTGGAAAAGTGTGACCCCTATGCCATATGTGTGCCAGGATTTGCTGCTATAAAGCAGGCTTTCCCGAGGACATGCACAATGCCCCAATGACTTGGATGATATCTAAGTGGATATACCAAAAGCTCCTACTTTACAATGCTTTCCTCTGGACCACTTATGAGTGTGTTATAAAGGTGTGTGACAACAATTAGGCGGAGTAGCATAACCACCGAGGGTGAGCACACACTTGTGTTTAGGTCACAAACGCACAAATCTACTGAGAACAAAATGAATTAGTAAGAGTCATTGGTCTATACACGCGCAGAGGATGTCATTGAGACGTAGCAGAAGCACTTCCTTTATTATTAACACTCATCCAATGCCTCTGATTGGCTGGCGGCCTAGTGGGCAACCAGCAAGAGTAGCAGCCTGGTTTGCCTGGCTGGCCGAGTCGTGGTGGAGACTCCAGAATGATCCAGTTAGTGGAAACAAATCTCTTTGAGATTGGCAGTCAGCTATTGTTCACTCTTTGGCAATAGCTGATGTTGTTACAGAGAATAAGCTTGTACTATGATTTTTTTGCAAAACATTGGTTCAATGAGACATCCCCAACTATGAGATCTGTACCCACATTTGAGAATTGTTAAATTTCCAGTTCTCCACCTAACAATATATCTGTCTTTCAACTATTTTACTGCCCCCTCCCCCATCTTTTTACATGAGTTTTCAATCTTTTTAGGCAATGCAATCAGTGTCTATACTTGTATTTTTTCCTTGGAGATTTTAATTTACCTATTAAAGGACCCATGTAATCCATGGCAAATTCTTTTTTTGAAGCCTTAGTAGATTTTGATTTGAATCAGCACATACCCGGCCCCACCCACAAAGCAAAGCATCTTTTAGATCTCGTTATTGCTAATCCAGCTCTTTTGGAATGCTCATTGCGGCTTTCATCAGATTGGACTGCTTCTTTCTGGTCCCTTTTAAGTTTTGGAACCTTAGCTATTATTTATCGGCATCAACAGAAATTTCCAAAAACCCAAGTTTGGAATTGTTCACTTCTCCCAAGTAAGAACTTGGAGGTAATGAGGACTTCTCTTTCTTTTACTATGGGTCCTTGTCTTCCTTCTAATGACTTGGTAGCCAATTATTGTAAGTGTTAGCCCAGCAACTTGGATATCATTCTTCCAGTTCAAATCCAGAATATAAAGAAAAAAGTCCCAGTCCCTGGTACTCCAAATCCTTCAATAAAAATACATGTTGTATTAAATCATTTGAACAACATTGGCTGGTGCTCTTCTAATGAATCTAATGGCTTACACAAATGAAAATTAGCTTGACCGTAGTGAAGATGATTAGAAATGTGATAAATGTAACCATTGCTTTCTAGATAAGATAAAGGGAATTTGAATTAATTTTGAAATGCAATCAAATCGTGAAGCTCCAATGAAACATGTCATATACTCTTGCTCTTCTTATTTATATATTACTCTTAGAAGATTTCTTTTAAATGCTTGCGGGCCTAAGACAAACCTGGTACTCAAAATATTTAATTTCAGCCACTTTTATCAAGAAACTCTCTTTGACTGCCTTTACTTCACTTCATAGTTCTGCAGTTTTCTCTGTCGGAAGGTGTGTTTCTCAATCAATTAAAGACTGGTTTAATCACTTCACTTTGGAAAAGATAAGCTTGATCCTGAACTCTAGGCAATTTCTGTCCATCTCAAATCCACCTTTTCCAGATATAATTTTAGAAAAAATAGTTCTGATCTTTTTAGGCTTAAAGGCAGGAATCTTGGCCTTGCGTGGTTTCCCACTCTTCCTGTGTCACCAATATTGTTTAATCTCTATATGGAACCACTCAGTATTTAGTGCTGGACTATGACATTGTCATTCATCAGTATATGGATGATATGCAACTTTATCGCTCAGTGTCATCAAATGCTGACTTGCAGAAGTGGGGTGTTGCCACTCTGCCATTGAAAGCTGGTTGATTACAGTTCATCTAAAATTTAAAAATTTAAAATAGAGAAACTATTTTTTTTACTGTTTGTCACAGAAAACATTTCTGATCAAGTAGAATCTTATCTCCTGTTTTCAGCAGACGAGGGCAATGTACCATCATTAAATTCCTCAACTAAATCAGTAGGACTTATTCTGGAGAGTCGTCTATATATGAAACGTCACACCTCAAAAAAAGTTAAGCTAGTGAATGATCAAATATCTCTTCTCAAGTCTTTTGTGCCGCCTCCTGACTGCTTTTATTCTGTGGTTCAATCTTTGGTGGATGGGAGAAATGCCTTAGCAGCATTCGACTCGACTGCAAAAACGAATTGTCACAGCCAGAAAATATGACTCTGTCTCAACGATTTTTAAATCTCTGTAAAATTGCTGTACTCGTCCCGTTTGAAGCGCATATTCTCTCTACACTCAACTGTTTGATTTGTAAAGCTGTCCACTTAGGTTTGCTGCTTATCTTGCTTCAAAACTGTATTTCTTAGAGAGAAATAGAAATTCCCAAAATCAGGAATAATTTGTCCTGGAAATTCCAAAGGTAAAGAAAGCCCAGACAAAAACAATCTTTTTCCAATTTGGCTCTGTCTTTCTGGAACAGCCTTCCTTCTTCAAAACTTTCAGGTCCTTCCTTAATTGTTTTTCAAAAACAGCTAAAGACACATCTTTTTCCAAAATGTATAGATTTTTCTGCAGGGATTTTCTTCTAGATTTTACTCTAAAAGAGCCGGAGGCTCGAGCTTTACTGTCCTCGCCCCCCAACTCTGGAACTCCCTGCCACTGAGCATCAAATCCTCCAATTCCTTCCAGTCATTCAGGAAACTTGTCATTGGGTGGCTTCTGACAAATAGTCAACTTTGAAGTCAGACCTTGCTATATAATGTATTGACTGTTCATGCCCCACTTATGTCACGATTGGGTGCTATCACCCCCACTGCCTGTATATAACTGCTATTTAAATTGCTCTAGCATCACTGTTTATTACCATGTACTGTGCCGTGTAACCTTGTACTAAGCACCCCTATACTCCTGGGTCCGGAGCGCTATAGAAATAAAATAAACAAACAAACAAACAAACAAAAATTGATATGCTTCTATCAGTGTTGTGTCCAACATAAATATTTAGGATGTGTCTTTCTATTTACTATATTGTATGTGTATTCATACATTTATAATTGTAAACCGCTCTGTAAATCATCTGTGATCAGATTCATGCTATATAAATAACCAAAATAAAAATGTAGGAACAGTAATACAAACATTCCAATCAGCAAGCTTTATTTCATCATAGCCATTTAAGCACATGTACAAATTAAAAGACATACACATAAAATACAAAAGGCATCCTTATACAGAAATTACACCAGTCAAAAAATGATAATAGGAAAAAAACAAGATAAACTGCAAGATAAAAACGCTATTAATAACATTCAATGCATTCTCTCACATTCAAAATGGTGGATATAAAGTGTAATGACATAATAGCTGATATCAAACAACTGCAAATTTACTAATGACATAATACCTGATATCAAACAACTGCAAATTTACTCTAGGAATCCGGCTCAAAGAACAAAATGTTGTTTACTGGCTCACCAAAGCCTAATTCTAGGCTATTAAAAATGGATCCCGTATTAATAACAGATCATCCCAGATTTACCAAAGGTAACCTATACAAATCCTTTGTATAATAATAACCAGCGTCACCCTGATTATAAACTAAAGAGTGACGTCCAGGTGTAGGACAAACTTGCAACACACAAATGGTGTCATGTCAAAGTACTTAGGTAATCAGTTTAAATTTGTTCCAGCAGATATTGTCACGACTCCTTGGACACATTTATGCTGTCTTAAATGAAATGTACACAACACAGTATAGTCAATGTCACATGATGGCATTGACCCACATATGGCATTTAGACCAGACCCTAAACACAAAAATTACAACTGCTTTTATAACCACTCTATTCTCATCTGATCTGCATGTGACGAGAAGAGGTTTAGTATTTTCACTGCCTAAAGCTCTAGTTATATTTCTAATCCTTTTTCTACTTATCAGAGCCCACAGAAGGGGAAATAATTACTGAAAGGGGCGGCATGTCCCCGATGGGCATATCAACATTAGCCCCCATGTAGTTCCCTACACCAGTGCTAAAGGTGTCTTTTAAAAAAAAAGTTCTTTCTTTCACGTCCCGGTGCCATGCAGTGCTGCTATTAGCAAGTCAGTTTTCTTGGTGATGACTGATGTCATCAACTGGAAAAAGGCCTGAGCTGGCAGCATGGCGCCTGCGCGCGTAAGAAACATACGTTTCTTTTCTTTTTTTTAAAAAAAGACACCATTAGTACCCGTGTAGAAAAATACACAGGTACTAAGTGGGGAAGGGGTAATGGGTGAGGCCACCCAGGCTACTCGGAATGCAGGCTTGTGCTAGAGAAGACAGCCACATTCCGAGCATCCGGATTGGACAGCGCCCCCTCCAAGGATGCTAATGATAATATGTGTTTTTTTGTATAGTGCAGCATAACATGGTATTTGCAGGTTTCTGAGCAGTGGGTAATAGGTATTGCAATTAAGAGAATTATTATACCAAGAGATGTAGGTCAAAGAAAGATTTTTGCACACAGTCAATTTGAGTATATTGAGTACACTTGGCATATTTGAATGGTTCCCGAAGTGTAATATGATTCTAATGAGTTATAGAGCGGGGGACACACCTACGAGATATCTTTGGAAAATGTGTGGGTTTTGGCAGGGATCTGGGGATACCAACCTCAATAGCGTCTTTTAGGTTTGCTGAGGCTGGTCCATGCTACTCCTTGGATTGGCGATCTCCAAACCCGGCCAGAGCATATTGATGACCGTGCACTAATAGAGAAATGAGGGTGGTGATCACAGATGGTATGTCATCTGGTTAGCGGCTAAACATCTCCAGACCAAGGGGTGCCCACATGTCTGGCGCACAGAGAAGTGGGAACCTTTGCAAAGTTGGTGTTAAGCATTTCAGGTCCCTTTCCTTCTTGAGCACATTACCAATTTTATACCATTGCCACAATTTATGATGTTCACATAAAATCTGGCTACGAGCTTCAAGGTTTTTTTTATCCAAAGCAATAAAACAATATTACAAAGTACGTTTGTTCCATGAATGTTTATGGCTTATGCATATGTTAACTGAAACACTTGTGTACGAGCGCGATATAAATAAAATATCAATATCAATATCAAAATAAAATGACCATTTTCATTATTGAACGATGAGCAGGGATGTCTTGTAGCAGTTGCAGATCACTGGTTATGTTAACATGTAAACAGGGGTCATTACAAAAGTGTTCCATTGGTCTTGATTGGTTCTGTGACTTTGAATGAGGTTTTCATAGTTGCCATTCTGGACACACACCATCTAACCTTGGGAAACACATCTTAAATCATTGATAAATTGGCTTCTGGACTCCAGTGTGGGCCCTGTAAGGGGAAGAGGAACTAGATTATTATACCTGTGGATTGTTTAAGGAAAGCGATGCCGGGGCGCGAGATTTAATTTGCGCCGAAAACCTTGGCAAGGTTGGCGATGCAAGCTAGTGAGTTATGGAAAGGGGTGGTACTGTAGGGTTACAGGTTTGGTGGCGCATGTAGAGGTTGGTAGAGGCAAAGAAACAATGCTCCAGATAATATTTGGAAGTGGGAGTATTTTACTCCCTATTTTTAAATTTGGGAGTAAACTGATTTTGTAGGGAGTAAAATGTAAGTCCAATACCCAATTAGAGTATTTTATAAGTGAGTACAAATATGTTTTAACTGGAAAAATTTAATGTTTTTGTAATATTTTTTTCTTTGTATCTAGTTTCTCATGCACATTAAAAGATACATGTTTACTTCTTCCAATCAGGCAATTAAAATAGTAGTTTCTTCCTGTAGTACCATGTGCACTACTGGTCCAAACATATCCATGGAGATGTGAGGGGGAAAGCAGAGGCACAAGATTTTGCATGTCTTTTTTCCTATTTTTTGTTGGTAGTATTTGTACTCCTTATTTTTCATTATTGGGAGTATTTGCTTATTTGCTTATTTTTAGGGAGGGCTTCAAAGAAAGATTAATATGTGTCCACGGGAAAGAGATACATGAAGCACTAAGAGTTTGACATGTTGGTGTAAAGCATGATTGTGGTGCGGTCTAAAGAGGTGAAGTGATTGTCGATATGTAGTGCGCGCGTCCCAGGCGGAGACGGGTGGTATGACGTGTGAAGTGGTGGATGCGATGTGCTTGTTTCATGTACATATAGTTGGTTTGGAGGGTGGAGTGGTGGACGGTGCCTGCATGCCCCAGGGGCAGATGGACCTATGTGTATTAGGAGTATTTGAGTAGAGCAGACTCTGTGACAGCGGGGAACAGGGATCACAGTAGGACAGTAGGGTTGGCAAAGGAAGTGGGGGAGGAACCTGCGTGTGGCATACAGGAAGCCAGTTCAGGTCCAGGATGATTAGATCCTGAGTTGGAAGCATGGCAGAGGTACAGGTGAGTGGTTGAGGGGTGAAGGTAGGCCTTATCAGAAGCCATGCAGAAGAGAAAGTGATCATGAAGTTGATGGCTGGAATGCTGTGAAGTGAACAGTAGAAGATGGCGGCCATGGAGTAGGACTGTGGTCCACAAGCATTTCTATGCCAGGTCCCTTGTTTTGGTTTTGCACTGCCCCACACACTTCTGGTCATGCGGATGGCTGACACATGAGACAGATCCACGTGCCCTGCCCTGTGATCCTCCCCCCCGGAACTCGTGGGATGGCAGTGTGTGTATGCGGCATGCCATGACATCCCTGTCACCCACACTGATACCTACTACTCTGCACCCAATCTAAAGTGGTGCACCACTCTTTTCCCTATCCACGTCACCCACAATGATACCTACTACTCTGCACCCAATCTAAAGTGGTGCGCCACTTTTTTCCGTATCCACATCACGCACACTGATACCTACTACTCTGCACCCAATCTAAAGTGGTGCACCACTCTTTTCTGTATCCACGTCACCCACAATGATACCTACTACTCTGCACCAAATCTAAAGTGGTGCACCACTCTTTTCCGTATCCACGTCACGCCACTGATACCTACTACTCTGCACCCAATCTAAAGTGGTGCACCACTCTTTTCTGTATCCACATCACGCACACTGATGCCTACTACTCTGCACCCAATCTAAAGTGGTGCACCACTCTTTTCCGTATCCACATCACGCACACTGATGCCTACTACTCTGCACCCAATCTAAAGTGGTGCATCACTCTTTTCCCTATCCACGTCACCCACAATGATACCTACTACTGTGCACCCAATCTAAAGTGATGCACCACTCTTTTCTGTATCCACATCCCGCACACTGATACCTACTACTCTGCACTGAATCTAAAGTGGTGCACCACTCTTTTCTGTATCCACGTCACCCACACTGATACCTACTACTCTGCACCAAATATAAAGTGGTGCACCACTCTTTTCTGTATCCACGTCACCCACACTGATACCTATTACTCTGCACCAAATATAAAGTGGTGTACCACTCTTTTCCGTATCCACGTCATGCACACTGATGCCTACTACTCTGCACATGATCTAAAGTGGTGCACCACTCTTTTCCGTATCCACGTCACACACACTGATACCTGCTACTCTGCACTGAATCTAAAGTGGTGCACCACTCTTTTCTGTATCCACATCACCCACACTGATACCTACTACTCTGCACCAAATATAAAGTGGTGCACCACTCTTTTCTGTATCCACGTCAGCCACACTGATACCTACTACTCTGCACCCAATCTAAAGTGGTGCACCACTCTTTTCCGTATCCACGTCATGCACACTGATACCTATTACTCTACACTGAATCTAAAGTGGTGCACCACTCTTTTCTGTATCCACGTCACCCACACTGATACCTACTACTCTGCGCCAAATATAAAGTGGTGCACCACTCTTTTCCGTATCCACGTCACGCACACTGATACCTACTACTCTCCACCCAATCTAAAGTGGTGCACCACTCTTTTCCGTCTTTAAGAGGAGGGCGAAAGTGGGAAGCTTTTGAGGATTGAACCCAGTAGGTGCCTTTTGGTTGGTTTGTAGGTAGAACATGAGCGCCAGAGGAGGGCGAGGCTGGCAGAGTTCAGGTGTGTGCTTATGAATCCGGAAGGTCGGGGGAGGCCGGAACATGCCCGGGACACCTCCTGCCCCAGGGGTGGGGGGCAGAATAGGCGCTCACATTCGCAAGATCCAGAGACTGGACGCGGAGGGAGGAAGGAGGATGGCTCACACGTCTCTGTGCTTCTAGTGTTAGAATCATAAGTTATCCTGCAGCTTCCCCTCTTCTCACGCCACTATCTCCACAATTCTCTCTATTACCCCCTTTCTTCTTTTCACCTCCCGCTCCGGATTTGCCCCATTTCCCCCGCTTCTTCCTACACCCGTCTAGCTTTTGTTACCATTTATCTCTAAACTCTTTATACTTCCCACTCGTCCTTTCCCTCTACTCTGCTCTTCTCTCTTCTCTCTCTCTTCCTCCTCATCCGCCTGATTTCTAATCTACGTCCTTGCTTCTTTCGCCTTCTTGTGCTCCCACGCTTCTTCTTGCACCTTTTCACTTCTCGCCTTCATTCCCCTTCCTATTGGGTTTCCTTTCTTTCTCCCCTTCACTCTCGGTCTCTCCTTCCATTCACTCTTTCACTCGCTCTTGGTCTTCTTTCTCGTCTTACACTCCTCCCTTCTCGTTTCCTGAGAATCTCAGATCCAGAGCTGGCATGTTTCCCCGTGCAGTGCATGAAAATCTCAGCTCCAGAGCTGCCATGTTACCCCGTGCAGTGCATGAGAATCTCAGCTCCAGAGCTGGCATGTTTCCCCGTGCAGTGCATGAAAATCTCAGCTCCAGAGCTGCCATGTTACCAAGTGCAGTGCATGAGAATCTCAGCTCCAGAGCTGGCATGTTTCCCCGTGCAGTGCATGAAAATCTCAGCTCCAGAGCTGCCATGTTACCCCGTGCAGTGCATGAGAATCTCAGCTCCAGAGCTGCCATGTTTCCCCGTGCAGTGCATGAGAATCTCACCTCCAGAGCTGCCATGTTTCCCCGTGCAGTGCATGAGAATCTCAGCTCCAGAGCTGCCATGTTTCCCCGTGCAGTGCAGAGCTGCCATGTTACCCTATGTAGTACATGAGAATCTCAGCTCCAGAGCTGCCATGCTACCCCATGCAGTGCATGAGGATCTCACCTCCAGAGCTGCCATGTTACCCCATGCAATGCATGAGAATCTCAACTCCAGAGCTGCCATGTTTCCCCATGCAGTGCATGAGAATCGCAACTCCAGAGCTGTCCAGAGCTGCCATGTTACCCCATGCAGTGCATGAGAATCTCAGCTCCAGAGCTGCCATGTTTCCCCGTGCAGTGCATGAGAATCTCAGCTCCAGAGCTGCCATGTTACCGCATGCAGTGCATAAGAATCTCAGCTCCAGAGCTGCCATGAGAATCTCAGCTCCAGAGCTGCCATGTTTCCCCGTGCAGTGCATGAGAATCTCAACTCCAGAGCTGTCCAGAGCTGTCATGTTACCACATGCAGTGCATAAGAATCTCAGCTCCAGAGCTGCCATGTTACCCCATGCAATGCATGAGAATCTCAGCTCCAGAGCTGCAATGTTACCCCATGCAGTGAATGAGAATCTCAGCTCCAGAGCTGCCATGTTTTTCCATGCAGTGCATGTGAATCTCAGCTCCAGAGCTGCCATGTTTCCTCATGCAGTGCATGAGAATCTCAGCTCCAGAGCTGCCATGTTTACCCGTGCAGTGCATGAGAATCTCAGCTCCAGAGCTGCAATGTTATCCCATGCAGTGCATGAGAATCTCATCTCCAGAGCTGTCCAGAGCTGCCATGTTACCCCGTGCAGTGCATGGGAATCTCAGCTCCAGAGCTGCCATGCTACCCCATGCAGTGCATGAGAATCTCACCTCCAGATCTGCCATGTTTCCCCATGCAGTGCATGAGAATCTTAGCTCCAGAGCTGCCATGTTACCCCATGAACTGCATGAGAATCTGAGCTCCAGAGCTGCCGTCATGTTTCCCCATGCAGTGCATGAGAATCTGAGCTCCAGAGCTGCCATGTTACCCCATGCAGTGAATGACAATCCCAGCTCCAGGGCTGCCATGTTACCCCATGAAGTGCATGAGAGTCTCAGCTCCAGAGCTGCCATGTTACCCCATGCAGTGCAAGAGAATCTCAGCTCCAGAGCTGCCATCATGTTTCCCCATGCAGGGCATGCGAATCTCAGCTCCAGAGCTGCCATGTTACCCCATGCAGTGCATGAGAATCTCAGCTCCAGAGCTGCCATGTTACCCCATGCAGTGCATAGGAATCTCAGCTCCAGAGCTGCCATGTTACCCCATGCAGTGCATGAGAATCTCATCTCCAGAGCTGTCCAGAGCTGCCATGTTGCCCCGTGCAGTGCATGGGAATCTCAGCTCCAGAGCTGCCATGCTACCCCATGCAGTGCATGAGAATCTCACCTCCAGATCTGCCATGTTTCCCCATGCAGTGCATGAGAATCTCAGCTCCAGAGCTGCCATGTTACCTCATGAAGTGCAAGAGAATCTCAGCTCCAGAGCTGCCATCATGTTTCCCCATGCAGGGCATGCGAATCTCAGCTCCAGAGCTGCCATGTTACCCCATGCAGTGCATGAGAATCTCAGCTCCAGGGCTGCCATGTTACCCCATGCAGTGCATAAGAATCTCAGCTCCAGAGCTGCCATGTTTCCACATGCAGTGCATGAGAATCTCAGCTCCAGAGCTGCCATGTTTCCACATGCAGTGCATGAGAATATCAGCTCCAGAGCTGCCATGTTACCCCATGCAGTGCATAACAATCTCAGCTCCAGAGCTGCCATGTTTCCACATGAAGTGCATGAGAATCTCAGATACAGAGCTGCCATGTTTCCACGTGCAGTGCATGAGAATCTCACCTCCAGAGCTGCCATGTTTCCACATGCAGTGCGTGAGAATCTCAGATCCAGAGCTGGCATGTTTCCCCATGCAGTGCATGAGAATCTCAGCTCCAGAGCTGCCATGTTACCTCATGAAGTGCAAGAGAATCTCAGCTCCAGAGCTGCCATCATGTTTCCCCATGCAGGGCATGCGAATCTCAGCTCCAGAGCTGCCATGTTACCCCATGCAGTGCATGAGAATCTCAGCTCCAGGGCTGCCATGTTACCCCATGCAGTGCATAAGAATCTCAGCTCCAGAGCTGCCATGTTTCCACATGCAGTGCATGAGAATCTCAGCTCCAGAGCTGCCATGTTTCCACATGCAGTGCATGAGAATCTCAGCTCCAGAGCTGCCATGTTACCCCGTGCAGTGCATAACAATCTCAGCTCCAGAGCTGCCATGTTACCCCATGCAGTGCATAACAATCTCAGCTCCAGAGCTGCCATGTTACCCCATGCAATGCATGAGAATCTCAGCTCCAGAGCTGCAATGTTACCCCATGCAGTGAATGAGAATCTCAGCTCCAGAGCTGCCATGTTTCCACATGCAGTGCGTGAGAATCTCAGATCCAGAGCTGGCATGTTTCCCCATGCAGTGCATGAGAATCTCAGCTCCAGAGCTGCCATGTTACCCCATGCAGTGCATAAGAATCTCAGCTCCAGAGCTGCCATGTTTCCACATGAAGTGTATGAGAATCTCAGATACAGAGCTGCCATGTTTCCACGTGCAGTGCATGAGAATCACACCTCCAGAGCTGCCATGTTTCCCCATGCAGTGCATAACAATCTCAGCTCCAGAGCTGCCATGTTACCCCATGCAATGCATGAGAATCTCAGCTCCAGAGCTGCAATGTTACCCCATGCAGTGAATGAGAATCTCAGCTCCAGAGCTGCAATGTTACCCCATGCAGTGAATGAGAATCTCAGCTCCAGAGCTGCCATGTTTCCACGTGCAGTGCATGAGAATCTCAGCAAGGTCTCGTATTTTCGTTGCGGCAACACTTCATGTGACCTACTCACACATGACAAAGAGACATATGAGTACTCTCCTCCCTCCTTTTTCAGTCTCTTGTTTCCCTCACACTGCCATTCCCTCTGCTCTGCATTAGGTCTCTTCTTTTTCATTGTTTAATTTGCACCTCTTTCTCCCACCAGTCTCTGCGACTGTCTCTGTCTTTTTGTTCGTCAGACTCTGTCTATCTCCTCCTGTCTCTATCTCCTCACAGTCTCTTTGTCACTCTCCAACTCTCTTACTCCTCTATATCCCAATGTTTAGCTCTCTTGCTGTATGTCTGAGCCCCCTCACTCGCCATTGTTCTCTCTTTTTGCCTCCCTCTCTCTGTCTCCTCGCGTTCTTTGCCTCTTCCTGTCTCTCTCTGCCCACTCTCTCTCTCTCTGCCTTTCTCTCTATGACTCTCTCTCCTCTCTCTGCCTCTTCCTCTCTCTGTTCATCGCTCTCTCTGACTCTCTCCTATCTCTCTCCTCTCTCTGACTCCCTTCATTCTATCTCTCTCTCTCTCGCTGCTTCTCTCTCTTTCTGCCCTCCTCTCTCTGCCCACTCTCTCTGCCTCTCTCTCTTTCAGTCTTGGTGACTCTCTATATGTCTCCTCGATCTCTCTCTCTGCCTCTTCCTGTCTCCCTCTCTCTCTCTGCCCCTCTCTCTGTCTCTCTCTTTCTGTTTCTCTGACTCTCTTGCTGTCTCCTCGCTCTCTCTGCCTCTTCCTGCCCCCCTCTCTCTCTCTGTCCCTCTCTCTGTCTCCTCTGTGCCTCTTCCTCTCTCTCTCTCTCTCTCTCTGACTTTCTCTCTCCTCTCTGTAACTCTCTCTCCTCTCTCTGCCTCTTCCTCTCGCTGCCCCCTGTCTGTCTCTCTCTCTCTCGCTCTCTCCTTCTGCCCTCCTCTCTCTCCCTCTCTCTGGCTCTCTCTCTCTCTCTCTCTCTCTCTCTCTCTCTCTGTCCCTCTCTCTGTCTCCTCGCTCTCTATCTCTGTGCCTCTTGCTCTCTCTCTCTGACTTTCTCTCTCCTCCCTCTCTGTGACTCTCTCTCCTCTCTCTGCCCCCTCTCTGTCTCTGTCTTCTCTCTGTCTCTCTCTCCTCCTCTCTCCTTCTGCCCTTCTCTCTCTCCCTCTCTGTGTCCCCCCTCTCTCTCTTCTCTCTCTCCTCTCTCTCTGACTCCCATCACGCTCTCTCTCCCCTCTCTCTTTCTCTCTGTGCCCTCCTCTCTCTCTCTCTGCCTCCTTCTCTCTCTGCCTTTTTCTCCCTCTCTCTCTCCCTCTCTCTCTCACTCTCTCCCTCTCTCCGTCCCCCCTCTCTCTCTCTCTCTCTCTCTCTCTATCTATGTCCCTCTCTCTGTCTCCTCGCTCTCTATCTCTGTGCCTCTTCCTCTCTCTCTCTCTGACTTTCTCTCTCCTCTCTCTATGTGACTCTCTCTCCTCTCTCTGCCCCCTCTCTGTCTCTGTCTCTCTTTCTGTCTCTCTCTCTCTCCCCCTCTCTCCTTCTGCCCTCCTCTCTCTCTCCCTCTCTGTGTCCCCCCTCTCTCTCTTCTCTCTCTCCTCTCTCTCTGACTCCCTTCACTCTCTCTCTCTTTCTCTCTCTGCCTTCCTCTCTCTCTCTCTGCCTCCTTCTCTCTCTGCCTTTTCCTCTCTCTCTCTCCTCTCTCTCTTTCTTCCCTCCTCTCTCTATGACTCCCTCTCTCTCCTCTCTCTGCCTCTTCCTCTCTCTGCCCCCTGTCTGTCTCTCTCTCTCTCTCTCTTTCTCTCTCTCTCGCTCTCTCCTTCTGCCCTCCTCTCTCTCCCTCTCTCTGTCCCCCCTCTCTCTCTCTCTCTCTGACCCTCTCTCTGTCTCCTCGCTCTCTATCTCTGTGCCTCTTCCTCTCTCTCTCTGACTTTCTCTCTCCTCTCTCTATGTGACTCTCTCTGCCCCCTCTCTGTCTCTGTCTCTCTTTCTGTCTCTCTCTCTCTCCCCCTCTCTCCTTCTGCCCTCCTCTCTCTCTCCCTCTCTGTGTCCCCCCTCTCTCTCTTCTCTCTCTCCTCTCTCTCTGACTCCCTTCACTCTCTCTCTCTCTCCCCTCTCTCTTTCTCTCTGTGCCCTCCTCTCTCTCCCTCTGCTTCCTTCTCTCTCTGCCTTTTCCTCTCTCTCTCTCTCTCTCTCTCTCTCTCTCTCTCTCTCTCTCTCTCTTTCTTCCCTCCTCTCTCTATGACTCCCTCCCTCTCCCTCTCTCTGCCTCTTCCTCTCCCTGCCCCCTGTCTGTCTCTCTCTCTCTCTCTCTTTCTCTCTCTCTCGCTCTCTCCTTCTGCCCTCCTCTCTCTCCCTCTCTCTGTCCCCCCTCTCTCTCTCTCTCTCTGACCCTCTCTCTGTCTCCTCGCTCTCTATCTCTGTGCCTCTTCCTCTCTCTCTCTGACTTTCTCTCTCCTCTCTCTATGTGACTCTCTCTCCTCTCTCTGCCCCCTCTCTGTCTCTGTCTCTCTCTCTGTCTCTCTCTCTCTCCCCCTCTCTCCTTCTGCCCTTCTCTCTCTCCCTCTCTGTGTCCCCCCTCTCTCTATTCTCTCTCTCCTCTCTCTCTGACTCCCTTCACTCTCTCTCTCTCTCCCCTCTCTCTTTCTCTCTGTGCCCTCCTCTCTCTCTCTCTGCTTCCTTCTCTCTCTGCCTTTTCCTCTCTCTCTCTCTCTCTCTCTTTCTTCCCTCCTCTCTCTATGACTCCCTCCCTCTCCCTCTCTCTGCCTCTCTCCTCCTCTCTCAGTATATCCATCTCTCTGGCTGTTGCTCTGCCCTTCTTCACCCCTTCAGGTCTTTCTCTGACTCACATTGGATCTGTCCTCCTGCTTCCCATCCCTCGTCTTTCTCGCCTGCGGCCCCGCCGCCCCATTTGACCTTTGCATTCCGTTCTCTCTCACTCTTTGTATTGGTATTTTTTCTTTCTTTCTCCTGTGAGTTGGCCACAGTAACTGCGCTCTCTCTGCACGTCTCCTGGGGGAGACAGCTGCCTCATTCTCAGTCCGAAAGGTAGATCAGCCTAAGGGGCTGTACAATGGTGCTTCCCGCTGTAGAATTTGTGGCCTACCGGGTATGGCGCAGGCCCTTCCAGGGGGGCATGCCCCACAACTTAAAGGCCATTGAGTAGGGGGTGGTAAGAGTGTGAAGTATTATAGTGTCAGGTGTGCAGTTCCGCAGGATGACGTCCCCTGCACCAGTACCACTACCCACCACTATAGCAGAGATTGTGTCTCTTGAGTACAGAGCCTGAAGGAAGTTTACTTGTACTCCAATACACCCACCTGTTTGTTCGATGATTGCGCGTTCAACGACTACGCGTTCGACAACTGGGTGTCGGCCTGAATTACACCCTTTCTTTAATAAGATCTTAACACCCCCATAGTAGCACTCTGTGATCTTTTCCATTTTCTTAAAATCTCTGCCGTGGACATTCAAGAACAAATATGAATGGCGACGAGATGATTGAAGGCTACGATTACTATCAACACCAAGAACGTTCTTTGATCTTCAGAAGTGATGGTGATGAATCTTGAAGCGGCCATTGGGTTAATTGGCTGGTCGATGTTTTTGCTATTCCATGTCTTCGTCATTTCACATGTTCCCTTGGGTTTTAGTGTATTTATTCTTGGAGATTTAAAAAATGAGGAATTTGCCTAGTTTCGGTTATGATGCCCAGGTAGAACTTTCCCTAAAGTTGGAGATTCTGGCAGGGGTCTGAAACCTGTGGCCCTCAGGATGTACTGAACTATGTCTCCCATGTTTCCTCACCAATTACCACGCTGGATGTTGAGGGTGGGAATTGTATCCCAAAACATCTGTATGGTAAAGACCAGAAGGTGCAGGAGATCTAATGATCATTGAAATGCTTACCTTAGGTTATGGCACGCCAGCCTGAGAGTGATCAGGTTTCATGAATGGAAAACAGAGACAAACTATACAAGGGGCTGGAATGTGAAAAAAAAAAATAATGTTCACGCAAGTTGAAGATCCCTTAAGAAATGTACAGGGATATCATATACTTTCGCAAGAAAAGCATGATGCATGATTCACAAAAAATATGCATCTGCAAGATGGGCATGCACATAGGAAAATGTGCAAAGGCATAGCGAAAGGGACGTAATGTAGGTGGAAAGCGTGTCAATCGGCCCAATCCTGCATGCAAGTGAGGAGAGTCCATGGAGGGTGTGCATAGTTGTCTGTAAATACTACTCACAGCAGTGAAGCTAATTATTTGCTATGGAAAATGGCCATAAACAGTTGTTCCAATCCCAATTGGAGCAAGAGATTGGAGGAATGCGTCGTAAAAGATTCTGCTCCACAATGGCTAAAATCTTTCCTCACTAACCGAACTGAAAGAACCTACCTACGGCCATTTACTTCTAACGCCAGAAACATCTTGCTGCTGTGTACAATGGTTTTAGCCTCTCCCTACTCTTCTTCAACATATACGTGTCCCCCACTAAAGAAAGTCATCCAAACCCACGGACTGACCGCCTAGAACTACGCAGATGATACCCAACTCATCTTTAAGAACCTCAACCCATGCCCCGAACAACACCCTCAACAAATGACTCACGGACATAAACACCTGGGTGACAATCAACAATCTAAAACTAAACCTGACCAAAATAGAAATAATGTTCTCCCTCTCCAGAGGATAGCGCAACAGACACACAACCGAACTGGCCACAAGGGATGGTAACCCAACCAGAAGCATTTGCCATGACAAACATCCTGGGACTAGACATGGACAACAGACTCTCACTAGAACCACAAGTCAACGCAATAGCAAAGAAATGCTTCTACCTCCTGCAACGTATTAGAGGGATCCTCCCCTACCTCTCCTTCCCACACAAGACCCTCACAATCATCTCCTTAGTATCATCAAGAATCGACTACGCAAACAGCCTCTATCTTGGAATGCCAGAACGATTAACTAAAAAAACTCCAATGCATCCAAAATACTTCAACAACAATACCCCTGAGACTAAACAGAAGAAACCACATCACACCACCCCTGAGAAGCCTACACTTGCTCCCACTGAAATAAGAAATACCACACGTTCCATAGAAGCTATCCCACTCTTACACACAAAAGGGCGTGGGCACTGAGAGTCAGTTCAGTATAGGTCTACACAACATTACTAAGTAGAGCCAGAGGATCAGTAACAGTTTTGACACGTTTTATTTAGAAGGTGAAGTTAAAACACTAAAAGTAAACAAATACAAAATTTTACATGGTCTCCAACTCAAGATCTACAAACCACTACGATAACACGTTGTGGTATCATATGCCTCTCCACTAAGGAACAGTTTTGTTTCAGGTGTTGTTAGTAGCACACGTGAGAGGACTAATGGTAATAACAATCAGAAAATAACGCTCTCTAGTAGGTGTCAACACAGTGGCCCTCATTACGACCCTGGCGGAGATCGTGGTGCAATATGCACCATGGAGCACGGCGGAAAGCTGCCGATACCGCCATGGGGGTTGGCGGATTTACCGCCCCATTCCGACCTTGGCGGGGCGGTAAATCCCCATTCCCCATTTTACCCTTCCCCATTCCCATTTTTGCCCCATAGGGTATAATGGGAGTGGGGAAGGCGTTAATTACGCCACCGTAAAATACGGTGGCGTAATTAACAACAAGGTCCCGTAGCGCCATGGATTTCTCCGCCCGGAAAAACCAGGCGGAAACCGCTCCATGGCGCTACGGGAATTCGTAGTAGGGCGGACGGGTCCGCCGCGAATACCGCTGGCGTAGACCCACTCCGCCAGGGTCGTAATAGTGTTGTGTTTCTGGATCGACAAAGGTAAGCACATATGGATAAGTCTATTCTCTTTTTACATGCACCTTTGAATCCATCTTCAGGACACGAGATAATGTTAGAGAATGGGATTGCTGCAGACGTCTTCCATCGTGTGTTGTCACACACCCAGGACACTACATGAAAAAATGAACATAAAAAGTGTGTTTAAAAAAATATTATTAGAAAAAACCGACCTCTATTATATTATTATTATTATTATTATTATTTCTGGATTTATAGAGCGCACTACAGACCACAGGCATCGAGGCGCTATGAAGGAGCATGAGAAGGCTTGATTTGGGGTTACAGGAATGCGGCCCAGGTGCTACATGTGCACTGTCAAACAAAGAGCCTGGTTTTTATGGCTTTCCCGGAAAGCTGCATGAGTGTCAATCAACCTCATCTGAGAAGGGAGGGAGTTCCAAAAAGTGAAGGCCATGGCTGGGAAGCTGGCACCGCCCGCACGCACTCTGCAGGTTATAGGTACGGTGATTCTGTTGGAATATGCCACTCTGGAAGGTCTGGATGGAGTGTGTCTGGCAATCCTTTGAGCTAGGTGAGGGGGAGCCAAGCCGTGGAGACATTTGTGCATCAAGGCGATGGTTTTGAAAACAATCCTTTCCTTCACGGGAAACCTGTGGACCTGCCTTCTGACCTCAGAAATAGGGCCCCTTCGTGTGATGCCAGTTGCGACCCTCAAAGCGTTGTTTTGAGCTAGTGGAAGTTTGGACATATTCTTGCGGGAGGTCCCTACAAATATATATTTTTCAATCTGAGCTGCCCCCTATGTCACCAACCTTCAATTGCTTTGGTGAGCTTAGAGCTGAATTTTCAAAAGCATCATCCAATGATGTAATAGAATTGTCTATGTTACTACAGATCTAAAGTGGAAAGAGAGGCAAATGATCTCTTCCATATTTCTGTTATACATCATTCTTATTAGAAATGAGGGATAGCATTGATCTTAATCTTCTTGTGTTGTCCTTTATGGATTCATTTTGTTTCCAGATGTTAGATATCCTTGTTTATGGAACTGGCGAGTAAATAAAATGTGTCAAAACTGTTACTGATCCTCTGGCTCTACTTAGTAATGTTGTGTGGACCTATACTGAACTGACTCTCAGTGCCCACGCCCTTTTGTGTGTAAGAGTGAGGTAGCTTCTATGGAACTTGTTGTATTTCTTATGTTCATGTCTTCATCCACAAGCCCCTCAGTATCAAAAAAGAGGACTTTCTGCTCTATTAGCTTTCATATCCCGGTGAATTAAGCCATCAACTTCAAAGCCCTCTGCATCACTCACAAATCATTACACGGACAAGGAGCCAAATTCCTCCAAGCCCAAATCAACCACTAACAGCCAGGAAGAAACGTAAGATCATGCAACGACTTTCAAATTGAAGCAAAACTCTATGAAGAAAAGGTAATTCGGAGGAACCTAATCCTCCTGGCTATTAGCCAATCTATGGCACTCAATCCCAAAAGAAATAAGAATGACAGAAGATCAACGTACCTTCATAAAATGTCTGAAAACTTGGCTATTCAACTCACTGAGATTTGCATAAAAACAGGCACCACTCACAACTATCACCACGGACCCAAGACAATCAAGGACAGTACGGATCCTAGAACCAACAATAAAACAACCACACTGTACTAACCACCAACCAACCCCTACTCCTCGCTCCTATCCAGCATACCCCACACATACCTCACCTGACCTAATGGGCCACAGAACAAACAGCCTCTAACAAACAACCCGACACTGGACATTGCCTCTCTGAATACAAGAGCCCCAGTGCGCACATTCCAAAATAACTTAGAAAGCCAACATGCACAGACACCATTTTCTCATGGCTCTGCAAGCACCAACAGAAAAGCACAACCTCTATCCAATCCCTCTCTCCCTCATTAACAAACCCTACCCACTTTCTTATGGATCCATGTGGGAGCCTGGAGACCATGCAAATGGTAGTGGTGTGCCGTATGAATCAACTTAACATAACATTGCACACAAGTGGCCCAGAAAAGGGTGCAGGTTATTGCTCAGCCAAAATGAGAGGCATGCCTCAGTCCATTCATAGCACAGATCCCTGTATAAAAGGCAAGCACAATCCTGCTGGTGTGCATCACCAAAATGGTGGACCGAGTGGTTATCATGATGCTGCATTGACTTGCACAACAGAACGCAGTGACACCATGGACCACAAACATGTTGCTGCAGGCACCGGCACAAAGATAGGGGGTGTGACAGTAATGGGCGGGTATCCCTTTACAGGGACAGGACTGAATATGTACCAACAATAGAACAGACCACAGACAGACTTGATATGTCCCATCCTATCTATAACACCAATCCCACCAAAGGAACCACGGGTCAGCATGTCAATAGGTGACAAGAAATGGTCCTTTTTCGTAGATACGGGAGCTATAAGATCCTTATGTTAGATAGGGAAAATGCCCAATGTCAGGTGTAAACATGGACGCACAAGAAGTTTCTGGGGCGACTGCAAAGGTTCCTTTTACAGACAGCTTACCAATAACCAAAGGAGAACATGACATGGCTATTCTGTTATTATACTTCTGCCATGCACTAGTGAACATATTGGGGAGAGAGTTGATGAGTAAGTTAAACATGACAATATAATTTACTGAACCAGGGATAATATGTTCTATCCTAGGGATTCATTAAGTGAATGCATAGGAATTCATAACAGCCTCTGGGGGGTACCACTCGACCCAGAAGTTTCCTTTATGGGGTGCACATATTACTAGCATGACTTCCAAGAATACAGGACAAAGTATTGTGGTTACCAGCAGACGTTTTGTTTCACCCAGATGTACCCACGGATGTGGAGGGAGGGCAGATAATTGCACTTGAACTAGAAGCAGCAATAGTAAGGGAAGACAGTGTCATTTTGCATGGAATTGATGATGAGTGGATAAATTGGCGTACAGTAATAGCACTCGCCGAGGCGCAGAGACTGATTGACTTGACAGATGAAAAACTATTTACAGATGAGCACTCGATTAACAAAGTGATGTTTAGCATTTGTCTCACATACCAGTTTCAAATTGAGAACAGGGAAGTTCCTCAAAGAATGTCAATAGTAAAAGAGGTTACCAACCTTTCTGCAAGGGGATTTCGCGTGTGTACCAAGCTCAGTCCGGAGCAGCAGTCTGTATGATGTACTATTAAAAGGAGTAGGTGCAGTGACATTTTAAATAAAGAAGGGGCTATTTTACCATGTTAAAGGAAGCTGGCAAGGGTATTTATGAAACCATTGCCACCCTAGTGCGACAGGGGATATTAGTGCCTTCAGAATCAACATGTAACACAGCTGTGTACCCTATTACAAAGCCGATAGGAGGGTCATGTTTGAAATACAGGATCTACGCGCCCTGAACAATATTGTTGAGGCAGAGTTCCCATTAGTGCCAAATCCAGCCACGATATTATGCAACATCCCGTCCAAAGCTAAATACTTCACACTGATCAATTTAAAGAATGTGTTCTTTTCAATTCCCTTGCATCCTGAGTCAAAACACTTAACCGCATTTACTTACCATGGAATTTGCCTGCAACACACACATTTGCCCTAGGGGTACTGTGAATCACTCTCAGTCTTCAACCTAGTGTTACAGATGGACCAAGGACATATACAACCTGACGGTGCGGTCATCCAGTAAGTGGATGACATATTGGTGTGCAGCACCACAGAGAAAGAGTGCAGCAGGGGCTCAGTGAATCTGATGACAGTATTGGCAGAGAAAGGGTACAAGGTGGACAAAGAGAAAATGCAATATTGCCAAGAAGAGGTCTTAAACATCGGTCGGCTCATATCAAAAGAAGGAAGGTGACACCTGAAAGAGCAGAAGAAATCATGAAAACATGCAGGCTAGAGACAGTGAAAGAATTACAGCAATTCCTAGGCCTTGCCTTTGCAATTACTGTAGGGCATGGGTCTTTGACTACAGCACATATATCAGACCACTTTTAAAATGACTGAAGGAAGCATGGCAAGCCTAAAGTGACATAGCCTGGACAGGTAAGATGATAGATGCCTTTGATGAATTGAAGCTAGCGGTAGGCACAGCTCCAGTGTTATGTGTCCCTGGTTTTAATGAATACGTTTTGCTGTTTTCTCATTCAAATGGAGTACTGATGACGGCTGTCCTCACACAGAAAGCTACCATGGGACACAAGCCATTAGCATTTTACAGTGGAATATTAGATCCAGTAGTGAGAGGACATTCCCCATGGGAGCAAGCATTGTCTGCAACAGCTTTTGGAATCGAGAGGCCAGTCAGCATAACTATGGGCTGTTCAGTGACAATATATGTCGAGCATGCCCTTTTCGCCATCCTTGAGAAACCCAAAAGCACATTGACCACACAGAGACCATCGGGTTATGAGGTGATTATATTGAATCCATCGATCAAAATTGTCAGATGTTGAGTGGTAAACCCAACTAGATTCATAGCAGAGCCAGTGGAGGAGGGAGATTACGTATATGATTGTACTAATTATACTGAATAGCTTGATGAAATACCACATGTTAAGGACAATGCACTTTGAGGGGGGATAATTCTCTTTATTGATGGGTCATCATCAATTTGTCAGAGGGGACAGCAGTAGTGAAAGTAAGGATGAATGACAGCTTTGAAGTAGTGACAAGCGCAAGATTGCCAGTGTATTTCTCAGCATAAGCAGCAGAGTTGGTGGAGTTGATTGTAACGCTTGAAGCACATGGAGATTAGAAGGTAACAGTGTATTCCGACTCTGCCTACATGAGGTCAACAGTACACGCAGGACTGTCACATTAGAAAAGGAGGGGCTTCTTGCACACAGACGGCACACAAGTACAACATGCACCATTATTAGGCAGACTCATACATGCACTTGAACTCCAATCGGCTATTGCAGTGGTGAAGTGAGCAGTGCACACCAGATGTGTAGATTTGATTTCTCATGGCAACCAGGCCACTTATTTAGAAGCAAAAAGAGCAGCGTATTTTCCAGAAGTAACTGATATTGCAACTGCACCAAACAAAAATGGGATGCACATAACACGGTGATGAGAGATGGCTTTAATACATTGCCCATAGCACACATTGTAGAGTTACAAGGGAGAGCACAGCCAGAGGAGCAGGAACTATGGAAAAGGAGGGGGTGCTCATTGTCCCCCATAGATGCAATGTGGTGGCAAGACAGCACAGGGAAACCTGGTATGCCCAGAGGGCTGCTTACAGTAGCATTAGAACTGCTGCACTATCCAACACACACATCAAGAGAATGTTTTGCAGTTCTGATTTTGGAGCACTGGTTTGTCCCTAACCTAAATGAGCATGTTACCAACTTTATTATTAATTTATTGATTTGTCGGACATTCACTGCTGGTCACACCCTGAGAACTGTGAGAGGAGCAATACCCAATCCCACAGGACGATTCCAGCATTTGCATATCGACTATGTCGACATGACCCAAATTTGTAACTGCTACAAGAATATGTTAGTGCTCGTATTTCCCTTTTTCTGATGGATGTAAGATATCCATGCACACATCTTGATGCCACATGTGCAGTGAAGTTCCTTGTACAAGAGATATTTCCAAGATGGGAGTGTGTGGTGAGTTCTGACAACAGACCACATTTTGTAAATTAGGTTTTCGAGCACACTACTATCCTATTGGGTATAAGGCACACATTCTCGAACCCCTATCACCAACCAGCAAACATCATTTGTGAGTGCCTCAATGGCCCACTAAAAGAGGGAATTTCCAAACTATAAGAGACCCTGAAAAGAGTTGGTTACATTGCCTCCCTCTAGCCCTATTTGCCTTATGTAATCAGCCAGGCTCTCACTACCACCTAACCCCATGTGAGCTGGTGACGGGACACAGAATGCCTACGCCCATTTCTCCTCCCACATGGGCTCATACTGACACAGAGAACACCACTACTGTTTTAGGCAAAGAGATTCATGATTATTTGACTGCTATGATGGAGTCTCTTAAATGTATGTCTTGACAGGTACAGAAGTGACAGGGGTATGAGAACCACAGATGAAAAAAACAAAGAAAGGAACCCAGAATATTTACTAAGCCCCCTCCCACTATAACCTGGTGACAGAGAATGGCGTCTGAACTTTGTTTGAAAGTTTCACGGTCCAAATTTTGTAGGACCTTTTGTTCTAAAAGCAGTCACTCCATCTGCAGTCAAGCCTGAAGGAAGTAGAGCATAGATTCACCTCCACGGCATAAAACTGTGCAGAGGTGAGACCCCCCTGTCCGCAGATACTGAGCCTGAAGGTTTGAGAAGAAGTTCAACAACCCCAGACGCAAGGGATGATGAGGGGCAATCAGCAGCAAGAGCAACAGCAAGAAAAATAAATAAAACATAATTAAACTTTCCAGCACGATGAACTTTCTCATTTAACATTCGTCAAAAGAGGGACATGCACTTTCATTTTTCTGATCCTCTCATTCCTATTGAAGATGTATTCTCTTTCAGGAACTTGGAACATTAAACAAGCTGCTATGTTGTTCAAAACTGAAAAGCATTAATAGTTTTTGTAAAGATTTCTCTTGCACGTTCAACTGAAGTTTTCCTTGTAAGCAATTACTCTTCCAAAGGAGAAGGCAGAAACATTCCATTTGGTAGAACCATGCGTGCATTAAATGTGATTAGATATTCTCTCTTAGCACATAAGGGGGATTATGCCCCTGGATATTTGCAGAAGATAGACTCACTAGCTATCATGATTGTAACAATATTCTTTACATTTTGTGGTCTTTATTTTATTATTTGTGGTGCATGGAGGCAACTGATCCTTTATAATACAGCTGAACCAGCAAACATGAGTACAACCCGGTGGCAATGACACCCAGAACAATCCCCTTGTAGTGAGCACACAGATTAAAAGATTGAAAAAAGATGTGCTAGACGACTCAAGCCAAATGAGCAAGCATATGGTTGATTCTGTCTGGAAGCTTCTCAAGACCTGCCATTCCTCTTCTTCCTTCCCTCTCCCTCTCCTCTGCTAATGTCGCCCCTCTGCCGCATTGTGACTGGCTGCCTGGTTCCTTCAGATTCATACAGGACACCAGGACCTCCTCACTCAGTCTACCCCAGCACTTCATTCTCCCCTGACCGCCCCCCCAACCTGCACTTGCCCTCCCGGGCTCCCTCCCCCAAAACTAGCATGGCTGGCCCTCCACAACCTTCACTTTACTGCACTCCTGCATTCCGCAAATGCCCAGCTGGCCTCCCCTTAGCATTCACCTAGCACAGGGGCCCTCTTCCCCCATCCTCCTCTCGCTGCCAGCACTTGCGCACTATCCACTCTGACCTGCACTTCCTTTCCCTCCTTAGCACTAGCGCTTTCCGCTCTGACCGGCACTCCCCCCTCCTCCCCACTCCCCTGCACTTCCTGTCCTGCACTTGTATGATCCGAATGTCACAAGGCCTAGTAGGACTGTTTTTGTTTGTCATCATCTGTCCCCCGCATCTTTCTTGTTACGCCTTGAAACACCATTTGCTTTATAAGCGCACTATACATACCCAATAAATAAATAAATAAAAATAAATAAATAAATAAACAAACAAACAAACAAACAAACAAACAAATAAATAAATAAATAAATAAATAAATAAATAAATAAATAAATAAAGTGTCCAATGGGCTGTGTTCCAGCATATGAGTTAAGTTAAGAGAGGCATCTGCTGAGAGTGTTCCCTCACCCCGAAGCCATGAGTGCCTCCAGAATGTTCATAGCAATACCCAGACACACAGCAAATTGCCTAACACACCTTGCACTATGAAAGACCCAAGGACAATTTCAAGGTCAGACAGCATCCATATTATGAGTAACGAAAGCAGATTCTCCATGGGTGGACGATGTAATAAAATGAAAGACTATGATGATAAGCGCAAAAACATAACACAAGCTGTTGAACTATGCACCAATAGAGACTGGCGGGGAGGGATTAGAATAGAAGATCATAAAATGCTGCAATGTAAGGATGCCCAGGGAAAACAAATACCTGGGTGCTGGAATAGAGGCCAATTACAAATAAAAGGAAGTGTACTTACTGATGAAGGATAGGTGGAAGGATTGATAGGGTGCAACGCATGGGCACTCCAAGGGCAGACTCACGAGGTGGTGCAGAATGTGAATGCTAGTGTCTTAAACAATGGCCTGTATTTGTTAAAGGACATTTATGCCACACATTATCACCACTGGAGTGGTCCCCTGGCACTCTGGCGGATCTAAAACGTAAGAGGGTAGGATGGGTTAGTAGGGCATAGCAGGAAAAGGTAGAGCCAGAGTTGTGATGTTCTGTTGACAGCTTCAGTTTGTTTACCACCGTTCGCTGAGCATGGGTGTGATTTACGGACAGTAGACTCCCATGTGCTGTTGTGTCGGGGCTATGTGTGGTTTGTTTTGTGGTTGCAGTGTAGTGAAGTGCATGTGGATTTCTGTGCGAAGATCTGGTTGTGTTTCGTAATCATTTTAGAGATGTATGCAGAGAGTTGAGGCTTGAGCGGTTGGGTTACTTGGGCTTTTTTCTTACCTCGTTGCTTCAGACATCTGTGTTAGGTGTTTCTGCCCATGCTATGGATTTGGGGCTTTCCGTGGTGGTTCACTCGCTGGGTTCTAGGCATAGTGGTGGCATGTCTCTGTAACTGTCTAGTGGTCTGTGGGTAGGAAGATGGTGTAGGCCTCCCCCGCCCTTGGGTGGTGATGGCTATGGGTTATAGGATTTGCTCTTAGGTTGTCAAAGGGGGGTGCCGGCCATCGCCTCCCTGAGCTCCTAGGGCGGGGTCCCATCCCTCCAGAAATAAACAAAAAGTCTCACTTGAGTGAAGTATGAGAGGGGACCAGTGCCATTACAACCACAGAAAAATGCAACCCTCTGCTTTTGGAATGAAGGGTCAGTAAACATAAAGGTTTTTGACGTACCTGGCATGAAAGTAGGTACATTAGGAATAATGGACCACTATTGGGCCTGTAGTTCAAGAGCCTACATGGGGCATCCCCCAAAGTAAGGTGCAGATTGGTGATTTTCCCTGGATGAACATGCACCTAAGAAACAAAAGTGCCCTGCCACTTAGACACACTGAAACAAGTAATTACATATCAGCAAAGGCGGTAACGGCATATGACGACATACCAGATGAGCATGAATTGATCAGCAAAACAGAAACGTTTTCCGCATCCTACTTTACTCCCCGTGCATATCAGAAGATCCAGTTTTCGAGAGACGGAAGTGCTGCGGTGTAGGTTACTGTGCCGCTGCTGCCGTGCAAACATTGGTTTCTAGGGTGGATGTTCCGATACACACAGGGACTAAATATGGATCCACGGCCCACGCTGACCTACAACAAGCAACACAGCGATTAGGTAGTCCAGCCCAGAACGCAATGTGCCTGGACACAAGGTCAGGAAGCCGTGACATCCCTACCTATATGGAGCAGATGATCTATATAAGACGTTGATGAACTAAGGGTCCTGAAGAAGATGATGACAATAAGTAGCTCATAGAAACCAGTCGACCATCACAATATGTGATATCCCTGAAGGCTACACGGTATTCAGCAACAGAAGACATTTATATTTTCTAGCGGAGAGACAGCATCTCCACCGGTGTTTTGGTATGTATCACCCCACGACACTTTGTCCGATATAGAGTACCCTATACATATGGTCTCTCTACCTGAAATCATCAACATGTTTTTTAGTCTTTACCAATATTTGTTCTGTACAACTTAGTGTTTTCGTTGTGCAATGTGTTGTCTTTTGTGTTGAACCTTAAAAACCATAGGTCTACACCTCTTGCACAAACCCCTGCTGGTGGTGAATAAAGAAAAAATCAATGGTACTACTACCCAACTTAGACAAATAAATAGCCCTCCAGGGAATGTACATGGAGGTATAGTAGATTTGGTTCAATCTTTTTATTCACTCGTTATTGTACCATAACTGAACAATATTGTAGAAGCAGGGGTAGCGCTTCTTCCTGTCCTTTTAGATAGGCGGTGCAGCACCTCCTCCCTAGGGACAGCAACACCATATAGGGATAGGGTGTTCTTCTGCCTAGGGAAGTTGGCAGCTAACAAATTCAATGAAAACATGCAAACCAGTTTCTAAATGCATTTTGAGTATGCTCCTAGAAAGTGTTCATATTCATTAGGAGCAACATGAGATAGAACACCAGCAATACTCCCTAACAGCACACGCAGACACGAGATGCTGAGCAAGTCCAAGTACAGATAGATTGCCTGTCTCATGGTCTAGGAATGAGGGATGGTACCTTCTTTAATTGTTCAATGGATAATCTATGGGCCTCTCTCCCCCTACACACTGACTGGCTCATATCTTGACAACCTGTCAAGTGTCCAAGGTTGGTCAGTATGATGCCAACCTATCAAATCCCATAGTGACATTTAGCCCATCGAATTATATGCTAACCAATCCTGTAGCGTAGAAATTATGTAGTTTTACCTTTATCACAGTAAGGGTGGCCTCAGGTGGAGCCATAAAATAGGTCTAGCCCCATTAAATGCTTAACACCAATGTGATACATATACATATGTAGTCATACCCATTAACCAATCAGCCTACGTTTTTTCAACTATGATTATGTTATGAAGTTGGTGATGAGACGTTCTTAACTGACAGTTTTGTATTTGCTCGCTGAGTCTCAAGATTTTAATGATTGTATGCTGTCCCTGCTTTATTTGGATGATAGTAAAGCTGGGCTTTGCTTTCGTTTTGTCTATTTCGTCATTCAGTCTGGTTCTGATTGACTCCAATTCCTCTGTCATATTTGTGTCTTTTTGGGCCCACCTTAACACTCCCATGGCCTTTCCCTGTCACACCCCCTAAAGCCAGGTAAGTGATTGGACAGGGTTAGTATCCAATCCTAGGGAAGAGTTGGGTCTTTAAGTACGTAGGCGTGAGTGTGCCAGGGTGGTTTCATTGTGTGAGGACAGGAGGCGGTGGAGGATGTCCGAGAGACCAGAGGAGGAGAGAGCAATTGGAGTGCAGAGGCTGGTGAGATGGGTGAGCAGAGCACCATATCTCTGGGAGTCCAGACAGAGAAAGACACTGGAAGCGTAGGGGTAGTAACAAAGTGAAAATAGTAGATAAGGGAGGGAGGGAGAGAGAGACTGGGATATTGACAGTGAGTGGGAGTGTGGGAGTAGCTATTGGTCTAGAGTAAAACAGAGCTGGCAACTAGAGGAACAGAAAGCGGTTGTAGTAGAGTGAGAGGAAGGAGGGAAAAGAATAACAGAGTTAGAGGGATAGTTGGAGGTATAAACGGTAGTTAGAATAGGAGTAAGAAAGGAGGTAAGATTGATGGGTGGAGGTGGAAAGGCAGAGTGATAGGTGTGAGGGACAGCTACATGGTGGGAGGAGAACAATTTAAGAGAACGGAATAGTGAAGGTTCAGGTACAAAAAGAGGTGAAACGAGTAAGCGTGATGCGGGGTGAAAGAAGGCACAATTCTCTATACCCCGAGACTACTAAGCAGGGATAGGAGAGGGAAAGTTAGAAAATCCCTAGAGTCATCTACCCAACGATTTAAGGGAAACACCATTATCCCAGAAAGCAAAAGACAGATAGGGCCGGCCCTAACACCAAATACCCCATGCCCCCTAGAACTAGACACCACAGATACAAGAGATATGAATATCCCACCTACAGGGAATTTTCATAAACACCCTTGAACACTTTATATCGAAGTCAGCGTGGTTCTTTGTGGTGGGCCACCTCATCACATATGGTATCAGAAGTGGGATCCCTGTCCCTGATACAGAGGTCAAACCCATGCACCAATAATGGATGACATTTGCTTTACTACCATCCTGGGTAGGAGAGACAAGAGAGGCTCAGCTGGAGTCACATTTTTCAAGGGTGAGATCAATAGAAGATTCAGACACTGGAAGGACCTACATCAGTTATCCTTTTTGGAGCCAAGGTAAAAAATACAAAGAGGCATGGTAGAATTGACCCCAACCAGTGGGAAATCGTAGGAGATAATTGAAAGGGGTTGCTGACAAGTGCAACACCTGTTTGAGGGGTCAGGAATGTGAGGAAGACAACTTTGTATAGAGTTTTCCACTTTTGCCATTTTATTTGAGAGAACAGGTTGAATACATGCCTCACTATTCCTACCCTAACAAGGATTTCCAGGCCTAAAACAAGCTAAAGGAGACACTCTAACCAAGGGATAGCTAACCCTCAAACCTATACAACAATCAAAGTAAAAAAAGGAGCAATACAGCAATTCAAAACAACAGCATTAAATTGCATATGACCTGATTCTCAATATGACCAATGTCTCTTATCGTGGTCTGGGCAAACTCCTCTTCCCCAGATTCAAACAAGGGTTTTATCCAGAGAAAAGGAAAACAAGGGAATCTGATTCAACACAAAGTTCCAGTACAGTTCTTAAGTTCTTGTAGTCAAATTTCCAAAGTTCAATTGCTTCAATAAAGTACCCTGAAAGAAAGTCATAAGCTCTGACTCTTCATGGAATAAGAACTGTCTCATATTCGTGAAAACAACAAACAGTTTGGTCAGGATTATTCACCATAATACTTGAGAAAGTCATACATTCTGACTCCTCCTGGAATAAGAACTGTCACACATTTGTAGTAACAACAAGTAATTTGGTCAGAATGGTTTACCACAATTCTTGAGAAAGTCATACATTCTCACTCATCCTGGAATAAGAACTGTCACACATTTGTAGTAACAAGTAATTTGGTCAACATTTTTTGTCAGGATGGTTAACGACAATTTCTTACAGCAGAATGAATTGTAATTCTTCCGCAAATGTCGCAACACGTTGTTTTCTATTAGTACCACTCTTCAGCACTTGCACCTTATACCACCTGGCTTATCCTTTCACAAGGTTTCTTCTGAGCAATCCCTTCTTGCCCTACGTGTAAACTTGCCTGCCCATCTAGAGAGAAAAGTACTTTAATGGCAACTTCAATTTTAGAATAACAACAACTACAATAGTTTTCCTTGTATCAAAATGTTGGTAGCTTTCAGGGAATAGAAGATTCACTCTAAGAACGATACTCCTCTCCCTCTGGATAGCTTCTTCTAGAATGGCAGCTTCTTTTGCCACCTTTCCTTCCCTTCTGCAACAAAGGTTAAGCACTAGCTAGGATACAGCCTTTTCCTGTGACCACTTTGGCTTTGGCAGTGTGAGTTTTATTTAAGCACATTCTTCTCAACATATGGGTAGCGCTTTCTACAACCCTTGGGGTTCTTATTACTCCCTTCTGGATTTTGGCAATGCTTGGTGTATTCAATTAGCACAGGTTTAGCGCTCTTTTGACTTTGACATTGCTTGCATGCCTTAGTTCTTATACTGGATTCTCATTGTGTTGTTGGGATCTCCAAAAACTCACAAAAGGCACGTCACTGCTACTTTGCTTCATTAACTGCCACCTTTGTGGTTTTCTGATAGTTCGATATTCAATAGCAACGCTTTTGTCATGCACACACGAAGAATGCGGCTGACATGGAGCATGAGAGCAGCACCTGAACGCTCCGATACTACTAGCAAGTAGGGAACTCACTTGGTAAGTCACTCCGAATCGGTGCGCACTGGCCATTAGCTAATGTGGGTCTCCTGGACCCGTGAACAGTTTCTGGTCATTCGCTCTCGCTGCCGCCACACCAACTCAGAGCTTCCCAAGCTCCTATGAATCTCCTGTGCGATCCAGTCACCGGAGATCTTTCGGTGTCTTCCACCACACCGGCTTTCTGTTGCACAACCTCTGCAAGGGGGATAGGGAATGGCGGCAACCCTCTCAGGACCCTCAGTGGTCCTGGCATCTTCTCGCTCTATTAATCCCACCTCCACCTGCAGACACGGCTCGCACAGCATGCACTGCTTCCTCGGCTTCTGCCTCTCTGGCTATGCTAGCCTCTTCAGCTTCTCCTTCTTCAACTTCTCCAACTTCTACAACTTCCCCAACTTCCTAAACTTCTCTATGTCCTATACCTGAGGTGGCCATTTAACCCTACCAGTCTCCCTCAGGTGTGGGTCTTTTAGGTTAATTGGCTGCCCGCTACAGCTTTGTTCCTCTGCATCCCTCTTCCTCTTCCCAGTGCTAAGGGGATTATGGGTCTTGGAGTCCCAAATAACAAAATGAAGCTTCTTAACTGGTTTCCTTCTTAAATGTATTTCTTTTTCTCCCACAATCTTTATTAAGGGAATATTATGTGAATCAGTCATCAGACTGGTTGGTAAAAATTAATATAGGTTTTTAGATTAAATATGGTTAACATTTACAAACCTCCTTCCATTACACTTTTGGGAGTTATGGGAATTTGGAATCGTCTGATTTTGAGAGAGATGTGTATCTGTTTTATTTATGCAGGGCTTCTGGCTACTCCCATCTACATTGAGGCAGTTAACCCATACAACAGAAGGGTTATGGTGGCAACAAGCCATTGGATATATTGTGGGAGTAGACAAATGACCCCTTTAAAATAAGTCAAATACTGTGTTCCATCCCCTGGATTCCTCTCACCGCCTTGAGCCTGTTCTCCTCCCAGGCAATCCTCCCACAGAGCACCACTCCCAAGGTCAGGATCAGGAAGCATCTGCCTTTCCATGGCCACCTGGGAGGAGACTTTAGGCACTGATCCAGTGAGGGATCCATAGGATTCATCACAACGTGACACACATTTCACGCAGCGGTGACATATAGAATCTGTGGCCGAAGAAAGAGAGTGTGTTCTTCCTGTCACAGTAAACCCAAGGGTCGCCTCAACTGAGGATTCAGTCAAGATGGAAGATCTCTTAAGCCCTTGGTGGAAGAGTAATTACAAATCAGTAGACATCAGGAAACCCTTGCAGCACTACAAACAATGATGGCTGAAAGACGAGAGGAGCCAGCCACTACTACCAGCATTCTCCAGAAGATGTGCACGGGTGAGGACCAAGCAGCCTTCTTTGTCAACTTCGAGAGGGTCACTGAGAAAGCTGGGTGGCAGCGAGACTGATGGGCCTGCTACGTTGCTCCATTACTAACAGGAGAAGCCCAGAAAGCCTTCCAAACATTACATCCTGAGGGCAAACCCCCTACGAAGACTTTAAGAGGGGATCCTACAACGTATATGGAGCAAGATTGCGAACATTACTGAATTTGCTTACGTCACCTAAAACAAGCAAACACCCTAAGACAGATGTCATACCGAGAGCATGATTTGCCAAATACGTGGTTAGCGAATAAGACTTTGGGGGAGGTGAAGGAGATGCTGAATTCAGAACAATGCATTGACTCCCTTCCACAATACCTGCAGACAGTTGTGTGGCAATTACATGAGCTCACCCTGGAGGAAGCCATACAAATAGGAAACACGCATCAACAAGCTATGTCCATTCAGGACCCGACAACAGATCTTAAGAAGCCGACAGAGGCACGGACATCCCTGTACCCCGAAAGACGATAATCCTTTCATAGGGAAACTGACACCAGTTTTTCAAATTCTCCCAGGGTTCAGCCACGGCCAAAAGGGATGACAACCATAGATCCACAACCTAAGGAATTGGTTACTGCTAAGGGGCAACCCATAGCCACCCCAACAAGGCCAGAACCAATTTGGTGCTATACCTGTGGAAAATTTGGCCACATAGCCCCCTTTTTCCCAGAGAAACCATGGGAGGAACCAATTGAGATCAGATTTCTTGGTGGGAGTTTCAACCAGGAGACTGCTGGAGAAGAGGTCCCTCCAATACCTTTGGATTAACGAGATCCTGAATATGTGGCTGATATATTCCAGGGAGAGGAGAACGAGGATCCTCCTGAGACTGATACCTGGGCTATCTGTAAGACAGGGGAGAGAGCCCTGCGGTTCCACCCACCAGCATTCAACAATGGACTGCCAGTAAAGGCCCTTCTGGATTCTGGTAGCAAAAGGACGGTGATTCGTGCTGATTTAATTTCAGCCAAAAGAGCTGGAACTGGACTACCTCGCCCAAATAGTTTGTATTCATGGGGATGCCAAATTATATCCCAGGGCCAGAGTTCAAATCCAAATCGTAGGGCATTGTGATGAATCATATGAAGTCATCACTAAACCCAAGCCTAAAGTCTCCTCCCATGTGGCATGGGGAGGGCAGCTGCTACCTGATGCTAACCCTAGAGGTGGTATCATGACGGAGTATCACATGGGAGGAGACGGCTGTCAGGTGGAATTGGTGACTCCATTAGGAGAGACGTAGTATTCATCCTGTTTTGAGGATGAGATTTCCATAATGAATTACCCAAAGTACAAACTTAAAGAACCTTTTTATAACATGAAAATGGTACACTCCAAGATCAGGAAGTTAACATCACATCTTCTAGATGTTATGATTCGGCCTTATATCAAGGTTGAAACCCAAACGGAAAAACACACCATTTTTGAATATCCACCCCTAAATCAGAACAGTCTCAGTCACCAAATCAGATGGGAGTAACCAAGAATAAAACAAGTAAGAACATTGTGTACTTCAAGTCCCATAATGCTCTTAGTACTAAGATGAGGAAGAGGAGCTCAGAGTTGAAGAGTGGAAATGAGCGGTCTAGTTGTTTTAATGTAGAACTCCTGAGCAGGACCTTTAAAAACCTGAAGGCCCTTCAGGTGCAAGAGAGGCAGCAGCGGGAGAAGCAGTAACAGGAAGAAGCAGAAGTTGATGGCACTGTGGCTGCAGCCGAATGCCGAGTAGCAGATGTGGCAGAGTACGGTACAATGTGGGCGTCCAGACGAAGTGCAGCGGGAAATGGTTCCGAAGCGAGCCACGCCACGTTGGAGAGATGCTCCCAACATGCCGAGAACTGCTCCGGTGTTCCAATCAAACCGGAGAGTTTGCAGAGCTGCAAGAGCTCCATAGATGATTGGCATGCAAGGTGGCAGACCGAGAGGAGCTGTCAGAAGCAGGAGAGGTTCCGGAGAGAGAAGAGGCCACACTGGTGTGTCAGAAGGCGATGCTAAGGCATACCAATGAGTTGGCCTGAAACAGGTTACCCCGGGGCACTCTGAAGGAGACCGCTAGCTGATAAGAATTATTTTGAATACAAACAATTGAATTAAGGCAAGCTGAGCGCAACTCTCCCAACATGGATTCCAAATAGGGGAATATTTTAACCTGTGTTGCCAAAGTCAGCGAAGACTGATATACAGACAAATTGGACATAACTTTCCTGAACAGGGATATCAATCAGGAGTTTATTATAACCCATATTGTCAAATGAGCAAAAGAGTAATACCAAGGCAAGCAGGGTACAACTCTCCCAGAAAGAGATGTCAAGTGGGAGACAGTTGTAATCCGCATTGCCTGTAGCCCGGAGGATGTACAACCAGAAAGCAAAGGCTGCAGGAGCAAAGCCTTCCTTGTATGAGAGACCTATGGGAAAAGAACAGTAACCTGCATTGTCAAAAGCAAAAAGATTGAAAGATAAAAATTATCCTTTTGTGAAATATGAATTGTGAAAAGATGTAAATCTTTTTGATGAAAGCTAAAAGAATACTAAGAGAAGCCAATGTTGGTTCAAATCTCCTCATTCTTGGTTCGAGTGTGGAGAGTTTGGAATAAGCATTACCACATAGTACAAATTGTAGTAGGAGTAGGGGTTTTATCCTGGCAGGCGAGTAAACCAGGAAAGGGAACAATTTTAGTTAGTACTGGCAGGCGAGTGGACCAGGAAGAAGAAGTGGTTCAAAGTACTGTGATGGTGGTAAAAGATGTGATTGAAAGGAAATGTAGACTCCATCTTTTTGTTTTGATAAACTGCTGCATTTCAGAAAGTGAGTGTTGAAACCATCCTGACTAAAGTGCTTGATCTTGAAGACGAAGTGAGAGATGCTTACAAGTGATTGGCTGGTTGACAAAAGAACACTTATTTTTGATTTATGAATTTCTGTTTGAAGGATAAGATTTGCATAATCTCAAGCAAGAGGAAACTGGAAGGGAAAGACATTGGTTTACAAACAAGAGGTTGAGAAAACATGAACTATTGTTTTGATTTGTAAACCAACCTCTGGAAGAGAGACACTCACTTTGCCAAGTGAAAGGGCTTTGATTGTAAGTAAGCATTTTGACGAGAGACAAAACCCTTTGCCAAGTGAAAAGAGACATTGAATGCCAAAGACCTTGTATGATACATGGAAAGGAACATTGTTATTTTACAGAACTTTCTTGAATTGATCCAGGGAAAGGGAATTCAACCCTGGTTACAAGGATTGTTGATGATAAATTATGAGTTGAACACTGTGTGTTATTTTGTGGGATTTACTAAATCCAACCAAACCTTGTATTATTTTGTTGTATATATAAGTGTTAGGGTCAAATACTTTTTGCACACTAGGTAATTTTTCTTTAGCCTTAATTTGTTAGGTGGGGACATTCTTGTTAGGTTAGGGAAAGATAAGCTCCTCTCTCATCCCTTTTTTTAAAATAAAAATTGCAACTTGTGAACAAATTATACCTGTGTGTTGGTCTCATGCTTCTGATTCCTCACAGCAGACCCTTGTGTTGCCAATGATTGTCATGCAGGGACTCCCAAAGCAGGTTTTAATTGGGACAGACTTCCTGTCTTTTGAGTATCTTTGTAATCGGAGAGGAGTCTCTTTTTGCAGAAAACCAGCTTGACTTACCCGCTGAGACCCTTTAGAGAACAGTAAGGTAGATTAAAAGCAGTGGCAGAATATCCTAGAAAAGAAATACATAGAAATGGTGGAGGTACATGACAAGGCTGGGGTGCAGGCCCTGCCAAAAGGGGGGAGCCTGCCCCAACTCAACCAGGGTGCCAGAACGTTTGCTGTGCCCCTCCTTATCCCTCCTTAACTCTACTGATGGCGCAGGAGCTGGACAAGACTCCAGCAGCCACGGGAAACAGAGTCTGCCCAAAAAAGCTAGAGGGTGCCACAAGTAGCACAACACCAGCTACCTCACCACAGAGGAGAGTTGCAGTGAACCAGTGGGTGCAGTAACTCCCACAACACTGGCCAGCAATGAACACGACCCAACAACCTTGCAGCAGGAGGAGCGGCGACCGGGCGATGCAGGAGGAAGATGAAATTAGCCCACTAGCCCACCAGGGATTGTTGGTAAGGGGAAAGGCCCTATACATCAGGGCCCTATCTAAACCACCATGGAGTTGCGTAAGTGGAAAACGCCTCCAGAGTGGCTTTGATGAACAGTTGGTCCTGGACAGCCGATATAGGTTCCAGGTGAGAAATGCAGTAGAAAGGGATGTGGCTTATTAGTCATTTTAAGCCCTTCCATTGCCTTCCCCTGTCACACTCCTTGAAGCCAGGTAAGTGATTGGACAGGGTGATTATACAATCCTGGAAGGGGATGGGATATCTAAGGAGGTGTGTGTGAGTGTGCCAGGATGGGTTGGTAGGGTGAGGTCAGGAAGTGGTGGAGGACATTCAAGAGACCAGAGGAGGTGAGAGTGATTGGAGTGTGGAGGCTATTGTTAAGGAGGGGATCTGTGGAGTATTGTGTGAGAGAGGAGAGAGTGTGCATATTAGACATATGGTAGGAGTAGCGATGCAGTAGAGTAGCGGTAGTGGGGGAGGTGGTGATAGTAGTTGGAGGTAAGTGAGTAGGTAGTGGGACTAGCAAGTGAATGAAATAAGAGGTAGGGTGTGCAGGGCACGATATCCCTGGGAGTCCAGAGAGAAAAAGACAGCATAAGGGTATGGGTAATAGCAGAGTGGACATAGTAGAAGAGAGAGAGACTGGGATAGTGACAGTGAGTGGGAGTGTGGGAGTAGCTATTGACATAGAGTAAAACAGAGCTCGGAACCAGAGGAACAGTAAGAGATGGGGAGTAGAGTGAGAGGAAGGAGGGAAAGGAATAACGGAGGTAGAGGGATAGTTGGAGGCACAAGCGGTAGTGAGAATAGGAGTAAGAAAACAAGTAAGGCTGAAGGGTGGAGGTGGAAATGCGCAGTGAGAGGTTGGAGGGACAGTGTCAGTGGTGGGCGGTTTAACGAAGAGACAGGTACAAAAAGGTGTGAAAGGAGTGAGTGTGACACGGGGTGATAGAAAGCACCATTCCCTGTTCCCTGAGATTACTAAGCAGGGATAGGAGAGGGGAAGTTAGAAGATCCGTAGGGAGTTATCCAGCCAATGATTTAAGGGAAACACCATTAGCCCAGAAAGCAACAGACAGATAGGGGTTACTGTTCCTATTGTTAGTAACATTCCCAATAAGGATGTCTGGGTTAGGGAGGCAAGGACAGGGCCAGGGTAGACCAGAGAGAGAGGGCCGGCCCTACCGCCAAATATTCCAAGCCCCGCGGCGCTAGCCCCAGACCCCATTGGCATAAGAGATGTGACTAGCCCATCCACGAGGAATTTTAATAAACACCCTTGAACTCTATATATCAGAGTCACTGTGTTTTTTTTGTGGTGGGCTACCCCATCACAATTAGTTTTGGACAGCTGACTTATTCAGTTGGATATTCACGGATGACTGATGAGCACCCTAGTTAGATATTTAGGTCGGGAATATCCCGTGGCGATCGGGAAAGTTAGGACTTATTCTTATTCTTTAGTAAAGACATTTGGAACATGTCCTCAGAGTGTCGGCATCCTCCATCTGACCCTCCACATAACCCAGTGGGGAGTGGGCCTGCCTGCACCTACTGTGTAAGACTATTACACACTTCTGCTAGGGAAGCCTGCATCTTCCTTGGCTTTATTTCTTTGTACCTAACTCCTTACAGAGGACCAGGGGCATCGCAGCGGGGATATTGCAATCCCGCACTCCACCAGGTCCAACACGTGATCCCCGCATCAGGCCGGCCATACATGTCTATGGTCCAAGATACCCGTAGAGGATAGGAATCGACCAGACATTCTGTGATCTTCTGGGTTCCCTGCGGCGTGAAGTACAATTGATTTCATGCTTGTGGCTCTGAGATTCCCCTGACAACAGGACACCTGTTCAGGAAACGGAGACACTGACATCTGCGAGCGTCCAGATGGTGTGTGATGCCAGCAATAGCATCCTGCATGTGAATGCCAACTGCCCAGCAGCGACACATGACAGCTACATCTTCCGACGCTCCGCAGTTGCACGCCAAGGTGAGCCAGGACTGTATGGGGGCACATGGTTGCTTTAAGGCTAGTTTATCTTTGTCACACATGTGCACAGGGGTGTTGCTAGGTCTGGAAAAGACCCGGGGCTAAGCTAATATCGGAACTGTCGGGACTGGGGGCTAGCTAGCCTTTTGGTTGTAGGTCCTGAGATTCTATCCGGGGCTACAACCAAAAGATCAGGGGCTATAGCCCCCTTAGCCCCCCCCCCTAGCGACGCCTCTGCATGTGCATGTACAGATAGCAAAGGCTTGACATGAGAGCTCTCTTCCCCACATGTGACAGTGATAACCCACTGATGAGGAACCTACTCACTGCTTTCTGCTGCGCAGTGGTCAGAGAGCAGCTATGTTTTTAACACAGCGCACATACGAATAAGATGCATGAACATTTTGGGGACCCCCGTGAGGATGCATGTTTTATTCCTGTTGTGTGCTATACAAGATTAGGCGGAGGACATCTGCAAGCAGACCTCAACAATGAAAACTACACAATGGCACCTCACCACAGCCGCTGGCTTCCCGCTGCCTCGTGGATCGAAGACCCCGGCCCAAGGTAAGTTAAGGCCTTAGGCCTCCATTCACCCCCATAGCCCCGTCCTCCATACCACCAATTCCCTTAAACTACATTAAAAATCAATAAATTAAATAAATAAAACATCCCGAAAACCCACTCCCCTAACCACCCCTTGACCCTCCCTTAGCCCTCCCTTCCAAGGCCCTGATTGGTGCTGCTGGGGGTCACATGACTCAGAACCGCACCACCATGCAAAACAGGGAAATGAGACGGAGGAAGCACACTTGTTTACTGGTGCCTCGTGGATTGAAGACCCCTGTCCAGCCCAAGGGAGGTTAAGGCCATAGTTCTCCATTCACCCCCATAGCCTGGTACTCCACCCCCCAATCCCCTTAAGTTAAATTTCAAATAAGTAAAATAATAATTAAAAAAAACATCCCATCACCCACCGCCCCACCCACCCCTTGGGCCTAAAATAGCCCATCCTTCCCAAGCCCTGATCGACGCTGCTAGGGGTCCTTTGACCTGGAACAGCACTCTTTTCTGTCCCTGCCAGGGCTGCCTTTGCTGGGCCACCCAGCAAAGGGCAGAGTATAAATGCGATATACCTTCATGTTTGCCTGTTCGCTTTCCGCCCAGGCCCCGCATGACCCTTTAGATCTGCGTTTACAGCGACCTTCAGATGGAGATTACAATTGTGCCTCACAGCAATTCACTGGCATTTATTTCCTCTCTGACTTTCCCAGTATAGGTTTGCTACTTTCAATCTTGCCACAGTTAAACTGTGCCACGCTTGCATTTTGCCTTCCAGGGTATGTACCATTGCACGTTTGCTGCTTGTAATCTCGCCATTGCGATGTTTTGCCACTCCTGCATTTTGCTTACCAGAGTATTCCCAGTATAGGTTTGCTACTTTGAATCTTGCCACAGTTATACTGTCCCACGCTTGCATTTTGCCTCCCAGGGTATATACCATTGCACGTTTGCTGCTTGCAATCTCGCCATTGTGATGTTTTGCCGCTCCTGCATTTTGCTTACCAGAGTATTCCCAGTATAGGTTTGCTACTTTGAATCTTGCCACAGTTATACTGTCCCACGCTTGCATTTTGCCTCCCAAGGTATATACCATTGCACGTTTGCTGCTTGTAATCTCGCCATTGCGATGTTTGCCGCTCCTGCATTTTGCTTACCAGAGTATTCCCAGTATAGGTTTGGCCACGCTTGCATTTTGCCTCCCAGGGTATATACCATTGCACGTTTGCTGCTTGTAATCTCGCCATTGCGATGTTTTGCCGCTCCTGCATTTTGCTTACCAGAGTATTCCCAGTATAGGTTTGCTACTTTGAATCTTGCCACAGTTAAACTGTGCCACGCTTGCATTTTGCCTCCCAGGGTATATACCATTGCACGTTTGCTGCTTGTAATCTCGCCATTGCGAAGTTTTGCCGCTCCTGCATTTTGCTTACCGGAGTATTCCCAGTATAGGTTTGGCCACGCTTGCATTTTGCCTCCCAGGCTATATACCATTGCACGTTTGCTGCTTGTAATCTCGCCATTGTGATGTTTTGCCGCTCCTGCATTTGCTTACCAGAGTATTCCCAGTATAGGTTTGCTACTTTGAATCTTGCCACAGTTATACTGTGCCACGCGTGCATTTTGCCTCTCAGGGTATATACCATTGCACGTTTGCTGCTTGCAATCTCGCCATTGCGATGTTTTGCCGCTCCTGCATTTTGCTTACCAGAGTATTCCCAGTATAGGTTTGCTACTTTGAATCTTGCCACAGTTAAACTGTGCCACGCTTGCATTTTGCCTCCCAGGGTATATACCATTGCACGTTTGCTGCTTGTAATCTCGCCATTGCGATGTTTTGCCGCTCCTGCATTTTGCTTACCGGAGTATTCCCAGTATAGGTTTGGCCACGCTTGCATTTTGCCTCCCAGGCTATATACCATTGCACGTTTGCTGCTTGTAATCTCGCCATTGTGATGTTTTGCCGCTCCTGCATTTGCTTACCAGAGTATTCCCAGTATAGGTTTGCTACTTTGAATCTTGCCACAGTTATACTGTGCCACGCGTGCATTTTGCCTCTCAGGGTATATACCATTGCACGTTTGCTGCTTGCAATCTCGCCATTGCGATGTTTGCCGCTCCTGCATTTTGCTTACCAGAGTATTCCCAGTATAGGTTTGCTACTTTGAATCTTGCCACAGTTATACTGTCCCACGCTTGCATTTTGCCTCCCAGGGTATATACCATTGCACGTTTGCTGCTTGCAATCTCGCCATTGCGATGTTGTGCCGCTCCTGCATTTTGCTTACCAGAGTATTCCCAGTATAGGTTTGCTACTTTGAATCTTGCCACAGTTATACTGTCCCACGCTTGCATTTTGCCTCCCAGGGTATATACCATTGCACGTTTGCTGCTTGCAATCTCGCCATTGCGATGTTGTGCCGCTCCTGCATTTTGCTTACCAGAGTATTCCCAGTATAGGTTTGCTACTTTGAATCTTGCCACAGTTATACTGTACCACGCTTGCATTTTGCCTCCCAGGGTATATACCATTGCACGTTTGCTGCTTGTAATCTCGCCATTGCGATGTTGTGCCGCTCCTGCATTTTGCTTACCAGAGTATTCCCAGTATAGGTTTGCTACTTTGAATCTTGCCACAGTTATACTGTCCCACGCTTGCATTTTGCCTCCCAGGGTATATACCATTGCACGTTTGCTGCTTGCAATCTCGCCATTGCGATGTTTTGCCGCTCCTGCATTTTGCTTACCAGAGTATTCCCAGTATAGGTTTGCTACTTTGGATCTCACCACGGTTATATTCTGCCGCGCTTTCATTTTGCCTTCCAGAGTATCGGCCAATATAGGCATGCCAGGGTTGTATCACACCACTGTTATATTTGAGCGACACTGGCATTTGGCCTGCCAAAGTATCTACCAATACAGGCATGTCAGGTTTGTATCTCGCCACTGTTATATTTTAGCCACAGTGGCATTCGGCCTCCCAAAAGTATACCACTTCACCCTACCCTCATGCACTGCATCCCATAAAATACAGCTGAGTCTCATGAAAAATTCGGCCCAGCTGTTCACATAGCCACAAACCCCTTGCCTTGGAAATGTGCGTTATTTGACTAATACCCTGCTTTAGACCTGCATCACCCACGACACTTTCACGCGCTACACCACAGCTGAGTCCCACGAGAAATGTGGTCCAGCTGTACATACAGCTTTTGAAACTATGACACAGCACTCGTCCTCTCTCCTTTGCAATATGGGCTGCTACTAGAGACCTAGCCACTCTCTACCTACCTTCGATTTGGCTATAAATGCACACACACATTTTACCACTCCTTTCATTACAGCTCAACACAGACTATGGTCTTCCAAAGGGCGTTCATCCACCAAAGCTCTTCGAGACCATACCAATGGAGTAGGCGATATCCAAATATCACCTAACATAACATAGCTAACGGTCATGCCTCTTGCTCCGGCAGAGAGGCCAGTCTGCTGCCGAGGCTCCTTTTCTGCCCGCAGGGAACACTGCAAGTGTCTGATGAGTTGTCCTCTGTTCCTGATTCTTCAGAAGCCACCTCTGGACCACACCAGGGCTTGCTCTGCAGATACATGACTCAACCTAGAAACCACATAGGCATCAGCACTGCTGCTATCCGGTCCGCAGCCCCTATGGCCTAGCCAAGCCCTTGGATCATAAGGCATATTCAAGGGTCAAGTCCAAAGAAGAAGAGTGTGGTGACTCCTTAACATACGCGATGGGATATGACGTCACCAGAAATGTTCATATCAGGGTGAACCATGAAAAATGTCCTTCAATTGGCTTTGCATAACCATACAAATTGCAATTTGGGCATTTGCTTTTCATAAAATCAACATACACAAAAAGCCAAGAGAGGGTTTTTTCTTCTAATGGTGTTTATAAATGTTAATAAGTATGCACGTTTTAAACCACAAGAATCAATGCCAATACTTTCCCTGGAGAGTGCAGTCCCGGGACACGTAACATTTCATCTTTAGATGTTCATTGTTTTTCACCAGGTTATATAGTGTAGCGGTGAAGTGCCTGACCTGTGAACCTGGCGACTGCGTTGCTTAAAATCATAATTTCAAAAATGTCAAAGTGACTTGTTTTACACCTGGCCTCTAAAATAGCCTAGGGGACGACGTCCACCCTCTGGAAAAAGTGGGAGCCATGCCGTCCATGCACACGTACCCTCGACGTGAGACCTGGGCATATTTTTCTCTGGACTGCATACTGCATGGAGTGGTGTATTTCTATCACTAGAGCCGCAATGACCCTCTTGCTTTCCACCAACTCAGCCACTATGTCCCCCTTGGTGACCCTGCCTCCATCACCATAGTCCGCCTGAAGGTGGACCCTACATTGGTCATGCCCAGCAACACCTGGCCCATTGTTTGACGACTTGATGACAGCAGGTGGGAATGGTGATCTGATTCTATTGCAACTCTTCCTTCCAGGGCACCAACTGGTATGGACATGCTGATTGCTTGCTGGGTGTCAGGTACCGCTGCCTTGGATTGTGCACAGCCAGGCTTAGGTGGTACCTTCTCAACATCCTGCACCTCTGGCGGTCCTTCTGTGGCAATGGATCATTGGGTAAGCCACAGTTTAGCTATTCAAGGAGCACAGGGACAACCCTCCTTGCAGGCACTGCCTCATGTTCATCCACAAGAGGTGGCATAACCACAGTGATGCCACCTCCCAAAGCCTATCAAACATTATGACCCTACACTCCAAACGGACGCATAGTATTTTCCTGTGGGAACAGATGCCGGTAGTGCTGTGGACAGGACTCGCGGAGAAGCAGTGAAACATCCAGAAGCTATTGCGATGAATCCTATTGACTCCTCGTTAATCCCTGCATAAAGTCTCCTCCCAGGTGGCCAGGGAAAGGCAGACGCTTCCTGATCCTTGCCTTGGGGGTGGTGTTCTGCAGGAGGATCACCTGGGAGGAGAAAGGGCCCAGGGGAATGAGAGGACTATCTGGGATGAGATGCAGTATTTGTCTTCCTCTAGGACGGACATCTCCTCAAAGTCAAAGTATGTAATGGCTTGCTGTAATAACCCTTGTTTTGTTCCACAAACTAAACATGTAAATATGTGTGAGAACAATTACACATATCTAGGCATCGGGAGAAATAAAAATCCTTCAGAAATCCTGAAGACTTATAAAGCTAAAAACCTCCCTAACACCGAAAGGTACAGTGAAAGGACATCTGTGAATACTAATGGCATAAACGAACTGCCTTCCTCTTTTCAATCACATCTGGTAACTGATCCTTATGATATTCCTTCAAAGAATATTATGGGTAACAGATATACATTTAAAAGTGAAAACCAAACCTGAAAAACAAAATTTTCATTGGGTATCTCGAATCCCATAATTCCCTAAGTACTGGGACGAAGAAGAGGACTGAAAACGTACAATGCTGCAGGAGTGGCCAGATTGTTTATTCAGATGACCATCACTGAAGGGATACTGATAGGCTTAAAAGGCCCCCTCAGATGCAGGCCATTAGCAAGAGCAAGAGGAAGAGCAAAAAGTTGCAGAACAGCAGGCAGACGACATGAAAGCTGGAGGAGGGAGAAGACGTTGGGACCAATGTTCGGCAGAAACTTGCTGCCGGTTCTGATAGGGTCTGTAACTCCAGAAGCCTGAAGTGCAGATATCGCGCAGTGGGAAGCATGCAAGAGGGAAGCTTGCCCTCTTGTGACCTGATCTGCAGAGGCTGCGCAGCGGGAAGCGAAAGCGAGGGAAGCTCTCCTTCCCAGGAGGCTGTCTCAGGTGGCTGGCGTGCACCAGAGGGCCTCAGGAGCAGAAGAAGCTTCAGTTGCAGGTGGCGCAGGTGACAGCGGACCAGGAGAAGCAGTTTGCTGAGTTGCAAGAAGCCACAGAAGCAGAGGTCCTGCAAGCAGCGAGAGGATCGGACGTGCACGCCTTAGCCAGTGTGTTCACAAGATGGTAGGGGCCACATAGCACTCTGCACCTGCTTGCATGTTCAAGGCAGGCACTCACGAAGTAAGCAGCACACATCTATGAGTGAAAGTGGTCCAAGAAGTGATTATGGGCATTTCTGAAGTAAGCAGCACTCGCATATGAGTGAAAGTGGGTTCTAAAAGTGATTTTGGGCATCCAAGAAGTAAACAGCATTTCTGTATGAGGGAAAGTGGTCCTAAAAGTATTTTTGAATACTGACCTATTAAAAAGCAGAGAAAGCCACATTTAACAAAACCAAATGACGATAACTTTAAGCGTGCGAGTTTGGGAAGTACTCAGCAACCCAATGAAGCAATATTATTAAGAACTAATACATAGAACAATTGCCCAAGACATGAAAAACATACATCAAGGATATTAAAATCTAAGAGACATTGCCACAGTCAAAAGGGGGCCAATGAAAGGTCCATAAGTTGTGTAACTTGTTTCCCATACTTTGTACAGCATACAGTAAAAGCTGGTATAAACTTGCATTGCCAAAGTCAAGAGACAAACACATATGACTCTATCCTTGTCAGTTTTTTGTTACTTGTGCAGTGGATGAACAACAGTGGCAAAAAGGTTATCCAGAAGTAGAGGAGCATTATTTGAAGAGGTGTGTTAAAGAGCAACAATGTGAATGTGGTTTTACCTGAAGAGTTGTTAAAAGTTTGAAGCTGCAAAATGTTGAATATTGTGCAACTGTTGTGAAACTCTTGTCAGTTGATCTTAACTACAAAGGCGCTTGTTGTGAAACGCTGTTCAGGCAGGGGAGTATACGCGGATGGCAACCCTTTCAAGGAGTAGGCCTGGAATGGGAGTAAACCAGGTGTGAACTGAGGTAGAGGGCCTGGCATTGAAGTAAGCCATTTACAAGTTGACAAAGTGCTATAAAGTAAACCTGACAAAGACAATGTGTGTTGCGGTGCTGAAGAAGGAATTGTATACAACTGCTGTCAGGGAGTTATATTTATATTTCTTTAGCTGTGGTATATCATCCTGACCGAGACAATCAGTGTTGCTGTTGATAAACTGAGAAAATGTTCTTTATTTGAAGAGGATAAATCTTTGCTTGTTGAAGGAAGAGAACGATCCTCCTATTTTTGTTGAATCCCTAGAGGGTTGGAACTTTCTGTTGACAAATTGAAGTTGCAAAGAACTGTGTTGGAACGTTGTTGCAAACCAGGATTTCCTTATTTCTTTTTTGGGACCTCTGCAACAGAATCCTGCTTAAATCTGGGGAAGGGGAATTCGCCCAAATTATAAGGAGAGACTGTGTGTTGCATTATGAACTTAATCATTATACTATTGTTGTTGTTTTTTAACTGCCATGCATTACCTCAGATGTTTATTGTATGTATACGTCTGAGAGACAGATATCCTTTGTTAGAGTGTTTCCTTTACATTATTTTAGTCTGAGAAATCCTCGTCAGGGGAGGGATAGTGAAGCGTGTATCCAACCTTTTAATTTAATGAAATGGCATTTGTTGAAAAACCTTCACAAAGTTGTCTGCCTCACATTTCTCACCCCTCACACTATGTACTTGGGTGGTACACACATCAGATCAACAACAAACCTATCTGGAATTTCTCAGCTGTGTGCACTCACCAAATCTGTGCCTCAACTATTTCTGACGCTTTGGGGCTACATTAAGAGGGAAATATCTATGTTGTAGTATGTCAGTCATAAAGTAAATCCCGGACGCACCTCCCAATCATTGCCCTACACATGCATCCTTAGTCTAGCTACGAGGTGTACCACCTGGACATTCAGGGTGTAACCCTTCCTGCTCCCCTCACATCACATAGCACATGCTGGAGGCACGCACTCCAGCAACACAGCAGTTGTAAGGGTGCTCGGCTGGTTCAGCCAGGTCATTGTCAGTTCCTTCTATATTGTAACAGCAACTGCAATTATTAATGAATTCATCTTTTATTATGTGCTTAATACCAGAAACCAGTGTCTTAGTGCATGACTGGCATTCAACCCATTGTAGACTATGGCGAAGAAATACTTCTGCCTTTGGGTGAGGTCTGTCATGGAGACAGGGCCTGCCACCAGACCCAGTCACAGGCCCTCTTCTCAGCCACCTTCATTGTAATGAGCCATGTGTTGTCCCCCAGCATGTCTTCACATCATTGGCAGTGCTTTTGAACACCTCCGGGCATTTAGGTTACTTGCGAGCTCAAGCACATTGGCATTGCGCACAGCAATGGTGGCGAGTTCCCTAGGAACACGAGTGTGTCCTTGAGCTCCCTTGAAGATGATAGTCAGGTTGATCTCGGCCTCACTGCAGTCCTTTGCCAATGCTCTCCATCCTTAACCCCTGTTCCTCATCCTCGTCCGTCTTCAAACTACAGCGTCGATCTGCTGCCAAATTGGAAGGCAGCGCTTTCAAGTACAGCAAGAAAGATCTTGGACGCTTGATAGCAATGATGGCCATCACATCTATTTTAGGGTATCCCATTGTTTCATCAAATAAAATTACTTCAAAGTAATTTACTTCAAAGACATTACTTAAAAATACTTCGAATTATATATATATGTCTATATATATATCACACGGCCCGCAGTAGCGGCTGTGTAGTTATGGTTAAGTGGCTAAACTCATTGGAAGAGCACTTTTTTGGTGGCTTATAACTTCACTCTCACTGGAGGAATCGTCACCAAACTTTGCAAAAAAAGTATATGGCCGGCTCTAAAGTTTCCCTCCAAGTTGCGTGAGGTTTCATGCAGCGGGGGCAAAGTTATAGGGGGTATCCCAACATTATTTTCCATATAGTGAATGGGGAAAAACTTTGCGCATGGCTACAGGCCAACGGCTGGATGGATTTTCACCATATTTGCGGCAGGAGTGGGGTCTTGGGTCAGAAGGTGTGCCTTTGCGTGTTTGGTGGAAATCCGACCAGTACGTTTGTTGTAAAGAACTGAAATGTACATCCTAAAAAATTAGTGATATCTGGGTCCACTCCGCTGACCCATTTCCCTGTTCTCTCCACGGACCAAAGTCTCCTTGGCCTGCAGTACGCCGTCATGTCAGCGAACATTGGACGTAGCCGGTGGTTGGCTGGAGGGAAGCGTGCTGTCCATCACAGTTTTTGGGAAACGCCGCCATGGTGTATCAGAGGATAGTGCTGTGGTGTGTGTGGCAAGGCTCTAAGCCATTGTGTGCATGGCTGGGCCTCTTGTATGTAGCAGTGTATGCACTAAAATGTGTCATATCTGGTTCCACTGCTGCGTCCCATTTCCCTGTTCGCTGCGTGGTCAAAATGTTTAATGCACTGCAGTGTTCGGTGACGGGATGTGTGTTAAAAGTGTTCCATGATGGCGGCATGTTGTATTGGAGGAGTATGCGGCAGCGAAAGGTGCTGAACAACATAGTATACGGCATCTGGTGGTGGGAAGAAGGGATGGAAAGGGTGCGGGAGTGAGAAGTGCTTCTTGTGATATATCTCATTAGAAGAAGACGGTGGTGTGCCAGCGCAATCTGCACATGCTCCGCCAATGCGCGGATACCTCAACAGGCAACAATCTTGTGTGGTCATTGCAGGCAGCCTTAGTTATGGCATGCCAGCTGGAGCGGCAATGTCTTTCTGTGATGAGTGGTGGCAGGCACATTTGCAGAAGGAGAGTGCATTCCCTGAGACATGAGGATTTAAACGTAGCGTGTACTATGGCGTGCTGTGTGAGGTAAGTCCGTAGCCCCTTCGATGCATGGCTTCAGCCCTAGCACAGAAAAGTATGTCCACTGGTTGAAAATGTATGTCCACTGGTTGAAAGTGGGTGCTACATTATTGCTTTTTGTGTGTGGTTTGGCTGCAGTGCACACAATGTTGGTTGCATGGGTATGGTGATTGGTAGAACAAACAGCAGTTGTCGGTGTATGGGTGGAGATGCTGCAGTGACCAGTCATGCCGTGTATCCAACGGAATAGTGTACATATGGAAGAGGGCACGGTACAACTGGTACCATATATGGGCTTGTGTAGTGTGCATTGCGCAGATTAGTAAGTGTTGCAGTGCACTACGCACCATTGGTTCTATGCACGTACTAGAGTGTTGGGAGCAGGCCCATTGTTGGGAAGATTGTCTTGTTTGGTTGGCATGCTTATAATGCTTTGTGATTCGAAGTGGGTAGCAGTGCCAAACACAGTGATATGTTTCTGCATTACGGTAACTGGAACACGTGTCCTTGCCTCCCTGCTTTATGGTGCAGTGGTTGGGTAGAAGTGCTGGTGCATATGTTGCCTTTGTGATTTCAGACGCATGCCTACAGGGTCGCTTGCATGGCTCTGTTATGTTGTGGTGAGTGTGGCCAAGGCCTAGACTGTTGGGTGCATGGCTGAAGGCCGTAGGCAGTAGGCCATGCACCCAACAGCCTAGGCCTTCATCACAGCCACAACAACATAATGCAGCAATGCAGTTGTCACTCTGCATGCATGTGACGTTGGTGAGTAGCACACAATGGTTGCGAAGGACATTGTACACTTGGCAGAACAGCAGAAGTGAGCTGCTGTGCGTACATTAGTATATGGTGTTAATCATTGCTCCTGTTGCGCAATAGGGAGCCACATGTCACCATTTGTGTTTGCTATGGTTAGGCCCTTATAAGACCCTTGCTTGAGAAAGTGTTTGAACACATTGCACCATGAAAGGAAGTCATCAGCATCAGAAAGTTGCAATATGGACAATGTACAGAGCAACTCACATACAGTTCAGTACAGGCAACACAATGTCGTGGAGCCATGCATGTAAAGATGTGGCCAGGCTGAAAATTGGCAGGCGCAATTGCAGATGGGGAGTGCATTACACAATACATGAGGAGTAAAACATGGGTTGTACTAGGGTGTGCTGTGTGTGGTGAGGCCTTAGCGGTCAGTGATGGTAGAGCAATGGCAGAAGGTGGAGTATAATGAAGACCACATGAAACTTGAAACGTACACTGCATTACGATGTGTTGTGTGTGCTAAACCCATAGCCCCTTCGATGAATGGGTGGCCACCTTGTGTTAAACGGGATATCATTTCGTGGCTACTTTATTGTATATATTGGCCTAAGCCCAGCCGCTCTGCGAAGAAAACCGCGTTGCAAAGTTCCGATTTTAGTTCGACTTCGCCGTCATTTTAGGTCCAGCTGCCATTTTGATTTCTATTCCAATGTAACTCTGTGTTCTAAAGGGGTGGACAGTGTTTCCCGCTTGTAACTGAGCCGTCCTGAACTTTGTATGTTAGTTAATGTATAAACTGTCCGTTGGCCGAATGTTTGGGTTGGCCTTGTCCCATGCCTGACTTGTAGACAGAGGATTGTCTGCGCCAATAAGTTTGATCCACAGACATTTATCGACCACAATGTTATACAAATACTGAATGTGGACAATAGCTGAACTGCATTGTAAAGGACATGTGTTAAGGCTTATTGTTAATCCCGAGAATACACTGTTGCCATTGTGACTTGTTTGTATGTGAATTTAGGATGATCCATGCACATATTGTCGGACAAGCCAGAAGTGAACTCGGCACAAACTCTAGACCATGGATTATTAACTTGCAGAGGGGCTGGACATTATGATCACAAATGTATAAAATGCACAACTGTTTAAACGTCCAGTACCTTTCACTTCTCACACCGAAAGGGCTGGTATTCGCTGTAATGTACTGAGGGCCAGATAGCTATCTGTATTTGACTTTGTTTTCTTTGTAACTGTACCGTTTTAGAATAAAGATCTGTGAATCTTTATCAGACATGCCAACATTAGCCAGGCCCTGAGAGGGAGATTTCACGACAGGAATCGGGAGAAAGTATTTTTCCCATAGGATTGCATTGGAGTTATAATTATTTGAGGCGGGAGACAGTAAAAAATAGCATGATTTTTCATTCAAAAATCGGTAGTCACCCGCCTAAATCGGGAGGGTTGGCATGTTTGCTTTATAAGCCCGTGTTTGGTGTATTTCCTTTTGGGGTACTCAGCCTCGATATTTCCTTTCACTTTTACAGATGGCGCCTGAATACGGACCCTCAAGATTGATGCCATCTCGTTGAAGGTTGGCGCGGCTATTGGACTGGGATCGGACGGTGAAAAAGGGGGCCCCTTTCTTGAATGAGACGCAGTAACTCAGCAGTGCTGCACGACCCGATCCCTGGACGGTGAGCCTGCGGTCCAAGACGGCATCTTGAAGAGGGTCCATATATCGAGACGGGCAGATTTGCCGAAATCACCAACCACGTGAGTCCTTTGAGTTCTTAGAAATCCGATTGGACCTCCTTAGAATTTGAGCAGGTGAGTCGTGACCCGATTCTTAAGTATCCTGATCATTTGTTTTTGGCGTATTGCACTCGCGAGTACAATTATTGACCAGGTAACACCAGTATTCTGATATGCCTGGGAAATTGTCTGCCTACTTCAAGGCGTTATTCGGCAGTGACAGACAATCTTTGGAATTTGGCCGACCGGCGCCAATGGAGGGGTTGCCGGCGTGTACTATGTACTAAAAGCACGGCATTGGTAGTATAGTGTTTAATGATATTTGGCACAGACAAACTAGACATGCTTCCGAACTTCAGTGCCAATTAATAGTAGTTTTGAAATTCCTCGTATTGAATATCTAGAATCTATATTATTAAGAAAAAGGCTAGACCTGCAGCATTTGATGTATTACAGAATTGGAAGAAAGAAGCTTTGCAGCAACTTAAGAGTAGGGAAAAACATACGTGCCGTCATATGACGAATGCCAAAAAAGCATTGTTATATGATCAAAGTAAACAGTCTGAGTCAGTTAGGAATATGGATAGGGCTTTTTCACTTGGTATCCAGAAAATGTATCCTTCTAAAGACTTTCATGTATCTGATGAGCTGATTGACAAACTTCTAAATGAACGAAGGCCTGGTGCCACTGCGCCACCTCCATATGTTCCTATTCCTGCTGTTTTGCCTCTTCCTGCTGTTATTCCTCCTCCCGTAGTTCCTCCTGCTCCTCCTATTGCTCCTCTTGTTGTTCCTCTTCCTCCGGCTGTTGTTCCTCCTCTTGTTGTTGCTCCGCCACCTGCTCCTCCTCCTTTGCCTGCTGGTACGGGTTTGGTGGGTTTGCCTACTGAACCAGTGACAGCACCCTTTTCACCGAATGTACAAGGTTTGTCTACTCTTCCTCTTCCAAGTGGTCCTGTACCGCTTGTAGTTGATCGGGGAGCGGGATCAAGGGTTGTAACTCGTAATACTGTGGGCCCCATTACGACCCTGGAGATACAGGGTTAACAGTGCAGTAAAAGGTGCCGGCGCCGTTTACCCCGTACCGCCTCATTACGAGGTCCCCTCGCGGGACCCAGGAAGTAACGCCTGGTCAAACCAGGCGTGCTTACCAGATCCTGGCAGGGGCAGAGGGAGCAAACAACGGGCCAACTCGTAATGGCTCATTGTTTGCTCCCTCTCCCATTCCCATTCAGCCCTATGGGGGCTGAAATGGGAATAGGGAAGGACCGGGTCCGGGTCCTTGGAGGGAGGAATTACCGGGCCTTCTGAACTCGGAATGGCCCGGTAATTCCTCATCCTGTGGACCCGGACCCGGACGCGATTTCAGCGGCAGCCATGCCGCCAATAGCGGCATGGCTACCGCCGAGGTCGTAAGGAGGCCCTGTGTCTCCAGAGAGAAAGCATGAATAAACTGCATGGGCTAGACACTGCATGGAGAAGGGTGAACAAGCTGAAGTTTTTGCCACACCCTCTAATTCAGACAATTTTCCCGAGAAAAACGTTTTTATTGAAGGGTTGGGAATTCATTTACGTGTAATGTGGAACAGATTAAATGATATAGATCTCCCACAAGAGTTGAGGGATCTGAATATTTTAGCATATTCAAGAGATACTGCGGAGAAAGTACATGAGCATGTCGGGAGGGTTTTTGAGTATAGAAGGGAGTTGGAAAGGTTGCGGAATGAAGATATTGATGGTGATAGTTTGGATGCTATGTTAGTACAGAAACGGTTCTTTCCTTGTCGTTAATCTCTAAATGAGTAAACACGAATTTGTACAAAAGATGCGATTAGGTGGATTTCAGACATATCGGTAACTCCCGTAGAAGTATATGACACGTATAGTCAGTATACGCCATAAATGCAGAGGAAAGTGATACAGGTAATGGTAGAATACCTGCAGGATGAATGTATAAAAAGAAAGATTTGTTGTCCCGCAGAAACATTGAATATTTATGAGAGAGCTTTTTTGTTTGACACTTCTTCAGCTGCTTTAGTGCTCGATTTAGACTGGTGCTCAGTAAGCGTTTGGAGTTGCCTACTTCTCAGTTGCCTATGAGAGAGGTTCCTCCGACATTTGTCCCAAAAGTTGAGATCCCTACAAATGTCCAGGGGTGGACTGGGAACTAAAAGAGGCTCTGGAAATGATGACTGGGGACCAAAAGAGGCCCTGGAAATAATGTCCAAAGTGGCCCCATATGACACATGTTCAGCAAGCCCAATGCTTTTCCTATGAGAACATTTGGAAATACCACACAAAAGAGGCCCAGAGTGCAGAGGCCCACCGGGAAATCTCCAGAGTCCCCTATAGGACAGTCTGCCCCTGCAAATGTCGCAGCAGGTACACCTGCTCAGGATATCCCTGCACATTATGTGTCACAGTTTGTTCACGTCCCATTCTCGAGACAGGAAGTGAACACCATTAAACAATCTATTCCTGATATTAGGAAGAATCCAACAGAGTTCTACAAAGAGATAGAGTCTGTCTTGCAATCATCAGTATTTACCTTGAGCGATATTGATTTGCTATTTCCCATGCTCCTACCTGTTGACCTGTGGAAACAGATTAGAACTATAGACGATGTACCAAGGTTAGGAGATACATGGGATAATATGGTTAGACTAGATAGAAAAAGGCCAGCTGGTGAGAGACCGCCGCAGGTAATACTAACACTGCCTGATAGAATAGTTACGAAATTGAAAGCAATAATCCCTGAAAGAAGGATTATTTGGGAAAAGCTTACTGCTTGTGTCCAAGGGAAATCTGAGGGTGCTACCGAGTTCTTTAATCGGTTCGAACAAGTATTTTTAGATTACAGCAGACAAGATTTGAGCACGGAGTCTGGAAAACGACTATTTGTGGACAAATTTGTGCGTGGATTGCTGCCTGACATCCAGTCGCAAATTATGTCTTCAGAGAGCGCTTGGCAAGCTAAGTCTCAGTCAGAAGTATTGCATATGGCTCAATACTATGAGAATCGTGTCAACAATGAAAAAGAAAGAGTTGAAAAGAGAAAAGGGGACTTAAAAACAAATGTCCTATTACAGCAAGTTGTTGGAGGCCCTAGAGGGGGTCATTCGCAATTTAGGGGTCAGCATACTCCTCAGGGAAATGCGCCATTGGGTCCTGTAAACATAAACCAGTGTGCTTATTGCAGAAAATAGGGTCATTGGCGTGCACAATGCCCGATCCTCCAGCAGAGGTCGAATAACGCATTTGGTAACATGGGTAGACGATCCAGAGGCCGCCCTGGGGCAGGGGGTCCTGGTAGAGGTCAGTTTTCCCAGGACTCGCAACAACCTTTTTCGCAGGATAATCAGGCACCTAGTGTGGATAACAGAAACATTTTTGACCATCCGTCTGCTGCTTACCTCTCTGAAGAACTTCCTTTTGACGACATTCTGTTTCGTTAGGATTGCCCGAAGCAGGGTTTGGAACCAATGCCTATTCCCGTTAATCAGAAAGGTCCCTACGTTGAGATGTTAGTGGGAAATAGGAAAAGTCTATTTTTGATAGATACAGGGGCACATAAGTGTTCCATCAACCATTCACAGGTTCCAAACATTCCACTGTCAGGGAAAACCATTGTTTCTGTAGGGTTTTCTGGCACACCAGTAGTCTGTCTGGTTTCTTCGCCGGTACCGATTACCTTGGGTTCATTTTTGGACCACTGTCCATTTCCTTTCCCAATTTAACAATTAACCCAATGTTGGCTTTGAGGAAGAAGGGCATTTCTTCGCCATTGCCGTGGAACTTGGAACACCAGCAAGTGTTTGATTTGTTCAAGACTGCACTGTGCTTGGCACCAGTTTTGGGCACACCAAATTATGAAAAGGTCTTTGTGTTGTATGTGCATGAACGTGATGGATGTGCTTTGGCTGTATTAACGCAGGAACATGGAGGGAAGAATAGGCCGTGCGGCTACTTTTCTTCCGCCCTTGATCCTGTTGCATGCGCTTTTCCAAGATGTTTGAGAGCTGTCGCTGCTGCTGCTGCGTCCGTGAAACAGAGTGAGGGAATGGTCCTACGCCATGCTTTAACCCTGATGGTACCTCACTCACCTCCTCACGATTAACGAGATACAAATTGATCTTGTTTGCACCACACATCAAAATTCAGAGGTGCTGTGTTCTTAATCCACCTGAACTTTTACCTTTCACGCAAGTTACTGCTTGCAGTGACGAAGAGTCACATGACTGCCTTTATACCACAGAGCAAGAGACAAAAGGCAGAATTGATCTAAAAGATATTCCTTTGAACAATCCACAAGGGGAGCTGTTTTGTGATGGCTCCTGTTTCAAACTTCCGGATGGTACATCCACGGCTGCTTATGCAATCACCACATTGAGCACGATTGTGGAGACCAAAAGAATCACACATAACTCTGAGCAAGCAGCAGAGATTATAGCATTAACCCGAGCTTGTGAACTTTCTGAAGGGCTTACAGTAAATATATATACTGACAGTCAGTATGCCTTTTGGGTGGTTCACAACTTTGGCAGACTTTGGGCAGAACGAGGTTTCTTGACCTCACATGGCACTAAAATCCAGTACGGCTCCTTGATAGTACGGTTACTCTCAGCGCTTGCACTCCCTACTCAGCAATTATGAAATGCGCAGCATATCAGAAGATTATAGACAATGGGGGAAAAGGGAACGCTTTTGCTGACCAGATAGCCAAACAGACTGTCACTGATGTCTCTTCAGAAATGTATACTTCAAGGGAAGCCACAAATGCCTGTACTTTGGATGAGGCTATCAAATCTGTGAAAGACATTCAAGCTGATGCCACTTTAGAGGAATCTAAGAAATGGGCTGAGGGTTTGGCAAAATTGGATGATGACGGGTGTTGGGTGGACAAAGTAGAAGGGAAATGGTTACTGCCAGATGCATACATTACAATGATGGTCCCTATGTCCTTCTTTCTGATTATTGTGGACAGTTAACTAAAATTCTGTATTTCATTTACCAACAGGTGCGAGAAGCTCTACCTGTTAGGTACGAGGGCCCAGGTCACAGCATCCAACCTGGGGAGTGGGTCCTTATTAAAGCATTTGAAAGAGTATCCAGCCTCGCACCCCATTGGCGGGGCCCACTCCAAGTTCTTCTGGTCACACAGACCGCTGTGTGAGTGGAAGGCCAGAAGCACTGGATACACGCGTCCCACATCATGAGGATCCCCTTCCCTTTGCCACACAATACAGAAGACACAGTTCCCCCTACCTGCACCGTAACCAACGATCACGAATCATCAAACAGCATCGAAAGTGCGTCGGAGGCTCTCCGTGAGCCCGTGGGGCCTGGGGAAACAGCTGCTTCATCTCCACACTCTCCAACAGATCCTTTTGCACCAGTATCAAATTCTGTGTTAAATCCTGCTTTGAATTCACGGCTTCTATCATGAAGTAACAACACGTTGTTTGCAGATCACTCAGTACCAGGGATCACAAGGTACGATCTGCATCTGAGGAGTTAGACTTACTGCACGGTTCGGCTGTGCCATCAAGGAAAAATCATCGAAGGGCTTGTCTTTTGGCCCGATCTTTTGTACGTAAGGGGATTCTGTTGGCTAGGGTTTGGGAAAGGACTAAGAAAACGCTCGATCTGGAGATCGCCAGCAAATTAACTTTGGTGAATTTGTTTGAAGAAACAATGCCTGCAACTGCTCCCACTCGTATGGAACAGATAAGAGACTGTGTGACCGACCGTAATAATGAACAATCGAATGCATGGGCCCCGAAAACGTATTGTTGTCTTGTGATTATGTTAACTGGTTTCACAATAGTCGTTGCTTTAGGATTTTGGTATTTGGAAGAAGTACATCCGCTTGAAATTCTGTTACCCACTGAAAATGTACCTACTGTTTCTACACCTTTCGTGCATCTGCACACTCTATCTCCTAGAGACTCTCAGCACAGACTGAGTTACCATAACAATACTCTATTACTCATCATGAATGCCACGCATGCCATTTTTAACAAATCCAATTGCTCGGTCTGCTCGCATTTACCGCAACACGGGGATAAGGGGCTGGGTTGGTATATTCACCCTTTACCTTTGACTACTGCATGCTATGCTTCTTTAAGGGCACTATTCTTTGGCCGATGGAACGATAGCATCTCGGGGAACTTTGATGGAACTAATTTGAATGACTTTGAGAAACACGTTCTAACGCCCCTTGGATGCTCACTCTTCTATTAGGCCTTCTGATAGACTGTCCCGTCCTTTTCAATCTCTGATCTCTTTAAAGATGGCTCTTATAGGCAATAGGGATGCCACGCCACCTTCTTATACTGTTAACCACAGCCCCAATTCAGTTTCTTTCTGCATACAGAGGAATGGTACTCAGTCAATGGGTGATTTCAAGGGTTGCGCCAACGTTGCAAACTTGACTAGTGAGGACAGGCCTTTGTATGTAGGCAAACGTGTCTACTTTGTTTGCTGTGATGTAGCTTTTCCATGGTTACCCAGGGATTGTCAGGGATCCTATTATTTAGGGATTCGGTTACCCGAGGTATTCATTGCTAGTACTGTAGAAATTTCAAAGGCACGTCCAAGGCGGGACGAGAATGGCGATACTTCAGCACAAGTTCTGGGGGACGGAGCTAAATCCTTTGTACCATTTTTTGGGCAAATATCAAACTCAGAGGATATCAGAAGACTAGCGAGAGTACTGGAGAGGACCATCAAGCGGACCACTGACATACTCTATAACATGACTTTAGAACAAAAAGCAATAAGGTTAGGAGCACTTCAGAACCGGATGGTATTAGACGTCATCCTGGCTGAGCGTGACGGGGTATGTAAATTAGTGGGGTCCGCTTGCTGCGTTTTCATGCCAGAATCCTCCACAACGATTTTTAAGGCAATACAAAATCTGCATGTCCTTAGTTCAGAAGTGCATGTTCCCGAGGGGAACTGGGATCTTAGCGTTTTGTTCAGGGACTTCTTGCAATCTTGGGGATGGAAGCTACTTTTGGTCTTGCTGACTATTTTAGGTATTCTGTTGTTTCTCTGTTGCTGTATACAATGCCTTCCTGGTATATGTTCGATGATAGAAGGATGTTGTGCACAAGCGATGGGCACATTAGGGCACAAGGTATACGCCCCAGAGAAAATGTCTAATGAATTTGTGCTGAAAGAAATCTCAGTATCTAACCTCATGGCGATCGATATCTCCGATAGTGATTCAGGGTGTATGGACATTGAGACGTGGAGTTACTCGTAAAGTGACTAGAGGCTTTTTAGCGCTTGGCTTAGGCCAAAGGGAGGGTTTGTTAAACGGGATATCATATCGTGCCTCCTTTATTGTATATTTGGCCTAAGCCCAGTCGCTCTGTGAAGAAAACCGTGTTGCAAAGTTCCGATTTTAGATCGACTTCGCCGCCATTTTAGGTCTAGCCACCATTTTGATTTCTATTCCAATGTAACTCTGTGTTCTAAAATGGTGGACAGCGTTTCCCGCTTGTAACTGAGCCGTCCTGAACTTTGTATGTTAGTTAATGTATAAACTGTCCATTGGCCGAATGTTTGGGTTAAGTAAGGAGACCTTGTCCCATGCCTGACTTGTAGACAGAGGATTGTCTGTGCCAATAAGTTTGATCCACGGACATACATCGACCACAATGTTATACAAATACTGAACGTGGACACTAGCTGAACTGCATTGTAAAGGACATGTGTTAAGGCTTATTGTTAATCCCGAGAATACACTGTTACCATTGTGACTTGTTTGTATGTGAATTTAGGATGATCCATGCGCATACTGTCGGACGAGACAGAAGTGAACTCGGCACAAACTCTAGACCATGGATTATTAACTTGCAGAGGGGCTGGACATTATGATCACAAATGTATAAAATGCACAACTGTTTAGACGTCCGGTACCTCTCACTTCTCACACCGAAAGGGCTGGTATTCGCTGTGTTGTACTGAGGGCCAGATAGCTATCTGTATTTGACTTTGTTTTCTTTGTAACTGTACAGTTTTAGAATAAAGATCTGTGAATCTTTATAAGCCAGTGTTTGGTGTATTTCCTTTTGGGGTACGCAGCCTCGATATTTCCTTTTGCTTTTACACTTGCACTGCAAAAAATGTGCCATGGGGTGAAGTAGGTTTGACATTGTTGCCTTCAGTGTACGGTTTGTGATCATTGCATAAAATGTTGCTTTCATGGTTGTGGGGATTGATTGCAATTCTTACACTGTGTAGTACATGCCTGGACCTGATGGGGTGACAACTCCTCTAGTGTGTCCTTCAGGTGCAGCGGTGAAGTAGTGGATGCTTAGAAGTGGCTAGGGGTGACCTCCATGTACCTGGCCACTTTTTCACCTGCATGACTCTGTTATGTTGTGCTGGGTGTGGCCAGGGCCTACACTGTTGGCTTTATGGCAAAAGGCCATAGGCCAGGCACCGAAGAGCCTAGGCCTGCACCACAGCACACCGCCATAACGCAGACATCCAGTTTTAAGTATGCATGTGTCCGATGGGCAGAGCTTCAGTAAGGCCAGTAGTTACTGGTATAATGTCCACCCTATCGCACAAAGAAATAGTTGATCAGCGTTTCACAGCAATCACAGCCTTCACAGCGCTCAGAACAAACAGCACTCACGGTGCACTCCTATTGCTTATTATTCACTAAAACAGATACACTGCATTGTGATGTCATAACTCTTCATACCCTATACTAAAGCCAAACCCAATGCTAGCTTTCGATGCCACTGGAGTGGCTGATAACTGCTGTCTTTTTGTTTGACATACAAATATTTCAGCTTTCGAAAATTATTAAATACATTTGATAATTGAGTTCTAGAAAAAGCAGCTAGAGTAAATGATTTAAAGGCAGACTTATTACTTCACACAGATGTTAGATTGCCCAGAAATAAACACTTAAAAAGTAGAATATTGGTTTGTCCCTTTAGCTTCCATCAGATCGATTTAATGTGACAGGAGAGTGAGATAAGATAAGGTAAACCCCTGCCACACAGCTGACTCCTTCATCTACTAATCACAGTTTTTGAAGCATAAGAAATAAACAATACTCTGTAGATTCGAAGATACACAGACAAGTGCGCGCACACACACCCACCCACCCGTACACAGTCATTTCCTATCATGAATTATTAGCCCCAAAGGGCAATGCTAGGAATGCAGAAAGGCTAGGTAAGCTTCCATCTTGCCCCATACTATTAGTGGTGTCACAATAGGCTGCACAAAAGCGCCACCTATGCGCTGAACCTTAAAAGGGTTGAGTTGAGTGCAAACTGAGCTTAGACAAGATTAAGGGTGTTTTCAAACTCCAATATTTAGGAAAAAGATTTGATTGAATGCTAAATTGTTTTCATTTATCAAACCATACACTAATTGTATGCTTGTCATTTTTGCACAGACTTGATTAAAGATCAGCAATAAAGGATTTCCCCCAATATCTTAGCCCAGCAAAATTCAGCACCTTCAAACACCAGAGGTTCAAAGAACATGACTCAGCCAAATCAGTCACCAGCAACATTGCTAGTAAAACACTCAGATCCATCACTTGCATTATCCTCAGCTGTGCCCATTCCACACACAGGTGTTTTGATAGCTCCACCCTGTCCCCCCAGCTCATGTAGCTGCATTAACTCGACTAATCCCTCCGGCCTGTTCCTAATTCCAGGTGTAGTCCATATTTCTCTCGGATATCATAGCCGAACATTCACAAACAGAGAACAGTCACAAATCAGACAATTAGCCACCCGGCACCCCATCATGTCCCAAGTAAGGCTGGGGTGCCTTCCGACAGTTCCTGTGGGAGTTATTACCACCAAAAAATAATTTAAAATCTACGTAGACACTTGATATGGCAAAAGCTGCAGGTGTTTGTTTCTTTACAGTTTTTTTTAAGTTCCCAAAAATTGATAAACTGGGAAACAAACGAGCATGTTTGTAATCCTAGATTCACAAAATGGCAGTTATTAGCCGGGACACTTGTGTTTTTGCCATTTGAAATTTGACCAGACGGTTACTACCGAAACTCAAGTCCTTGTGCGCCTGCCACAGGACCATGAAACAACTATATTTTTCAATAATTCCTCCAAAGGTTCAGTCGTTAATCGGTTTAGTACCTGTTCGCTGTACCACTTATCGCCATTTAAGCAACTGTTTGGGCCTAATTCACAGAAGTGTTTTATATTGGCAAAACCCCATTGGAAAACACTCTGTGAATCAGTGCCTTTGTGTTTGCGAATTTCCAGTTCTATCGGCTTGAGTGCAGTGTGCAGCTTAACAGTGCACATTGAATAGGGTGACCAGACGTCCCGGTTTTGCCGGGACCATTCCAGTATTTTACCCTTGGTCCCGGTATCCCAAGACTTTTTTAACTGTTAAAATCGTGACCCCGGATGTGAGGGATGGCAGACTAATGTCCAGGCTTTTGCCGGTAATCCTTGAATAAATACCACAATCGGGCTGGGCACTGCTCTTCATGATTGCGTTTGATTGTTTTTCACTCTCTCCCTCTTCCTCCATGGCTTTTCACCTCCAATAAGCTTTTAATAAGCATGTACTTTGCGTGGAAAAGGCCGCCGTCATAGACGTAGCACTACAGTTTCATCGGTCCAATGTGTATTTTAGTCCTTTTGTCTTTATGTTTCCTGAAACTGTAGTCCTACTTCTATGTCGGTGGCCCATCCCTGTTTTTTATTTTAAAAATCTGGTCACCCTAACATTGAAAAAGCACAGGGCTTTCTCTGGCCCCGGGCAGGCAAATCACTCGCTCTCCACATAAAGAACATGTAAATCTTGAATAGGACATCTTTGGCCAGGGAGCCTTTTCGGCTCCAACGAGAAGCCAACATGCTGGCCATTCAATGTGGACAGCCCCGCATTACCGCTTTAACCTGACTCATGATGGCTGCTTCAAAATGGCGAGTCCGGGATCAGTTGCAGGGATGATATCAGTCACTTTTAAGCACCTCCATGTTACTGACCACCAAAGCCAGGATTCTGCCACTTTCCATGTCCTCAAAGCTCCATAACTTTGTTTTTGTAAAGACTGACTTTTAAATAATTAAGCACACTAACAATGACAGATATATTGCATCTCTGTGGAAGCCAATTGATGGCAGGTCAAGAAACAAAAACATAAATAAAGCCACAAGGTGACTTTCAATGACACTACACATTGGCCTCATTATGAGCATGGCGGTAGCTACTGCTATGCTCGCATCTGGCACTGCCTCTCGCGATTGGGCAATAACCAGCCCATTACGAGATGATTGGGCCGGTAATTGCCCGTCAGGTAAAACCTGGCGGGCTGTCAGGAACCCGCGAGCAGAACTCGTAATGCGGTGGCCCGGTATGAACGGTGCCAGTGCCATACCTGCAACGTTCATACCGGGCCCGCCAGCCTCATAATGAGGCCCAATGAGTTGTATGAATCAAATTATATGGCACTCATCAACAAACATATTAACAAATTTTGAGAAATATTACTCAAGCAGGGGGGCATTCAAATAGGTTTTAACGCTAGCCCAGTGCAGTACCTGCCCTGGTAATGCACCCCCTTCTCAGGTAATATTGCTCAAATACTCTGAGGTACCGAGGTACTAATAGTGGTTTTTTAAGTTGAGAAACAACGTGTTTGCCGTTTCACAACTTAAGAAAAACTACAAAATAAAAACGGTCGCCATGGACACGTAGTCCCTTTCCATTGTGGCTAGTCACGATTTAAAGATGCTATTGTTCCCGGCGCAGGAGAGGGAGCAGGCAGCAGCAGGTAAGTGGGGCTAAACATATGGAAAAGAGGAGTGGGATCACCAGTTAGCCGGCAGGGAAAGATGGTGGCCTCCAGCTCCATGGAGGCTCGGAGCGGGGGCTGTACCATGTGGTAAAGGCCCCGTACTAAGCCTCCTCATTGGCTGGGAGGCTAAAGCCACGTCCCCGTCGGGTATTAATTACAGATGCAAACCAATAGACTGTCATCATGGAGATACACAGTGTAAAGACGTGTCATGGGTGACACTTCTGTGCATTTCTTTGCCATAGGCCAGAAGAAGTGTGAACTGCTGCTTTACCTAAATCTATGAATGGACCTGATGTCTCAAAATATGCTTGGGTAAAACAGAGAAGAGGTATTTCTGAAATACCGCGTACTGTGATTTAGAAGTATCTCTCGACCCGCTGGATTTGCAACTGTATTGGGGGTAAAGTCATAATGCAAGCAGATCCGCCTGGATACCACATGTGGTAATGGTAATTGCTGCATGTGGTATTCCTGATGGCAATTCTGCACAGTCGTATCGAGCCTTTCAGTGGCTTCAATGATCAAGCATCATTTGACCGACTGTGACATGACCAGCTCCGCCACCATCTTCTAGGCGTGCACCACTGATTCCATGTTAGCCTAGTAAGCATCTACTTTCTAGATGAGTCACATGGATGTGCACAGTTTCCTTCCCCATAACATATTTTCCTTCCTAGAAATAGATCGTGCTCATCAATTACTCACGGAAGGGAGCTTGGAAAGGTCTAGAGACGCAGTCAGGCTCAAGACAAGGGGCCTCATTCCGAGTACGGCGCTAACCAATGGCGCTATTAACGCCTTGGTTGACGCCGTACCCGGACCGGCAGCGCCTTGGTGGTTGGCGGAATTACCGCCCCATTCCAAGGTTGGTGGGGCGGTAATTCCCCAATCCCCATTTACCCTTCCCCATTCCCATTCTTGCCCCATAGGGCATAATGGGAGTGGGGAAGGCGTCAATTACGCCACCGTAAATTACGGTGGCGAAATTAACACTAAGGTCCCTTAGCACCATGGTATTTAACGCCTGCTAAAAGCAGGTGTTAAAAGCACCATGGCGCTAAGGGAACTCGGAGTATGGCGGTAAGGGATTACCGCCACCGCTCTCGTTAGCGGTGGCCGCTATCCCTTACCGCCATACTCGGAATGAGGCCCAAGGTCTCTCCACATCCAGTCCATGGAAGCACCAACCACACCAGATGTTCGGGATAGCCACCAATTAGTTAACCCCTTGACTCCTGGCTATTATGCATGTCTATGTAAACAAGACGAGCCTACTGGTCCTCAGCACTTAATGGCACCCACTAAATTCAAATCCATGTTCTTTTGGATGTCTTCAAAATATAGACTTGACTTGCCTCATGGAGTCCGGACTTCCAGACCGATACCCTAGACGCTAGAGATGTAGCTTGGAAAGTAGGCTAGGCTATGTTACATTAGATGGTATCTGTGAAAGCGTCAGGGTCACCATTGGCATGAGCTCTTGGCGTTGACCACTGACTGGGTGCGCAAGATACGCCTTGCGGGTAGGCACTCGTTTCTGAGGCTTGGAATAGTTTCTCCATGGGCCCAGCATCCTACAGATGTTGCCCATGGCATGTTGTCACATGATGATCATGTTTGCTGAATCCTGTGAGATCATATGTGCCTCCTACACGCATGGCAACCTCCATGTGTTCCACACTGCTCAGAAATATCGCTTGCTCACTGTTCTTAGAGAGGCACAGCTCCACCTCACTGTTGAGACCCGACTAGGCCAAAACTATTAGTGCCGGTATTTTACCGTGTCCGCCTTGGTGGATCGCGGAATTACCGCCCTACTCCAAGGTGAGTGGGAGCAGTAATTCCCCATTCACCAAGGCCCTTCCCCTTTCCCATTTTTGCCCCCATAGGGCATAATGGGAATGGGGAAGGTGCTAATTACGGTACCGCAAATTTCAGTACCGTAATTAGCACCAAGGTCCCTTTGCCGGTTCGTTTTTTAACGCCTGCTAAAAGCAGGCGTTAAAGTACCAAGCCGCAAAGGGACCTCGTAATAAGGCGGTAAGGGTTAACGGTCACTGGTACACTTACCGGTGACCGTTAACACTTACCGCCTACCGTGTAATGAGGCCCATTGTGCTTTGTATTTAGGGAATATTTTCCAAGCCAGCTCCCTTAAGACTAAATGGTCACCTCCTCCTAGATCTACATTCTTCCACTCTCTGACCCCCCCAGCTTATCCAGAATAGGGCAGCAAGATTTATCGTTGGCCTTAAGCCCAGGGACGGCATCTCTCCTGCCCTAAAAAGTCTTCACTGGCTCCAGGTTGCTGCACGGATTAAATTCAAATCCCTCTGCATCATCCACAAGGCTGTCTGGGCCCGGGCACCACACTATCTTCAACTTTATCTCACTAAATACTCTCCCTCTCGACCACTACGTTCCTCTGGCACCAACATTTTGTGTGTAAAGTGTTTTGCTAAACAGAGGGCCGGAGGTCAATTGCTTTCCTCAGCTGGCTCCCTCCTGTCGCACAGCCCCCCTCCCTCTGTGCCTTGAGCAGGAATATCTTAAATTCGGGAAGCTCCTCAAGACCTTCCTCTTTACCTCCTCCTTCCCTTCTTCTCTCCTCTGCTAATCTCACTGTTGCTGTGATTGTTGTCCTGGATTCTTGTGCATCCCTAGGGCCCCTGACCTCCCACACCCAATCTCCCCAACTTCTGTCTACCCTCAGCACTTGCCTCGGCACACCATCTGCCCTGGAGGTTCGCACTTACACCCGACGTGGCTCCTGGCTGTGTAGCACTTACCATACCATGCACTTCTGCTGTGGCTCACCCATCAGCACAGACACTCAAGCACATACCCCCTCTGCCCACTTCCTTGCTGCACTTGCATGTTTTGAATACTCACAAGGCATAGTAGGTTTATTCTTTTTTCCTTTTTCCCTCCACTGTTTTTAATATTTTTGTGAATTTTAATGTGTTTCACTCCCTTGTTCCCTCCCTTTGCCCTTTGGGCACTTTGAAACAGTATTTACTTTCCGCATAAGTGCCAAACAAGCGAACAATAAATAAATAAATAAACAAAATTAATAATCTCCTGAAGAAGTTCCTTGATGGTTAAAACAGAGATAAGGGAACGAAACATGTTGTGTTGTAGATCAGCTATGCGGAATAGCTCTCGACTCAAGGAAGAATTCTGTATTCATCCAATGAGTATGATTGATGATGGGTTTTATGATGTATACTTAGTTCAATATATTTCTTGCATCATTGGCTGTTGCTAGTCAAAACTATTTGAATCAATCAGCAATGTATTGAGAACACATGTATAAATGATGTTATATCTGAAGCACGAGTCACTTTAGAATAAGTAAACAATACCGTTTATAAAGAGTTTATTAATAATTGAAAGTACCAAGCTAAGGGTGCGCTTGGCATCTTGAAGATGGCTTGGGATCATTTCAATGTGTATGAGAGAACTGTTTTTTATTAATGTGTTTGAATAAAACTGATTTTAAAAGTTTTTTTTATGTACCTACAACCTCAAGAATGAAGGTGTATTATTTTTTTGAGGTAAGATTTCTAGGGGTTGCCTTCATTCATTTATCCCTAGTGTCACTTGTTTGTACATTAGTGACAGGTCAATGTGCGACTAGCACTAGGGCAAAAATTACCCTTGTGCAAAAAACATATTCTTTCAATGCATTTTCTACCAGTGCAATGCTTGCCCCAGCCATTGCCTGGTGCAAAAATGCATTAAAAGAAGATCTTTTTTTGCACTAGTGCCATTTTTGCCCTAGTGGAATTTGCATTTGCACTGGTGCACATTTTCTGTGATGCTGCCCTTCGTGTTGAAAATGGGGTACATTCATACGTAATGTTCAACCCTCACACCTGGCCCGTCGCAATGTGCATTTCCCCATGAGATGCACCCATAGAAAAACATTGGCAAGTGAATTGAGGCATCTGAAAATTGCACTTTTCTATAAGTTGTGCACACAAATTGACCTAAATATTTATAAACTGGCCATATATTTATACAGATTAATGCTACAATTCCCTTCAGTGTAAATGAACAAATTTGTTTTGATCGAGAAATCTACTCTGCTGAAAAAAGGCCTAATTACGGGTCGGGCGGTCCGGAAATAACAGTGGCGGGAAACCCGCCACCACTGTTAATTCTGGACTGCCCGATCTCGAGTCCTGCAGGCGGGAGGTGGCGTTCCCGCCAGGTCTGACCTGGCGGGTTTAACACCGCCCGCCTGCAGGCGGACGTGGAAACACCAGCACCATCATGAGATGGTGACGGTGTTTCCACTTCCCCATTCCCGTTGAGTCCTACCGAATTCCACCTCTGGAATTCCCGGGACACCGGGGTCGTAATACCCCGGTAATTCCGGGAATCACAGAGGCGGAATGGTAAGACGAGTCCGGCGGTAACCGAGCCGGAAAGACCGGCAGGTTACCGCCGGACTCGTAAAGAGGCCCAAAGACATCAATGCAATTGAGTGCAATTGACACCAAAGTAATCAGTAAACAAACCTTTCCATTACTCGAGCCAGTGCCCTCTAACACTTACGTTGACCTCTCAATGCTGCCATCTGCTGGAGGAGACCCGCAGCTACTACCTCTTTCAAGCATTACCAAAGCCAAACGTTTTAGTTTCTGTGTAGGTAATTGGTTATTTATAACGTGCTTAATATCCAGAGGTTTCTAAGCGCGGACCCGGCGACCGAACTTGTGTTGCTCCACATCGTCTTGCTTCCAAGAGGAGTGTGTTGCCCCTGAGCTATCCTCCCGAGACAAAGTATGAGATAGTCATTTTCCAGCCACTGTCATAATGGTACTACCTAGACGTCACAGAATCCGCTGGCAAATGGTGTGATGCACCAACCCGTCACTAGTGCGACCCCCATGCCGCCCGGGTATATTCTTCCTTACTAACTTTCCCATTTGTTGTTTTGTACCTGCCGTTGTTTTCCTTTCAACTGGTACCCATTTTCCCTAGGAATCCCACTAGTGAGTTTGTGGTTATCACTTGTGCATACTCATAGTCTTGGGTTTTCTTGTAGGTTCATCTATTAAGGTCCAACACCACCTCAACCATTGTCTAGGTACTTAGAGAATTATCTGATTGTCTAAATAATTCCATATTGCCTGACTGCTTCTAATCATACTGTGTTTTCTTTGCAGCATTGGTTATTGGCGGTGTGTTCTCCCACTCTTTTAGGCGATAGACATCTCTGCTGGTTTTTACTCAAACGGCAGAGAGGTACATCGCACAAAAGAGCCCCTCTTAGAGGAAGCCTGAAGCACAGAATTCAGGGGAGCTGGAATCCTGGAGGCTGAATCGGAACCTGTTAAATCCTACCTCCCTCCATGAGGTCATCTTACCCAGGCTCCAATCAGCATACGGTGCGGTGAGTAACAGTTACACTCCAAGTTTTTTGCCTTTTTGTCAACACGTGTTGTGCCAAATCAGTTCAGACAATGTCCGAAACCTATGGTGAACTTCTTCGGGGCAATTAGGCTATTGTCTAACCTTATGCACAAACGTAGGTCAAATACATCATCTCAATAGAAAACAGTATTAAGAAACCATTTTGTCAAACAAAAAAAAACGGAAAAGGGAGAAACACAGTGTAAAACAACAAGTCGTTCTTATATAGTCCTACTGGGAAAGTTAGCTCATTTGCAACAGGTTACTCCCCCAATCACACAATAGCGTATACCAAAAGAATTCAATCTGGATTCTTATCTAATGCACAGATAGAACCACTCAAACGTGTGTCCTTGTTTAAATGATTCTATTCTAAATCGATGAAACACCTACCTGATCAAAAACTGATTCAGACGTGGGTTTTTAGGGCGAATTCTTAACGTTATGTCTTAGTTTATCTTACTGCAGGAGGTAATAGTAATTATCTTAATGTATACTTCTCATGCTTATATTGCACACACTCTTCTAAAGCATGTTTTATTAAGTGAGACACAGTGCATTCTGGGATGGGAACCATGATGTGGCTTTCTGCAGTGTTGTTGTTGGGACAGCTTTACTTGGGCAGAGTGAATTGTGGCACATGTAGTTCACTATGGATACTTCTATACTGGGTGAGACAGAATGCATTGTGGGATATGTAGCTCTGCAGAGGAATTTATGGGAGGTGTCACGTGCAGGAGCCTAACAATGAATGCATTTGGGGATATCTATAATGAACGGGGACATGATGCATTCAGGGACATGCAGTCCTATCAGAACATTACTACCGATTAATGATGGCAGTATTCTGGCTCTTGCAGTTCTCTTGTACATCTGACTCGGTTGGTTACAGAGCAATGGGAGCATGCATTCCTGTCGGCATTTCTGCCTGCATACAGGCTTGAGTATCTGCACTCAGCAGAGTGCATTCCAGGGACGTCATTTCACCAAAATGCCTGGGGTGGGTAGCGGAAGAGACATCACACAACCCTTGACCTCTGATGACATCACAGGAAGTGATTGTCTGTGGTAGTGAGTAGGCACTGCTTATTTGGATTCAGTTTTGAAAATAAAAGATCTGTGCTTTAAATCATGTCTATGGAGTGCAGTCCACTGTTCAGTACCACTGTGCTGGTTACCTATGAGTAAATGCGAAAAAAAGAGACCAAGGCTTATGAGCCATCGGTGTGGACCGCACACCCTTCTGCCCAAGAAGAGTCAATCCGTTATCTACGGGACTCTACTGCAAGTGATGTTATTTGACCCCACCCTGAAGTGACATCACAGGAAGTGATGAAACACTACCTTTCACCGCATGACAAACCAGGAAGTGGCATCACATAGCACTGTTCAAAGTACACTATGAGAAATATGGTTACGATATCACTGTAATGTGATATACATTTCATACAACAATGGATCACCATATGTATCGTTAACACCAGTGTGAATAGGCCCATATTACCAAATTACTGTGAATGCAAGCAGACATCCAAGGCCAAATGATAATTATATGTTATTATATAGCACTTCCGCTTAAGCTTTTTATATAGAATAAATATACATACATTATCACCCAACCTGTCTTGGTACTCATTTACTAAGCTCAGAAGGATGAAAGGGTGAGTTGGCCTTGTCGGGATTCAAACCTGCAACCTGCAGTTCACACACACATCACAGCAGTGAGCACTTAACCCACTGAGCGATTTTACCGGCTACAGTAAAATGAGTAATTACATGTCTGAATGTTCTCAATGTCAAATAGCAAATTACACTTGTAGTGGATACCAATAAACTAGTAACTGAGATTTAACAGCTGACCAGTTCATCTGCAGGTCTGGTGCAAAGTTGGCCACATGTCAAGCCTGCGTGGATCTACTTTTCAGGCTTCAGAGGTTGGGAAAATACATACCATTGGGAGGGTTCATTACTGGCAATTAAAGAATTTAGAGGACTGCACGGAAAGCAGCGCACTCACACGGCATCTCGTACTGTGGGCACTCGTTACCACATACATGCAAACAAACATCCTGAACAGCATGCGATGGAGATAGGAAAGATAGCCACATTACAACAAAGCATTACATTAATTGTGGCACAATTAAATCAAGGGCCACTTTGTGCTTCGGTCAAACATTTCTACACTGTACACAAGCTTTTAGGCACAAGGATATTGTCAAGTGACAAAAGCAAAACACATAGGGCCTCATTACAACACTGGCAGTAGCCGTGACTGTAAAACAGGCATGGCTGCCGCCGGAGCTGCATGTTTTCCAGCGCCCAGAAATGGGCAATTACGGGGTCATTACGGCCTTGCAGGACCCCGTATTTGCCCATTCCTGGGCTCCGGGAAAAATTCTTCCCCATCCCCATTTGAGCCCCATAAGCTCAATGGGAATGGGGAAGCCGGACGCACAGGCACTGTTATCAACGGTCACAAGAGCACCCCAGCAGGGTGTGTAGGTAGTTGAATCTATTCGAAGTTGCTTTCAAAAGTGAAAAGTAAAAATTATTTTTGATAGAAAATAATGATAGTCTTGAGATTCAATTGTTTTCCAAAATTGGTTTATCCACCGAGAATTTAAAAAAGAAAATTATATACATATCATGCGATGAAAAGTCACTAATAAATCCTTAGTGAGGAGGAAACCGCCATATATGTTTTTTCAATCAGACCATGAAAATTGCCAATGCATTTCGGAATAATATTTCCTTCATCAGGGCAGGTCTATAAGCAATATACATACAATGAATCGATAGTACATAATCAAACCAAACAGTAGTGACATATAATATAATCAACATACCATATTGTTGTGATTGTAGAGGTACGTAGATGGTAAACAAGGAAAAAAGAAAAAAAAAGGGTAATGAGGCCTTGTTGGATATAGATAAAGACCATTAAACAATATGTAAAGTGAATGCAGTGAATATTCACGGAAAGCATTTTACCTGAGGCGGGTTGAAAGCACAGTATGGCGTAAGTGGCTTAAAGAAGCCTTCGAGTGTTCAGACTGCCTACAAGGAGTCAGCGTTGAAGCGCAGCCTCCAGGAAATGGGCTGGAATCAAAAAGGTGTATATAGTTGCAAAAACGGGTCTGATCCGTATATAGAGACAAAATTCTAGCAGTAATGCAAACTTACCCTACGAGTCGCAAGGAACAGGCGTTCTCCTGTGACCGGCTCGCGTACATCTGAGGCTATCGTATCAAAGCCTCGCCAAGGCAACGCTTCCTTTTAAAGACACGTGACCGCGAAGCTTCCGCGAGGAGCGCGCGGTCAAAGTAAAGACACTGCAATCAGGCCAGTGGGCTTGAATTGCAATGATCCACATATTTAACATACCTCATCTCTACCCAGGCGGAATTGTGGTCACTAAAAAATCTGAAATCTAAAAAAAGTCGTACCGTAATGAAAATAGAAAAAATACTGTGATAAAACGGCATCATATGGAAAAAGGGACCTAGTGCGAGATCCAAACCATGTAGAATATATGGATCGGTATGTGTGGTTCTGAAGCTGCCGGTACAAACACTATCGACTGGTGATGTATTATTAAGTGGTCTCCCTCTCCCAGCGGTGAGGGTCCTAAAATAGCTACATTGCGAGTAAACTCAAACTAATGTATCATTATTGCGAAATCTATGCATCTGCATGTAATCAACCCTGCTGGTGGTGGTGACGTCCTAAGATGGCACCTTGCGTCCCAGACAATCTGTCCGGGAGGTCCATAAGGGTTCCATTGCTGCAATGCAATTATACATTAATGTCATGTTCATGGTAATACTTAGGGTCAGGACGTATGTGCAAGAGATACAACAAAGTTCAATTGCTTGGATACAGTTACACATCGTAGTAATCATTCACAAATATAGTGTGAAGAGCAGTGTCATCCTGGCTCATAAAGGGGATTACCCTTCGGGTACAAGGATAATCGTACAGTACAGTTACTAACACTCAGGCATGACATATAGGAAATAGTGCCAGCAGTCAAGAACGTATTGAACAAATGTTAGGATCATAAAAAACAGTGGTAGTTGATCTCTTCATTGATGCCATTGGGGGTCAGGCTACTTAGCTTGTCGATCCAGAATGCCTCTCTACGGTTCAGACGTTGGTTTAAGTCTTCATGGGGACTGTTCTTCGTAAGTGTCTCTAAAATCACGAATCTCATCTGGGTCAGATTGTATCCATTGTCAACCCAATGTCGGGCTACAGCTGAGTTCATGTTTGCATTGCGGATGCATGACCGATGTTCATTCCACCTAGTTTTAGCCATTCTGGTGGATTGACCTACGTAGAACTTGCCACATGGGCATTTGATACCATAGATGGTATTTACACTGTCACAAGTACCGTATGTTTTTAGTAGAATCTTTTTCCCTGTTCTGGGATGGTTGATGACATTCCCCTTGATTATTGAGTTGCAGTTAATGCAATGTAGACAAGGGAATGTTCCAGTCCTTTGAGTTATGGGCTCCTTGAGAGGCGGCCTTGTGTGTACCAATTCGTCCCTAAGGTTTCTGCTCCGTTGATAGGCGAACACTGGTAATTCACTAAACAAACCTTGAACTCTAGTGTCGTTTCTCAAAATACTCCAATGTTTATTGATGGTTTTCTTTATTCTGTTGCTCTGGACCGAGAATTTGGAAACATACACAGGTATCTTCAATTCTCTCTTAGTCTTTGGATTCTGAGTGGTAATCGAAGTGTCTCGTGCCAGGCTACTCACTCTGGTGAATGCTGTGTCGAGTTCATTCTGTTTGTAGCCTCTCGCTAGAAACTTATCCTTCATCACAAGCTGTTGGGCTAAGCAATCTTCTGGGTCGCTAACTATTTTCTTCACCCGAAGCAGTTGACTGTACGGGAGGTTCCTAAGCAGACTCGGTTGATGGAAGCTTAGACGATGTAGGAGATTATTGCGGTCTGTGGGTTTCCTGAATAGCGAAGTACTGTAGCCAGTTGATTGCTTTTTGATGAGAACGTCCAAAAAGGTAATTGTGTCATGGGAGATCTCTCTCGTGAACTGGATGCGCTGATCTATGTTGTTCAGATATTCAAAGAACGTGTCGAAGGCGGTCCTAGTGCCCCTCCAAACACCAAAAGTGTCATCAATATACCGCGTCCACAAGTGGATGTCTTTGTTCCATACTTGTTGGTTCAGTACATTGTCCATTTCAAATTTATACATGAAACAGTTGGCGTATGTGGGTACCATAGTGGCCCCCATTGAAGTTCCTGAGGTCTGCAGATAGAACTGATTGCGATATTGAAAATATGAATTTTCGGGGATGAATTGTAGAAGTGCTAATATGAACTCCTTTTGTGCACGGATGTCGGATGTTTGTAGTAATAGCCACTCAACTGCTTACATCCCTAAGTCGTGTGGTATTGATGTGTACAGGCTTCTGACTTCAATTGTGAACATTAAATCCTCTTGTTGAAAACCTGTAGAACTGAGTTTTTGGAGAAAATGAGTGGTATCGCGTGTGTAGTTTGCGGTTTTTTGGATGAGAGGCTGTAAGAAGAAATCAATATAGATGCCCAGCGGTTGATTAATGCTTTCCATACCTGAGACTATGGGTCTACCTGGTGGTTTCATTGTGTCTTTGTGAATCTTGGGTAGAGTATAAAAATTTGGAATCCTAGGATGATTGTTTAACAGGAATTTTTGGGTATGTTCGTTGATCCATTCCAGCTCTAGAGCTTTATCCAATAGAGTCTTCAGATTCTGCTTGATGGTTGTAGTTGGGTCATGGTCCAAGATGGCACATACCGTTCTGTCTTGGAGTTGTCTTGTGCACTCTGTTTCATAATCAGCCGTGTTCTGTATCACTTGTGCACCTCCTTTGTCGGCTGGCCGAATCGTTATCCCCTTGTCACTATATAAGTCCTTGATTAGTCTCATTTCATGTGGTTTCAAATTCTTACGTACAGGAGTCCTGTAATTGATCTTTTCTAAGTCTCGAGTTACCAGTTTCTGAAAGATATCAATAGACGGGACCGTAATTGGTGGTATAAACCCACTTTTTGCTCTGAATTCCTGGAAATCAGGACCCTCAATTGGTTTGTCACGGACCTCTAGTTCTTCAAAAAAGACCTTCACTTTCAGTTTTCTAATGAACTTGTAAAGTTCAATCTTCGTGTCAAACAGGGAAGTCCCATAGGTCGGTACAAAATTTAAACCTTTCTGTAACGTGTCAATCTCTGATTTGCTTAGTATTCGGCTAGATATATTGATAACTAAGTTTTCTTCTGCTGAAGTCTTGTTTGAGGTTTGTTCCTTTGGTTTCCTCCTCCCCCTGCGGGTTCTCTTGGGCGGGCGCCTAAAAAAGCCGTTGTTGATGATGTTTGGGCTCGGGGACTTGTTGGTAGGTTCAACCCCTCGGTTGTTGGTTCTGTTGTTGTTACGGAGTCTCTCTGGGTCTCTGAATCAGAGCTGCTGGTGTTGTCAGATGTGTACTTGAAAAGCTTTTTTGGTGCTACAGGACCGTATTTGTCCATCCAGGTGTAAACTTCGTCGTTAATATAATCGTAGGTGTCTCGTCTGAATTTCTTAACTTTCTTCTGTTCAAGCTCTGTTTTAAAATCATCAAGCTTCGTAATAATGTTGGTTAAGATGGCATCGTATTCTTCTTTACCTAGTGAGCCGACCAGCTCCTTTTCTATATCCTCAATTTCTGTTTTCAGAGTTGTTAGGTTTTTGGAGAGTTCTTGGATGGTTAACAAGATAAGATCCAGAGAGCACCTGTTCAAAATCGCTTCCCATTTGCGAACAAATTCTTTGTTCTCCTTGCACAATGTTGGCCGGAGATTTATGCGGAGCCCTTTCGGGATGCGTTGGTTTTTGTAATAACGACCTAATGTGATCGCGTGTAGCTTTCTGTTTATTTCTTTGCGTATGAGGTATTCTAACTGTCTGATCCGCTTGGCTGGATCCTTAAGTGTAGTACCATATATACCAATCGATGTGTCACTGATCAGTTCAAGAATGGCAGTTGCCTCCTCGGTTGAAAACCCTAAGGTTTCCGCACATTTGCTTGATAATCCTTCTATATCCTCGAATGACATAATCGTTCGTGTGTTCGAATCTCAAATACTTTAGATGCTTGAGGGGTTGTGTGCCTCCACTGCAGTGTGTCTCACCAAAGGATGGGGAGGAGAAAGAGCAAGAGGGAAGATGAGTGGGCACCACTTTAATTGTTGAATCCGCATTCGTCCAATTTTCAAAAAGTTGTAAGCAATAGATTTGCTTGTTTGTACAATCGGTGTTCAAATGTTCAAAAGGAGCTGGCTGTGACAAATTTGGAGACACCCAAATCTAAAATACATGTAAAGCAGAAGACCAAGTGGAAAGCAAGGTCACACAGCTGCTCACAAGAGCACCCCAGTAGGGTGTGTAGGTAGTTGAATCTATTCGAAGTTGCTTTCAAAAGTAAAAAGTAAAAATTATTTTTGATAGAAAATAATGATAGTCTTGAGATTCAATTGTTTTCCAAAATTGGTTTATCCACCGAGAATTTAAATAAGAAAATTATATACATATCATGCGATGAAAAGTCACTAATAAATCCTTAGTGAGTAGGAAACCGCCATATATGTTTTTTCAATCAGACCATGAAAATTGCCAATGCATTTCGGAATAATATTTCCTTCATCAGGGCAGGTCTATAAGCAATATACATACAATGAATCGATAGTACATAATCAAACCAAACAGTAGTGACATATAATATAATCAACATACCATATTGTTGTGATTGTAGAGGTACGTAGATGGTAAGCAAGGAAAAAAGAAAAAAGAAAAAAGGGTAATGAGGCCCTGTTGGATGTAGATAAAGACCATTAAACAATATGTAAAGTGAATGCAGCGAGTATTCACGGAAAGCATTTTACCTGAGGCGGGTTGAAAGCACAGTATGGCGTAAGTGGCTTAAAGAAGCCTTTGAGTGTTCAGACTGTCTACAAGGAGTCAGCGTTGAAGCGCAGCCTCCAGGAAATGGGCTGGAATCAAAAAGGTGTATATAGTTGCAAAAACGGGTCTGATCCGTATATAGAGACAAAATTCTAGCAGTAATGCAAACTTACCCTACGAGTCGCAAGGAACAGGCGTTCTCCTGTGACCAGCTCGCGTACATCTGAGGCTATCGTATCAAAGCGTCGCCAAGGCAACGCTTCCTTTTAAAGACACGTGACCGCGAAGCTTCCGCGAGGAGCGCACGGTCAAAGTAAAGACACTGCAATCAGGCCAGTGGGCTTGAATTGCAATGATCCACATATTTAACATACCTCATCTCTACCCAGGCGGAATTGTGGTCACTAAAAAATCTGAAATCTAAAAAAAGTTGTACTGTAATGAAAATAGAAAAAATACTGTGATAAAGCGGCATCATATGGAAAAAGGGACCTAGTGCAAGATCCAAACCATGTAGAATATATGGATCGGTACGTGTGGTTCTGAAGCTGCCGGTACAAACACTATCGACTGGTAATGTATTATTAAGTGGTCTCCCTCTCCCAGCGGTGAGGGTCCTAAAATAGCTACATTGCGAGTAAACTCAAACTAATGTATCATTATTGCGAAATCTACGCATCTGCATGTAACCAACCCTGCTGGTGGTGGTGACATCCTAAGATGGCACCTTGCGTCCCAGACAATCTGTCCGGGAGGTCCATCAGGGTTCCATTGCTGCAATGCAATTATACATTAATGTCATGTTCATGGTAATACTTAGGGTCAGGACGTATGTGCAAGAGATACAACAAAGTTCCATTGCTTGGATACAGTTACACATCGTAGTAATCATTCACAAATATAGTGTGAAGAGCAGTGTCATCCTGGCTCATAAAGGGGATTACCCTTCTGGTACAAGGATAATCGTACAGTACAGTTACTAACACTCAGGCATGACATATAGGAAATAGTGCCAGCAGTCAAGAACGTATTGAACAAATGTTAGGATCATAAAAAACAGTGGTAGTTGATCTCTTCATTGATGCCATTGGGGGTCAGGCTACTTAGCTTGTCGATCCAGAATGCCTCTCTACGGTTCAGACGTTGGTTTAAGTCTTCATGGGGACTGTTCTTCGTAAGTGTCTCTAAAATCACGAATCTCATCTGGGTCAGATTGTGTCCATTGTCGACCCTATGTCGGGCTACAGCTGAGTTCATGTTTGCATTGCGGATGCATGACCGATGTTCATTCCACCTAGTTTTAGCCATTCTGGTGGATTGACCTACGTAGAACTTGCCACATGGGCATTTGATACCATAGATGGTATTTACACTGTCACAAGTACCGTATGTTTTTAGTAGAATCTTTTTCCCTGTCCTGGGATGGTTGATGACATTCCCCTTGATTATTGAGTTGCAGTTAATGCAATGTAGACAAGGGAATGTTCCAGTCCTTTGAGTTATGGGCTCCTTGAGAGGCGGCCTTGTGTGTACCAATTCGTCCCTAAGGTTTCTGCTCCGTTGATAGGCGAACACTGGTAATTCACTAAACAAACCTTGAACTCTAGTGTCGTTTCTCAAAATACTCCAATGTTTATTGATGGTTTTCTTTATTCTGTTGCTCTGGACCGAGAATTTGGAAACATACACAGGTATCTTCAATTCTCTCTTAGTCTTTGGATTCTGAGTGGTAATCGAAGTGTCTCGTGCCAGGCTACTCACTCTGGTGAATGCTGTGTCGAGTTCATTCTGTTTGTAGCCTCTCGCTAGAAACTTATCCTTCATCACAAGCTGTTGGGCTAAGCAATCTGCTGGGTCGCTAACTATTTTCTTCACCCGAAGCAGTTGACTGTACGGGAGGTTCCTAAGCAGACTCGGTTGATGGAAGCTTAGACGATGTAGGAGATTATTGCGGTCTGTGGGTTTCCTGAATAGCGAAGTACTGTAGCCAGTTGATTGCTTTTTGATGAGAACGTCCAAAAAGGTAATTGTGTCATGGGAGATCTCTCTCGTGAACTGGATGCGCTGATCTATGTTGTTCAGATATTCAAAGAACGTGTCGAAGGCGGTCCTAGTGCCCCTCCAAACAACAAAAGTGTCATCAATATACCGCGTCCACAAGTGGATGTCTTTGTTCCATACTTGTTGGTTCAGTACATTGTCCATTTCAAATTTATACATGAAACAGTTGGCGTATGTGGGTACCATAGTGGCCCCCATTGAAGTTCCTGAGGTCTGCAGATAGAACTGATTGCGATATTGAAAATATGAATTTTCAGAGATGAATTGTAGAAGTGCTAATATGAACTCCTTTTGTGCAAGGATGTCGGATGTTTGTAGTAATAGCCACTCAACTGCTTACATCCCTAAGTCGTGTGGTATTGATGTGTACAGGCTTCTGACTTCAATTGTGAACATTAAATCCTCTTGTTGAAAACCTGTAGAACTGAGTTTTTGGAGAAAATGAGTGGTATCGCGTGTGTAGTTTGCGGTTTTTTGGATGAGAGGCTGTAAGAAGAAATCAATATAGATGCCCAGCGGTTGATTAATGCTTTCCATACCTGAGACTATGGGTCTACCTGGTGGTTTCATTGTGTCTTTGTGAATCTTGGGTAGAGTATAAAAATTTGGAATCCTAGGATGATTGTTTAACAGGAATTTTTGGGTATGTTCGTTGATCCATTCCAGCTCTAGAGCTTTATCCAATAGAGTCTTCAGATTTTGCTTGATGGTTGTAGTTGGGTCATGGTCCAAGATGGCATATACCGTTCTGTCTTGGAGTTGTCTTGTGCACTCTGTTTCATAATCAGCCGTGTTCTGTATCACTAGTGCACCTCCTTTGTCGGCTGGCCGAATCGTTATCCCCTTGTCACTATATAAGTCCTTGATTAGTCTCATTTCATGTGGTTTCAAATTCTTACGTACAGGAGTCCTGTAATTGATCTTTTCTAAGTCTCGAGTTACCAGTTTCTGAAAGATATCAATAGACGGGACCGTAATTGGTGGTATAAACCCACTTTTTGCTCTGAATTCCTGGAAATCAGGACCCTCAATTGGTTTGTCACGGACCTCTAGTTCTTCAAAAAAGACCTTCACTTTCAGTTTTCTAATGAACTTGTAAAGTTCAATCTTCGTGTCAAACAGGGAAGTCCCATAGGTCGGTACAAAATGTAAACCTTTCTGTAACGTGTCAATCTCTGATTTGCTTAGTATTCGGCTAGATATATTAATAACTAAGTTTTCTTCTGCTGAAGTCTTGTTTGAGGTTTGTTCCTTTGGTTTCCTCCTCCCCCTGCGGGTTCTCTTGGGCGGGCGCCTAAAAAAGCCGTTGTTGATGATGTTTGGGCTCGGGGACTTGTTGGTAGGTTCAACCCCTCGGTTGTTGGTTCTGTTGTTGTTACGGAGTCTCTCTGGGTCTCTGAATCAGAGCTGCTGGTGTTGTCAGATGTGTACTTGAAAAGCTTTTTTGGTGCTACAGGACCGTATTTGTCCATCCCGGTGTAAACTTCGTCGTTAATATAATCGTAGGTGTCTCGTCTGAATTTCTTAACTTTCTTCTGTTCAAGCTCTGTTTTAAAATCATCAAGCTTCGTAATAATGTTGGTTAAGATGGCATCGTATTCTTCTTTACCTAGTGAGCCGACCAGCTCCTTTTCTATATCCTCAATTTCTGTTTTCAGAGTTGTTAGGTTTTTGGAGAGTTCTTGGATGGTTAACAAGATAAGATCCAGAGAGCACCTGTTCAAAATCGCTTCCCATTTGCGAACGAATTCTTTGTTCTCCTTGCACAATGTTGGCCGGAGATTTATGCGGAGCCCTTTCGGGATGCGTTGGTTTTTGTAATAACGACCTAATGTGATCGCGTGTAGCTTTCTGTTTATTTCTTTGTGTATGAGGTATTCTAACTGTCTGATCCGCTTGGCTGGATCCTTAAGTGTAGTACCATATATACCAATCGATGTGTCACTGATCAGTTCAAGAATGGCAGTTGCCTCCTCGGTTGAAAACCCTAAGGTTTCCGCACATTTGCTTGATAATCCTTCTATAACCTCGAATGACATAATTGTTCGTGTGTTCGAATCTCAAATACTTTAGATGCTTGAGGGGTTGTGTGCCTCCACTGCAGTGTGTCTCACCAAAGGATGGGGAGGAGAAAGAGCAAGAGGGAAGATGAGTGGGCACCACTTTAATTGTTGAATCCGCATTCGTCCAATTTTCAAAAAGTTGTAAGCAATAGATTTGCTTGTTTGTACAATCGGTGTTCAAATGTTCAAAAGGAGCTGGCTGTGACAAATTTGGAGACACCCAAATCTAAAATACATGTAAAGCAGAAGACCAAGTGGAAAGCAAGGTCACACAGCTGCTCACAAGAGCACCCCAGCAGGGTGTGTAGGTAGTTGAATCTATTCGAAGTTGCTTTCAAAAGTAAAAAGTAAAAATTATTTTTGATAGAAAATAATGATAGTCTTGAGATTCAATTGTTTTCCAAAATTGGTTTATCCACCGAGAATTTAAATAAGAAAATTATATACATATCATGCGATGAAAAGTCACTAATAAATCCTTAGTGAGTAGGAAACCGCCATATATGTTTTTTTAATCAGACCATGAAAATTGCCAATGCATTTCGGAATAATATTTCCTTCATCAGGGCAGGTCTATAAGCAATATACATACAATGAATCGATAGTACATAATCAAACCAAACAGTAGTGACATATAATATAATCAACATACCATATTGTTGTGATTGTAGAGGTATGTAGATGGTAAGCAAGGAAAAAAGAAAAAAGAAAAAAGGGTAATGAGGCCCTGTTGGATGTAGATAAAGACCATTAAACAATATGTAAAGTGAATGCAGCGAGTATTCACGGAAAGCATTTTACCTGAGGCGGGTTGAAAGCACAGTATGGCGTAAGTGGCTTAAAGAAGCCTTTGAGTGTTCAGACTGTCTACAAGGAGTCAGCGTTGAAGCGCAGCCTCCAGGAAATGGGCTGGAATCAAAAAGGTGTATATAGTTGCAAAAACGGGTCTGATCCGTATATAGAGACAAAATTCTAGCAGTAATGCAAACTTACCCTACGAGTCGCAAGGAACAGGCGTTCTCCTGTGACCGGCTCGCGTACATCTGAGGCTATCGTATCAAAGCGTCGCCAAGGCAATGCTTCCTTTTAAAGACACGTGACCGCGAAGCTTCCGCGAGGAGCGCGCGGTCAAAGTAAAGACACTGCAATCAGGCCAGTGGGCTTGAATTGCAATGATCCACATATTTAACATACCTCATCTCTACCCAGGCGGAATTGTGGTCACTAAAAAATCTGAAATCTAAAAAAAGTCGTACTGTAATGAAAATAGAAAAAATACTGTGATAAAGCGGCATCATATGGAAAAAGGGACCTAGTGCAAGATCCAAACCATGTAGAATATATGGATCGGTACGTGTGGTTCTGAAGCTGCCGGTACAAACACTGTCGACTGGTGATGTATTATTAAGTGGTCTCCCTCTCCCAGCGGTGAGGGTCCTAAAATAGCTACATTGCGAGTAAACTCAAACTAATGTATCATTATTTCGAAATCTACGCATCTGCATGTAATCAACCCTGCTGGTGGTGGTGACATCCTAAGATGGCACCTTGCGTCCCAGACAATCTGTCCGGGAGGTCCATCAGGGTTCCATTGCTGCAATGCAATTATACATTAATGTCATGTTCATGGTAATACTTAGGGTCAGGACGTATGTCCAAGAGATACAACAAAGTTCCAATGCTTGGATACAGTTACACATCGTAGTAATAATTCACAAATATAGTGTGAAGAGCAGTGTCATCCTGGTTCATAAAGGGGATTACTCTTCAGGTACAAGGATAATCGTACAGTGCAGTTACTAACACTCAGGCATGACATACAGGAAATATTGCCAGCAGTCAAGAACGTATTGAACAAATGTTAGGATCATAAAAAACAGTGGTAGTTGATCTCTTCATTGATGCCATTGGGGGTCAGGCTACTTAGCTTGTCGATCCAGAATGCCTCTCTACGGTTCAGACGTTGGTTTAAGTCTTCATGGGGACTGTTCTTCGTAAGTGTCTCTAAAATCACGAATCTCATCTGGGTCAGATTGTGTCCATTGTCAACCCAATGTCGGGCTACAGCTGAGTTCATGTTTGCATTGCGGATGCATGACCGATGTTCATTCCACCTAGTTTTAGCCATTCTGGTGGATTGACCTACGTAGAACTTGCCACATGGGCATTTGATACCATAGATGGTATTTACACTATCACAAGTACCGTATGTTTTTAGTAGAATCTTTTTCCCTATTCTGGGATGGTTGATGACATTCCCCTTGATTATTGAGTTGCAGTTAATGCAATGTAGACAAGGGAATGTTCCAGTCCTTTGAGTTATGGGCTCCTTGAGAGGCGGCCTTGTGTGTACCAATTCGTCCCTAAGGTTTCTGCTCCGTTGATAGGCGAACACTGGTAATTCACTAAACAAACCTTGAACTCTAGTGTCGTTTCTCAAAGTACTCCAATGTTTATTGATGGTTTGCTTTATTCTGTTGCTCTGGACCGAGAATTTGGAAACATACACAGGTGCCTTCAATTCTCTCTTAGTCTTTGGATTCTGAGTGGTAATCAAAGTGTCTCGTGCCAGGCTACTCACTCTGGTGAATGCTGTGTCGAGTTCATTCTGTTTGTAGCCTCTCGCTAGAAACTTATCCTTCATCAAAAGCTGTTGGGCTAAGCAATCTTCTGGGTCGCTAACTATTTTCTTCACCCGAAGCAGTTGACTGTACGGGAGGTTCCTAAGCAGACTCGGTTGATGGAAGCTTAGACGATGTAGGAGATTATTGCGGTCTGTGGGTTTCCTGAATAGCGAAGTACTGTAGCCAGTTGATTGCTTTTTGATGAGAACGTCCAAAAAGGTAATTGTGTCATGGGAGATCTCTCTCGTGAACTGGATGCGCTGATCTATGTTGTTCAGATATTCAAAGAACGTGTCGAAGGCGGTCCTAGTGCCCATCCACACACCAAAAGTGTCATCAATATACCGCGTCCACAAGTGGATGTCTTTGTTCCATACTTGTTGGTTCAGTACATTGTCCATTTCAAATTTATACATGAAACAGTTGGCGTATGTGGGTGCCATAGTGGCCCCCATTGAAGTTCCTGAGGTCTGCAGATAGAACTGATTGCGATATTGAAAATATGAATTTTCAGAGATGAATTGTAGAAGTGCTAATATGAACTCCTTTTGTGCAAGGATGTCGGATGTTTGTAGTAATAGCCACTCAACTGCTCACATCCCTAAGTCGTGTGGTATTGATGTGTACAGGCTTCTGACTTCAATTGTGAACATTAAATCCTCTTGTTGAAAACCTGTAGAACTGAGTTTTTGGAGAAAATTAGTGGTATCGCGTGTGTAGTTTGCGGTTTTTTGGATGAGAGGCTGTAAGAAGAAATCAATATAGATGCCCAGCGGTTGATTAATGCTTTCCATACCTGAGACTATGGGTCTACCTGGTGGTTTCATTGTGTCTTTGTGAATCTTGGGTAGAGTATAAAAATTTGGAATCCTAGGATGATTGTTTAACAGGAATTTTTGGGTATGTTCGTTGATCCATTCCAGCTCTAGAGCTTTATCCAATAGAGTCTTCAGATTTTGCTTGATGGTTGTAGTTGGGTCATGGTCCAAGATGGCATATACCGTTCTGTCTTGGAGTTGTCTAGTGCACTCTGTTTCATAATCAGCCGTGTTCTATATCACTAGTGCATCTCCTTTGTCGGCTGGCCGAATCGTTATCCCCTTGTCACTATATAAGTCCTTGATTAGTCTCATTTCATGTGGTTTCAAATTCTTACGTACAGGAGTCCTGTAATTGATCTTTTCTAAGTCTCGAGTTACCAGTTTCTGAAAGATATCAATAGACGGGACCGTAATTGGTGGTATAAACCCACTTTTTGCTCTGAATTCCTGGAAATCAGGACCCTCAATTGGTTTGTCACGGACCTCTAGTTCTTCAAAAAAGACCTTCAATTTCAGTTTTCTAATGAACTTGTAATGTTCAATCTTCGTGTCAAACAGGGAAGTCCCATAGGTCGGTACAAAATTTAAACCTTTCTGTAACGTGTCAATCTCTGATTTGCTTAGTATTCGGTGTTGTGTACGTGGTACACGAAGCGCGCATGCGCGGCCCAGCGGGCCGGCGCATGCGCGTTAGTTAATAAAGGCGGTGCCCGGCAGTTCGCGCCGGAGCACCGGAACGAGCAGACGTCTCCGGCGTGTGTTCTTGCGCGCCCGCCTACGCGCGCTGGTACCCTGACCCTGGGAGGCCCGCACACCACCACGGGGCTTCCCCCAGGGTACAACACTAGCGACGAGGAGGTACGGACGGCTTCCGTGCTCCGACAGCCTCGGAGAGATGGAAAGCTCTTCCGTATTACGGACCCGCGGAGTGCCGGCGGCCATTTTGATTTCGCTCGCTCCTCTCTTCACACGTAGCGGCAGTGGTTGCGGCCCAAAAGGGTGCTCGTGCGCCACCTACCAGCTGTGTTTGGAGGACACAGACAATTTTTGGAAACCCCACAGTCCTGCAGGCGCAGGGCTGTGGCATTTAAGAAGAAAGAAGTGGGTTTCTACACCCCAACACTACTACGAGCCCAGGACAAGCCGCCCTTCTCTCTAAGAAAGATAACTGTGAGTACGTGACGCAGAAATGGGTGAAGAGACTGACGATGAGGGTGCCGCTGCCCCAATCCCACGCAGATCTCGCAGCTCCCTAGCCCCCATGCCTGAATTCGATACTACTGGCCCCCCTTCGAAGCTGGGCCCGAAGTGGCTACTATGGGTCAAGAGGCTAGATATGTTCTTCAGGGCATCTGGGGTGAACGACGATGACACCAAAATCGCGACTATGATCTACTCGGCAGGCGCAGAAGTCCACAAGATCTACGACTCCCTCGTCATCCCCGTGGTCATGTATGACGCAGTCAAGCGGGCACTCAAAGACCACTTTCTCCCCATGGCTAACGTGGATTTCGATAGATTTGTCATGGGCGCCGAAAGGCAACTAGACGACGAGCCCCTAGACAAATTCTGTGCCCGTCTGAGACACCTGGCGACCTCCTGCAGATGGGTCGATGAGGAAGAAATGGTCCGCAACCAGCTACTGCATGGGTGCAACTCCGGCAAACTTCGAAGGCAAGTACTGAGAGAACCTGGTCTGACCCTCCAGCAAATTTTGGACCTGGGAAGAGCACATGAGCTGGCGGAAGCCAGAGGTGCGAAAATGGACGCTGCCACGCGACCGAAGAATGACGAAGACGCATTTGCTGTGGGACGGTCAGCAGCGGGAAGGTCAAAATGGGTGTCTAGAAGGCCTGATACCCCGCCCACGCAGGCAACGCCTCATCATGCTCCTACTGTGGGTATGACCTCCCCCACGGAGGTGAATGCCCGGCAAAGTTGAGAACGTGCGGCCGGTGTGGCACACCGGGGCACTATGCTAGGATGTGCCGGGCTGCCGCCCCTGTTGCGGCGGGAAGAGGACCGGAGAGAGTTGGACGAGGAGGCGCTCGCAGAGTGAGAGGCATCTCCTCGATCGATCAGGGCCTGCAAGACCTAGACATCGCAGAAGAGGAGGAGGAGGAGGAAGATATTTTCTTAATCTCCAGCATTGTAAAAGGTCCTGGCACGAGGCGCCAACCCACATGCACTGTCAACATCGATGACGTCCCCACCCCCATTCTCATAGACACTGGGGCTTCGGTCTGTGTGCTAGCCACCAAACATTATGAGGCCCTGCCAGGCCCGCCGGAGCTGTCGGCGTCCATGGCACAAATATATGCGTTCGGTGGGGAAACACCCCTACCCATCCAAGGTGTGTTCGTAGCCCCGGTTTCTCATGGACAAAACACCATCAAAGCAAGGTTCTTTGTCACCAGCGTCAGCCCACATTCCCTGTTGAGCTGTGCGGCGTCAGAAGCACTCGACATTGTCCACTTCACGTTTGGAGTTTACCACGCCGATCTGAAAAGCATGCTACACAGGTTTGAAACTCTCTTCAAGGGCATTGGAAAGCTGAACGCAGAGCCCATTCGCCTACACATCGACAAGTCCGCAAGGCCGACAGCCCTCAAACATCGCCGGATTCCTTTTCACTTAAGAGCCCAAGTGGAGGAGGAGTTGCAACAGCTGGTCGACCGGGACATCATTGAAAGAGTGGAAGGCCCCACCCCGTGGGTTTCGCCCATCGTAGTAGCCCCAAAGCCGAAACAGCCAGGGGCAGTACGCATCTGCGTGGACATGAGACTCCCAAATGCCGCCATCAAAAGGGAGCGTCACCTCACACCCACTCTAGATGACATCATCAGAGAACTCCAAGGTGCCAAAGTCTTCTCCAAACTGGACCTCAGGTCTGGGTACCACCAGTTAGAGCTGCACCCCGAGTCAAGGTACATTACGACATTCACTACTCACGAGGGGTTGTACCAGTACAAGAGACTAAACTTCGGAATCTCGTCCACGGCGGAGGTCTTCCGAAATGCCATCAGAGGAGCCCTGTCCGGACTGAAAGGTGTCATTAACATGTCCGACGACATCTTAGTCTTCGCCAGGTCGGAAATTGAACACCTCAAACGGCTAGAGAACACTTTTGAGAGACTACAGGCGGTGGGTCTGACCCTGCACCAAGAAAAGTGCGAATTCCTAAAGGACCGACTGGAATTCTTTGGGTTCACCTTCCATGCGGGGGGGCATATCCCCGGACCCTGGAAAAGTGAAAGGCATAAGAGATGCGCCTCCACCCACATCACCGGCGGAGGTCCGGAGCTTTTTAGGGATGGTCAACTACTGCGGCCGTTTCATCAAGGACCTGGCCTCTCTGTCGGAACCACTGAGGGCACTTACCAGGAACGATGTGGCTTGGCAGTGGACTGAGAGTGAACAACGATCGTTCAAAGCCATCAAAGAGGCCCTGTCAGAGCAGGAGACAATGGCCTATTTCAACCCCAGCCGGGAATCGGAGATTGTGGTCGTTGCTAGCCCGGTGGGACTGGGGGCAGTCCTCATGCAGGCTGACGAACGAGGGGTCATGAGGCCCATAGCATATGCCAGCAAAGCCCTCACCGACACAGAAAGGAGATATTCCCAGATAGAAAGGGAAGCCCTCGCCATCCTGTGGGGGTGCAAACACTTTAGAATTTACATCCTCGGCAAACCTGTCGTCGTGATAACGGACCACAAACCCCTGATTCCTATCCTGTCAGGAACGTCATCCAAGCCGCCTCCCCGCATCGAAAGATGGATGCTATCCCTCATTGAATATGGCGTCAAGCTAGTATACCGCCCAGGCACCCATAACCCAGCTGACTACCTTTCTCGTCACCCAGGCACGAGGGATATCCAGAGCCCCGTGGAGATAACGGACGCCGGGGACGCCGTGCATCTCGTCATTGAATCAGCCCTGCCAGTGGCCTTATCGAGACAGGACATTGCTGACGACTCGAACTCCGACGAGGCGTTCCTAAGAGTGAAAAGGGCGGTGGCCACAGGAGAGTGGCGGGACATCCTTTTGAACAATGCCAGGAGGAACCCAGAGGTACAAAGGGATCTACAACTGCTGTGGAAAGCTCGACACGAGCTCTCGATGTCCACGGACGGCCTGTTGCTGCGAGGGCACCAGATCGTGATCCCCAGGTTGTTGGTCATGAGAGTCCTCCAGTTGGCCCACACAGGCCACCAAGACATGGCCAAGATGAAGGCACGCCTCAGGCTGAAGGTCTGGTTTCCCGATCTGGAGCACAGGGTGGCCGAGTTCGTGAGGACCTGCATTCCCTGCCAGGCCACGAGTCCTGTAGAAAGAGGCCCACCCATTCAGGCCATGGAACGGAGCGACGTGCCATGGGGAACGGTGCACGCAGATTTCGGCTCGACCGGAAGAGGCCTGTATTTCCTGGTGGTCAAAGACCAGTGGTCGAGGTATCGGGAGGTGGAACTCGTGGAATCCACCGCCAGTGATCACACCAGCCTGGCGATGGACAAAATTTTCGCCACCCATGGGTTCCCATTTGAGATCTGCTCAGACAATGGAGCGCCGTTCCAAGGACAGCAGTTTGTCAGATACTGCGAGGAACGAGGCATCAAGCACCGTAAGGTAACCCCGCTATGGCCAAGGGCCAATGGAGAGGTTGAGCGGTTCATGCGGACACTAAACAAAATTTTTCGTATTTCTGTCAATGGGGGGGAGGACCTACGACGCAACCTAATCGACTTCCTTCGTGAGTACCGGTCCACCCCACATCGATCCACTGGAATCGCACCCGCCGAGGCGCTGTTCAGGCGAATACCCAGAGGGCTGATACCCGAAGCGGGAGCCCGACGTCCAGGAGTGATCGATAGCACACGGGTGACAGCAGATAGAGCAGCGTGAAACGAGAACGAAACAACAAGGCGGAGGCTGCCGGAAAAAGAGATAGCGGTAGGAGACACCGTCCTAGTCCGGAACAGGAAACCGGAAGGAAAACTCTCGATGACTTACGAAACCCAACCAATGGGAGTAACTCATGTCAAAGGGTCAATGGTCACAGCTGCGAATGCGCGAGGCACAGTAACCAGAAACGTATCCTTCTTCAAGCGCATAGGACCCGTGGCAGCGGAGGAAGAAACCAATCCTGACCAAAGACAAGCAGCGGAGGCACCGCATGAAGGCGGTGAGCCGCCCGAGGACCCCGGGGGACCAGAGAATCTCGAAAGAGAGGTTCGCCCAGGTATCCGCGCAGGGAAGGACGTCGTCCACCGCAAAGATTCCAAGATTTCATCATGGACTCAGCAGCATGAGTAACAAAACCTGTTAAGTACAGTTTGATTTGAGCCACGTTGGCTCCCCTGTTTAATGTGTTTGTTGTTTGGGGGGAAAAGGAGGGATGTTGTGTACGTGGTACACGAAGCGCGCATGCGCGGCCCAGCGGGCCGGCGCATGCGCGTTAGTTAATAAAGGCGGTGCCCGGCAGTTTGCGTCGGAGCACCGGAACGAGCAGACGTCTCCAGCGTGTGTTCTTGCACGCCCGCCTACACGCGCTGGTACCCTGACCCTGGGAGGCCCGCACACCACCACGGGGCTTCCCCCAGGGTACAACATTCGGCTAGATATATTGATAACTAAGTTTTCTTCTGCTGAAGTCTTGTTTGAGGTTTGTTCCTTTGGTTTCCTCCTCCCCCTGCGGGTTCTCTTGGGCGGGCGCCTAAAAAAGCCGTTGTTGATGATGTTTGGGCTCGGGGACTTGTTGGTAGGTTCAACCCCTCGGTTGTTGGTTCTGTTGTTGTTACGGAGTCTCTCTGGGTCTCTGAATCAGAGCTGCTGGTGTTGTCAGATGTGTACTTGAAAAGCTTTTTTGGTGCTACAGGACCGTATTTGTCCATCCAGGTGTAAACTTCGTCGTTAATATAATCGTAGGTGTCTCGTCTGAATTTCTTAACTTTCTTCTGTTCAAGCTCTGTTTTAAAATCATCAAGCTTCGTAATAATGTTGGATAAGATGGCATTGTATTCTTCTTTTCCTAGTGAGCCGACCAGCTCCTTTTCTATATCCTCAATTTCTGTTTTCAGAGTTGTTAGGTTTTTGGAGAGTTCTTGGATGGTTAACAAGATAAGATCCAGAGAGCACCTGTTCAAAATCGCTTCCCATTTGCGAACAAATTCTTTGTTCTCCTTGCACAATGTTGGCCGGAGATTTATGCGGAGCCCTCTCGGGATGCGTTGGTTTTTGTAATAACGACCTAATGTGATCACGTGTAGCTTTCTGTTTATTTCTTTGCGTATGAGGTATTCTAACTGTCTGATCCGCTTGGCTGGATCCTTAAGTGTAGTACCATATATACCAATCGATGTGTCACTGATCAGTTCAAGAATGGCAGTTGCCTCCTCGGTTGAAAACCCTAAGGTTTCCGCACATTTGCTTGATAATCCTTCTATATCCTCGAATGACATAATCGTTCGTGTGTTCGAATCTCAAATACTTTAGATGCTTGAGGGGTTGTGTGCCTCCACTGCAGTGTGTCTCACCAAAGGATGGGGAGGAGAAAGAGCAAGAGGGAAGATGAGTGGGCACCACTTTAATTGATGAATCCGCATTCGTCCAATTTTCAAAAAGTTGTAAGCAATAGATTTGCTTGTTTGTACAATCGGTGTTCAAATGTTCAAAAGGAGCTGGCTGTGACAAATTTGGAGACACCCAAATCTAAGATACATGTAAAGCAGAAGACAAAGTGGAAAGCAAGGTCACACAGCTGCTCACAAGAGCACCCCAGCAGGGTGTGTAGGTAGTTGAATCTATTCGAAGTTGCTTTCAAAAGTAAAAAGTAAAAATTATTTTTGATAGAAAATAATGATAGTCTTGAGATTCAATTGTTTTCCAAAATTGGTTTATCCACCGAGAATTTGAATAAGAAAATTATATACATATCATGCGATGAAAAGTCACTAATAAATCCTTAGTGAGGAGGAAACCGCCATATATGTTTTTTCAATCAGACCATGAAAATTGCCAATGCATTTCGGAATAATATTTCCTTCATCAGGGCAGGTCTATAAGCAATATACATACAATGAATCGATAGTACATAATCAAACCAAACAGTAGTGACATATAATATAATAAACATACCATATTGTTGTGATTGTAGAGGTACGTAGATGGTAAACAAGGAAAAAAGAAAAAAGAAAAAAGGGTAATGAGGCCCTGTTGGATGTAGATAAAGACCATTAAACAATATGTAAAGTGAATGCAGCGAGTATTCACGGAAAGCATTTTACCTGAGGCGGGTTGAAAGCTCAGTATGGCGTAAGTGGCTTAAAGAAGCCTTTGAGTGTTCAGACTGTCTACAAGGAGTCAGCGTTGAAGCGCAGCCTCCAGGAAATGGGCTGGAATCAAAAAGGTGTATATAGTTGCAAAAATGGGTCTGATCCGTACATAGAGACAAAATTCTAGCAGTAATGCAAACTAACCCTACGAGTCGCAAGGAACAGGCGTTCTCCTGTGACCGGCTCGCGTACATCTGAGGCTATCGTATCAAAGCGTCGCCAAGGCAACGCTTCCTTTTAAAGACACGTGACCGCGAAGCTTCCGCGAGGAGCGCGCGGTCAAAGTAAAGACACTGCAATCAGGCCAGTGGGCTTGAATTGCAATGATCCACATATTTAACATACCTCATCTCTACCCAGGCGGAATTGTGGTCACTAAAAAATCTGAAATCTAAAAAAAGTCGTACTGTAATGAAAATAGAAAAAATACTGTGATAAAGCGGCATCATATGGAAAAAGGGACCTAGTGCAAGATCCAAACCATGTAGAATATATGGATCGGTATGTGTGGTTCTGAAGCTGCCGGTACAAACACTATCGACTGGTGATGTATTATTAAGTGGTCTCCCTCTCCCAGCGGTGAGGGTCCTAAAATAGCTACATTGCGAGTAAACTCAAACTAATGTATCATTATTGCGAAATCTACGCATCTGCATGTAATCAACCCTGCTGGTGGTGGTGACATCCTAAGATGGCACCTTGCGTCCCAGACAATCTGTCTGGGAGGTCCATCAGGGTTCCATTGCTGCAATGCAATTATACATTAATGTCATGTTCATGGTAATACTTAGGGTCAGGACGTATGTCCAAGAGATACAACAAAGTTCCATTGCTTGGATACAGTTACACATCGTAGTAATAATTCACAAATATAGTGTGAAGAGCAGTGTCATCCTGGTTCATAAAGGGGATTACTCTTCGGGTACAAGGATAATCGTACAGTACAGTTACTAACACTCAGGCATGACATACAGGAAATAGTGCCAGCAGTCAAGAACGTATTGAACAAATGTTAGGATCATAAAAAACAGTGGTAGTTGATCTCTTCATTGATGCCATTGGGGGTCGGGCTACGTAGCTTGTCGATCCAGAATGCCTCTCTACGGTTCAGACGTTGGTTTAAGTCTTCAAGGGGACTGTTCTTCGTAAGTGTCTCTAAAATCACGAATCTCATCTGGGTCAGATTGTGTCCATTGTCAACCCAATGTCGGGCTACAGCTGAGTTCATGTTTGCATTGCGGATGCATGACCGATGTTCATTCCACCTAGTTTTAGCCATTCTGGTGGATTGACCTATGTAGAACTTGCCACATGGGCATTTGATACCATAGATGGTATTTACACTGTCACAAGTACCGTATGTTTTTAGTAGAATCTTTTTCCCTGTTCTGGGATGGTTGATGACATTCCCCTTGATTATTGAGTTGCAGTTAATGCAATGTAGACAAGGGAATGTTCCAGTCCTTTGAGTTATGGGCTCCTTGAGAGGCGGCCTTGTGTGTACCAATCCGTCCCTAAGGTTTCTGCTCCGTTGATAGGCGAACACTGGTAATTCACTAAACAAACCTTGAACTCTAGTGTCGTTTCTCATAATACTCCAATGTTTATTGATGGTTTTCGTTATTCTGTTGCTCTGGACCGAGAATTTGGAAACATACACAGGTGTCTTCAATTCTCTCTTAGTCTTTGGATTCTGAGTGGTAATCGAAGTGTCTCGTGCCAGGCTACTCACTCTGGTGAATGCTGTGTCGAGTTCATTCTCTTTGTAGCCTCTCGCTAGAAACTTATCCTTCATCACAAGCTGTTGGGCTAAGCAATCTTCTGGGTCGCTAACTATTTTCTTCACCCGAAGCAGTTGACTGTACGGGAGGTTCCTAAGCAGACTCGGTTGATGGAAGCTTAGACGATGTAGGAGATTATTGCGGTCTGTGGGTTTCCTGAATAGCGAAGTACTGTAGCCAGTTGATTGCTTTTTGATGATAACGTCCAAAAAGGTAATTGTGTCATGGGAGATCTCTCTCGTGAACTGGATGCGCTGATCTATGTTGTTCAGATATTCAAAGAACGTGTCGAAGGCGGTCCTAGTGCCCCTCCACACACCAAAAGTGTCATCGATATACCACGTCCACAAGTGGATGTCTTTGTTCCATACTTGTTGGTTCAGTACATTGTCCATTTCAAATTTATACATGAAACAGTTGGCGTATGTGGGTGCCATAGTGGCCCCCATTGAAGTTCCTGAGGTCTGCAGATAGAACTGATTACGATATTGAAAATATGAATTTTCGGAGATGAATTGTAGAAGTGCTAATATGAACTCCTTTTGTGCACGGATGTCGGATGTTTGTAGTAATAGCCACTCAACTGCTTACATCCCTAAGTCGTGTGGTATTGATGTGTACAGGCTTCTGACATCAATTGTGAACATTAAATCCTCTTGTTGAAAACCTGTAGAACTGAGTTTTTGGAGAAAATGAGTGGTATCGCGTGTGTAGGTTGCGGTTTTTTGGATGAGAGGCTGTAAGAAGAAATCAATATAGATGCCCAGCGGTTGATTAATGCTTTCCATACCTGAGACTATGGGTCTACCTGGTGGTTTCATTGTGTCTTTGTGAATCTTGGGTAGAGTATAAAAATTTGGAATCCTAGGATGATTGTTTAACAGGAATTTTTGGGTATGTTCGTTGATCCATTCCAGCTCTAGAGCTTTATCCAATAGAGTCTTCAGATTCTGCTTGATGGTTGTAGTTGGGTCATGGTCCAAGATGGCATATACCGGTCTGTCTTGGAGTTGTCTTGTGCACTCTGTTTCATAATCAGCCGTGTTCTGTATCACTAGTGCACCTCCTTTGTCGGCTGGCCGAATCGTTATCCCCTTGTCACTATATAAGTCCTTGATTAGTCTCATTTCATGTGGTTTCAAATTCTTACGTAAAGGAGTCCTGTAATTGATCTTTTCTAAGTCTCGAGTTACCAGTTTCTGAAAGATATCAATAGACGGGACCGTAATTGGTGGTATAAACCCACTTTTTGCTCTGAATTCCTGGAAATCAGGACCCTCAATTGGTTTGTCACGGACCTCTAGTTCTTCAAAAAAGACCTTCAATTTCAGTTTTCTAATGAACTTGTAAAGTTCAATCTTCGTGTCAAACAGGGAAGTCCCATAGGTCGGTACAAAATTTAAACCTTTCTGTAATGTGTCAATCTCTGATTTGCTTAGTATTCGGCTAGATATATTGATAACTAAGTTTTCTTCTGCTGAAGTCTTGTTTGAGGTTTGTTCCTTTGGTTTCCTCCTCCCCCTGCAGGTTCTCTTGGGCGGGCGCCTAAAAAAGCCGTTGTTGATGATGTTTGGGCTCGGGGACTTGTTGGTAGGTTCAACCCCTCGGTTGTTGGTTCTGTTGTTGTTACGGAGTCTCTCTGGGTCTCTGAATCAGAGCTGCTGGTGTTGTCAGATGTGTACTTGAAAAGCTTTTTTGGTGCTACAGGACCGTATTTGTCCATCCAGGTGTAAACTTCGTCGTTAATATAATCGTAGGTGTCTCGTCTGAATTTCTTAACTTTCTTCTGTTCAAGCTCTGTTTTAAAATCATCAAGCTTCGTGTTAATGTTGGATAAGATGGCATCGTATTCTTCTTTACCTAGTGAACCGACCAGCTCCTTTTCTATATCCTCAATTTCTGTTTTCAGAGTTGTTAGGTTTTTGGAGAGTTCTTGGATGGTTAACAAGATAAGATCCAGAGAGCACCTGTTCAAAATCGCTTCCCATTTGCGAACGAATTCTTTGTTCTCCTTGCACAATGTTGGCCGGAGATTTATGCGCAGCCCTCTCGGGATGCGTTGGTTTTTGTAATAACGACCTAATGTGATCGCGTGTAGCTTTCTGTTTATTTCTTTGCCTATGAGGTATTCTAACTGTCTGATCCGCTTGGCTGGATCCTTAAGTGTAGTACCATATATACCAATCGATGTGTCACTGATCAGTTCAAGAATGGCAGTTGCCTCCTCGGTTGAAACCCTAAGGTTTCCGCACATTTGCTTGATAATCCTTCTTTATCCTCGAATGACATAATCGTTCGTGTGTTCGAATCTCAAATACTTTAGATGCTTGAGGGGTTGTGTGCCTCCACTGCAGTGTGTCTCACCAAAGGATGGGGAGGAGAAAGAGCAAGAGGGAAGATGAGTGGGCACCACTTTAATTGTTGAATCCGCATTCGTCCAATTTTCAAAAAGTTGTAAGCAATAGATTTGCTTGTTTGTACAATCGGTGTTCAAATGTTCAAAAGGAGCTGGCTGTGACAAATTTGGAGACACCCAAATCTAAAATACATGTAAAGCAGAAGACCAAGTGGAAAGCAAGGTCACACAGCTGCTCACAAGAGCACCCCAGCAGGGTGTGTAGGTAGTTGAATCTATTCGAAGTTGCTTTCAAAAGTAAAAAGTAAAAATTATTTTTGATAGAAAATAATGATAGTCTTGAGATTCAATTGTTTTCCAAAATTGGTTTATCCACCGAGAATTTGAATAAGAAAATGATATACATATCATGCGATGAAAAGTCACTAATAAATCCTTAGTGAGGAGGAAACCGCCATATATGTTTTTTCAATCAGACCATGAAAATTGCCAATGCATTTCGGAATAATATTTCCTTCATCAGGGCAGGTCTATAAGCAATATACATACAATGAATCGATAGTACATAATCAAACCAAACAGAAGTGACATATAATATAATCAACATACCATATTGTTGTGATTGTAGAGGTACGTAGATGGTAAACAAGGAAAAAAGAAAAAAGGGTAATGAGGCCCTGTTGGATGTAGATAAAGACCATTAAACAATATGTAAAGTGAATGCAGCGAGTATTAACGGAAAGCATTTTACCTGAGGCGGGTTGAAAGCACAGTATGGCGTAAGTGGCTTAAAGAAGCCTTTGAGTGTTCAGACTGTCTACAAGGAGTCAGCGTTGAAGCGCAGCCTCCAGGAAATGGGCTAGAATCAAAAAGGTGTATATAGTTGCAAAAACGGGTCTGATCCGTATATAGAGACAAAATTCTAGCAGTAATGCAAACTTACCCTACGAGTCGCAAGGAACAGGCGTTCTCCTGTGACCGGCTCGTGTACATCTGAGGCTATCGTATCAAAGCGTCGCCAAGGCAACGCTTCCTTTTAAAGACACGTGACCGCGAAGCTTCCGCGAGGAGTGCGCGGTCAAAGTAAAGACACTGCAATCAGGCCAGTGGGCTTGAATTGCAATGATCCACATATTTAACATACCTCATCTCTACCCAGGCGGAATTGTGGTCACTAAAAAATCTGAAATCTAAAAAAAGTCGTACTGTAATGAAAATAGCAAAAATACTGTGATAAAGCAGCATCATATGGAAAAAGGGACCTAGTGCAAGATCCAAACCATGTAGAATATATGGATCGGTATGTGTGGTTCTGAAGCTGCCGGTACAAACACTATCGACTGGTGATGTATTATTAAGTGGTCTCCCTCTCCCAGCGGTGAGGGTCCTAAAATAGCTACATTGCGAGTAAACTCAAACTAATGTATCATTATTGCGAAATCTACCCATCTGAATGTAATCAAAGCTGTTGGTGGTGGTGACATCCGAAGATGGCACCTTGCGTCCCAGACAATCTGTCCGGGAGGTCCATCAGGGTTCCATTGCTGCAATGCAATTATACATTAATGTCATGTTCATGGTAATACTTAGGGTCAGGACGTATGTCCAAGAGATACAACAAAGTTCCATTGCTTGGATACAGTTACACATCGTAGTAATCATTCACAAATATAGTGTGAAGAGCAGTGTCATCCTGGTTCATAAAGGGGATTACTCTTCGGGTACAAGGATAATCGTACAGTACAGTTACTAACACTCAGGCATGACATACAGGAAATAGTGCCAGCAGTCAAGAACGTATTGAACAAATGTTAGGATCATAAAAAACAGTGGTAGTTTTTGAACATTTGAACACCGATTGTACAAACAAGCAAATCTATTGCTTACAACTTTTTGAAAATTGGACGAATGCGAATTCAACAATTAAAGTGGTGCCCACTCATCTTCCCTCTTGCTCTTTCTCCTCCCCATCCTTTGGTGAGACACACTGCAGTGGAGGCACACAACCCCTCAAGCATCTAAAGTATTTGAGATTCGAACACACGAACGATTATGTCGTTCGAGGATATAGAAGGATTATCAAGCAAATGTGCGGAAACCTTAGGGTTTTCAACCGAGGAGGCAACTGCCATTCTTGAACTGCTCAGTGACACATCGATTGGTATATATGGTTCTACACTTAAGGATCCAGCCAAGCGGATCAGACAGTTAGAATACCTCATACGCAAAGAAATAAACAGAAAGCTACACGCGATCACATTAGGTCGTTATTACAAAAACCAACGCATCCCGAGAGGGCTCCGCATAAATCTCCGGCCAACATTGTGCAAGGAGAACAAAGAATTCGTTCGCAAATGGGAAGCGATTTTGAACAGGTGCTCTCTGGATCTTATCTTGTTAACCATCCAAGAACTCTCCAAAAACCTAACAACTCTGAAAACAGAAATTGAGGATATAGAAAAGGAGCTGGTCGGCTCACTAGGTAAAGAAGAATACGATGCCATCTTATCCGACATTAATACGAAGCTTGATGATTTTAAAACAGAGCTTGAACAGAAGAAAGTTAAGAAATTCAGACGAGACACCTACGATTATATTAACGACGAAGTTTACACCTGGATGGACAAATACGGTCCTGTAGCACCAAAAAAGCTTTTCAAGTACACATCTGACAACACCAGCAGCTCTGATTCAGAGACCCAGAGAGACTCCGTAACAACAACAGAACCAACAACCGAGGGGTTGAACCTACCAACAAGTCCCTGAGCCCAAACATCATCAACAACGACTTTTTTAGGCGCCCGCCCAAGAGAACCCGCAGGGAGGAAGAGGAAACCAAAGGAACAAACCTCAAACAAGACTTCAGCAGAAGAAAACTTAGTTATCAATATATCTAGCCGAATACTAAGCAAATCAGAGATTGACACGTTACAGAAAGGTTTAAATTTTGTACCGACCTATGGGACTTCCCTGTTTGACACGAAGATTGAACTTTATAAGTTCATTAGAAAACTGAAATTGAAGGTCTTTTTTGAAGAACTAGAGGTCCGTGACAAACCAATTGAGGGTCCTGATTTCCAGGAATTCAGAGCAAAAAGTGGGTTTATACCACCAATTACGGTCCCGTCTATTGATATCTTTCAGAAACTGGTAACTCGAGACTTAGAAAAGATCAATTACAGGACTTCTTACGTACAGGTACGTAAGAATTTGAAACCACATGAAATGAAACTAATCAAGGACTTATATAGTGACAACGGGATAACGATTCGGCCAGCCGACAAAGGAGGTGCACTAGTGATACAGAACACGGCTGATTATGAAACAGAGTGCACAAAACAACTCCAAGACAGACCGGTATATGCCATCTTGGACCATGACCCAACTACAACCATCAAGCAGAATCTGAAGACTCTATTGGATAAAGCTCTAGAGCTGGAATGGATCAACGAACGGTGTCCAGTCATAATATCGAATACAAAATTTCGAATGGCAAAAAAGTCGAATCAAAAATGTCGAAAAAAAAATGTCGAATTATTTTTTTTTTCGATATTTTTTTTTGGGCTCTAGTTTATATAAAAAAAATAGGTAAAAAAAAAAAAAAGAAAAAACGGGGGTTGGGGGGAACCCCCCCATTTCGAAAAAAAAACGTCATAAAAAATACATTCGACATTTTTGTTTTCGACATTTTTTTTTCGACTTTTTGACTTTCGACATATTTGTATTCGAGATTATGACTATAAACCTCAACGAACATACCCAAAAATTCCTGTTAAACAATCATCCTAGGATTCCAAATTTTTATACTCTACCCAAGATTCACAAAGACACAATGAAACCACCAGATAGACCCATAGTCTCAGGTATGGAAAGCATTAATCAACCGCTGGGCATCTATATTGATTTCTTCTTATAGCCTCTCATCCAAAAAACCGCAACCTACACACGCGATACCACTAATTTTCTCCAAAAACTCAGTTCTACAGGTTTTCAACAAGAGGATTTAATGTTCACAATTGATGTCAGAACCCTGTACACATCAATACCACACGACTTAGGGATGGAAGCAGTTGAGTGGCTATTACTATAAACATCCGACATCCGTGCACAAAAGGAGTTCATATTAGCACTTCTACAATTCATCTCCGAAAATTCATATTTTCAATATCGCAATCAGTTCTATCTGCAGACCTCAGGAACTTCAATGGGGGCCACTATGGCACCCACATACGCCAACTGTTTCATGTATAAATTTGAAATGGACAATGTACTGAACCAACAAGTATGGAACAAAGACATCCACTTGTGGACGCGGTATATCGATGACATTTTTGGTGTGTGGCCGGGCACTAGGACCGCCTTCGACACGTTCTTTGAATATCTGAACAACATAGATCAGCACATCCAGTTCACGAGAGAGATCTCCCATGACACAATTACCTTTTTGGACGTTCTCATCAAAAAGCAATCAACTGGCTACAGTACTTCGCTATTCAGGAAACCCACAGACCGCAATAATCTCCTACATCGTCTAAACTTCCATCAACCGAGTCTGCTTAGGAACCTCCTCTACAGTCAACTGCTTCGGGTGAAGAAAATAGTTAGCGACCCAGAAGATTGCTTAGCCCAACAGCTTGTGATGAAGGATAAGTTTCTAGCGAGAGGCTACAAACAGAATGAACTCGACACAGCATTCACCAGAGTGAGTAGCCTGGCAGGAGACACTTCGATTACCACTCAGAATCCAAAGACTAAGAGAGAATTGAAGACACCTGTGTATTTTTCCAAATTCTCGGTCCAGAGCAACAGAATAAAGCAAACCATCAATAAACATTGGAGTATTTTGAGAAACGACACTAGAGTTCAAGGTTTGTTTAGTGAATTACCAGCGTTCGCCTATCAACGGAGCAGAAACCTTAGGGACGAATTGGTACTCACAAGGCTGCCTCTCAAGGAGCCCATAACTCAAAGGACTGGAACATTCCCTTGTCTACATTGCATTAACTGCAACTCAATAATCAAGGGGAATGTCATCAACCATCCCAGAACAGGGAAAAAGATTCTACTAAAAACATACGGTACTTGTGACAGTGTAAATACCATCTATGGTATCAAATGCCCATGTGGCAAGTTCTACGCAGGTCAATCCACCAGAATGGCTAAAACTAGGTGGAATGAACATCGGTCATGCATCCGCAATGCAAACATGAAGTCAGCTGTAGCCCGACATTGGGTTGACAATGGACACAATCTGACCCAGATGAGATTCGTGATTTTAGAGACACTTACGAAGAACAGTCCCCATGAAGACTTAAACCAACGTCTGAACCGTAGAGAGGCATTCTGGATTGACAAGCTAAGTAGCCTGACCCCCAATGGCATCAATGAAGAGATCAACTACCACTGTTTTTTATGATCCTAACATTTGTTCAATACGTTCTTGACTGCTGGCAAAATTTCCTGTATGTCATGCCTGAGTGTTAGTAACTGTACTGTACGATTATCCTTGTACCCGAAGAGTAATCCCCTTTATGAACCAGGATGACACTGCTTTTCACACTATATTTGTGAATGATTACTACAATGTGTAACTGTATCCAAGCAATGGAACTTTGTTGTATCTCTTGGACATACGTCCTGACCCTAAGTATTACCATGAACATGACATTAATGTATAATTGCATTGCAGCAATGGAACCCTGATGGACCTCCCGGACAGATTGTCTGGGACGCAAGGTGCCATCTTAGGATGCCACCACCACCAGCAGGGTTGATTACATGCAGATGCGTAGATTTCGCAATAATGATACATTAGTTTGAGTTTACTCGCAATGTAGGTATTTTAGGACCCTCACCGCTGGGAGAGGGAGACCACTTAATAATACATCACCAGTCGATAGTATTTGTACCGGCAGCTTCAGAACCACACATACCGATCCATATATTCTACATGGTTTGGATCTTGCGCTATGTCCCTTTTTCCATATGATGCCGCTGTATCACAGTATTTTTTCTATTTTCATTACAGTACGACTTTTTTTAGATTTCAGATTTTTTAGTGACCACAATTCCGCCTGGGTAGAGATGAGGTATGTTAAATATGTGGATCATTGCAATTCAAGCCCACTGGCCTGATTGCAGTGTCTTTACTTTGACCGCGCGCTCCTCGCGGAAGCTTCGCGGTCACGTGTCTTTAAAAGGAAGCGTTGCCTTGGCAACGCTTTGATACGATAGCCTCAGATGTACGCGAGCCGGTCACAGGAGAACGCCTGTTCCTTGCGACTCGTAGGGTTAGTTTGCATTACTGCTAGAATTTTGTCTCTATATACGGATCAGACCCGTTTTTGCAACTATATACACCTTTTTGATTCCAACCCATTTCCTGGAGGCTGCGCTACAACGCTGACTCCTTGTAGACAGTCTGAACACTCGAAGGCTTCTTTAAGCCACTTACGCCATACTGTGCTTTCAACCCGCCTCAGGTAAAATGCTTTCCGTGAATACTCGCTGCATTCACTTTACATATTGTTTAATGGTCTTTATCTACATCCAACAGGGCCTCATTACCCTTTTTTCTTTTTTCTTTTTTCCTTGTTTACCATCTACGTACCTCTACAATCACAACAATATGGTATGTTGATTATATTATATGTCACTACTGTTTGGTTTGATTATGTACTATCGATTCATTGTATGTATATTGCTTATAGACCTGCCGTGATGAAGGAAATATTATTCCGAAATGCATTGGCAATTTTCATGGTCTGATTGAAAAAACATATATGGCGGTTTCCTCCTCACTAAGGATTTATTAGTGACTTTTCATCGCATGATATGTATATAATTTTCTTATTCAAATTCTCGGTGGATAAACCAATTTTGGAAAACAATTGAATCTCAAGACTATCATTATTTTCTATCAAAAATAATTTTTACTTTTTACCTTTGAAAGCAACTTCGAATAGATTCAACTACCTACACACCCTGCTGTGGTGCTCTTGTGAGCGGCTGTGTGACCTTGCTTTCCACTTGGTCTTCTGCTTTACATGTATTTTAGATTTGGGTGTCTCCAAATTTGTCACAGCCAGCTCCTTTTGAACATTTGAACACCGATTGTACAAACAGGCAAATCTATTGCTTACAACTGTTTGAAAATTGGACGAATGCGGATTCAACAATTAAAGTGGTGCCCACTCATCTTCCCTCTTACTGTTATCAACGGTGCCAGTGCATCCGGAATGCTGTGCTCGCGGGTGCCACTCAGCCCGCCAGGTCAGACCTGGTGGAATGAAAGGCACCCACGAACACAACTCCGAGTTTGCCGGTCCAGATACAACAGAGGCGGCTAGCTTACCGGTACCATTGTATCCGGACCAGCAAGCTCGTAATGAGGCCCATAGTCTGAAATGGATGCTTATTCTACTCTAAATGCTTTTTGAACGTTTTTGGCTGAATTGAGAATTTGAGGTATTTAAGAACAGACTAAATCAGTGACTCACCCCTGAAGTGTGCCTGAAATAAAACTTTAATGAGTCTAGGAATTACTGTATAGAATTCCAGAAAGACAAATTATTTTACATTCCTATTCTTTCTTTTTTAGGGTCACTGCTCAAAGTGTTACATTTGTGGAGCTCCTTGTTATTTTTAAGTGACCTAAACAAATAAAAGCCAGCCACTCCAGAAACAAAGAGCCACATGGCACTGGCCACAGCCCAGGAGCTTCTATTTAAAAAAATATATATTGAAAAAAAATGTTTTTTTAAATTTTCTATTAGGGGTAGCAAGGTAGGCCACAGGGGTCGCAGGTGCGACCCCTGGCGACCCCCAAATTACATCCCTGGCTGCATTCTGGGAAATGCAGTTCTGTGGTGGCAGTGTAATGTTTGAATGAACAACCATTCTAGCATGTCTAGTATTTTAGCATATTATTGTAGAACCTGGCATGTATCAGGAGTAAATAGGCATGCCAGGCTGTACCTGGCATCAAAGGCTGCATTTCACCTATGAGCTGCACCTGGGCATATTATGGCGATGCTGGCTGCACAAGGTTAGATTTGGCCACAGGCTGACTACAGAATGGGTGTGTTTGGCTGCACGTTTGCATTTCATATGGCACCTGCATGTGATGGCAGCACCTAGCATATTATCTGTGCGTGTCAGGCTCTCCCAGGGCATGTCATGGCTGAAGCTGGACATGCATTTGCTTTGAATAAATCCAGAACACTTTGCTTTCTTGGTGCTTGATTGTTGGTGTTTGCTGGAGAATGGACCTAGCACCAAGAAGCAACAGAGCGCTTTAGAGTGCAAATTTAACTGAACAAGCGCATCTGGAACATGAGGTGCTGCTTACAGAACTATACGGCATGTGGGGTCCAGATTACCCAAACAAGGGTGCGATGGGGAATAAATCAATTTTTTTATTACTGTGCTTCATGCTGAATAGCTCCCTCTTCTAAGCACTGTAATAATTGCTGGTATTCTCAAAACTAACCTAATGATACTCACGTCATCGTCTTTGGAAAGAAATAGGGTTGAGTCGCCCCTGCAGGGACTTAAACCTGTGATTGTAAGGCTGCACGCGTGTAACCGAAATGGAGGGACCTATCCTACCAGGAAGTGGTGGGACTATGAGATTGGGAAAGATAACTGTAGTGTTTTTTCTTTGTAATATATTCAAATCACATATATTTACATGTTCCGTGGCAAGGAGGTGAAGTGATTGGCCCAGAATGACACAAATCAGGCTATTGTCTCTAAGACACACATGGCAGAGCGCCACCTAGTAGCCATCCCTGGAAGTTCACCTCCATTTCAGAGCTACTGAGCAATGTACTGTGGGTCCACAAATTAGCTGAAAGGCCTGCTTTTAGCTCCAGTAAATTGCCTTTTGTCTTATGTAGCTGCACGATTTTACACATAGCTTTTGCAACACGAGAGAACAACTCTCACGGGTGCAGACAACCACATACGTGTTACACCCACATTAGGGATCGTCAGACCGTTATAGTCTGTCATCTTTCCGGGTGGGACATCGGGGGACGTTTAACAAACACCATCAATGTTATGGTGGGCTTAACAATGCATGAAAAAGGCACTGAAAAGAATTTAGTGGCCAAAGTCAAAGAGAACATTTGAAGCTATGTGCCCCCTCCCTTGCAACATCAGCACCTTAACCGCTTGACCACATCTTCTCCCATTTGAAGAAGGAACACACTCTTAATAATAATAATAATTTAGCATTTATATAGCGGTACGAACCCCCAGGCCTCTGAATGCTGCTTATTATTACCCACGGTGTGCGGTGCTCGTTTATCAACCTCGGAAGGATGAAAGGCTGAGTTTGGCCTTGCCCGGATTCGAACCTGCGTCAGCAGGCGCTGCACAGATGTCAAAGCGAGCGCCCTACTCAATGTGCTATCGGACCAGCTAAAATGAAGGCCTCGATCAGCACCTGATTCCAAGAGATGCTGATGGAGCTGCATCGCCGGGAGAATTTGATGGTAAACCAAGAAAAATTGTTTGTACGATCAACAAGTCAGTTTCAATAGTCCTAGGAATATTTGTATATCCAGCCTTTGAAGAGTGCATCAGTTCTGTGCCAACAGGATAGGTTTTGCCATTTGATTCTGTCCTCTCGCTTCTCCTTTGCTTGAAATGTTGTCTTTGCAAGTCAGCCTTGTGTGCTGGGAAATCTCTTTCATCGCCCGCTGCTACGGAATGCAGTGAACGCGCCTCTCATTTTTGTAGAGCGAAATGTATGCTTTCTGTTCATCCATATTTCCCAGCCGGGTACTGTTGATCAGGCCAGTGATTGAAGGATTTATTTATTTATTGTGCATTTGTCCGTATACAACAAATCAATTGTGTTTCAAAGTGCCCACAGGGCAGCAGGGAGGGAACATGGGAAAGAAAATCAAATAGAACAGTGAAAGGTAGAGGCGGACCTACTGAGCCTTGTGAGCATTCCAAACGTGCAACTGCAGAGAGAAAGAGTAGGGATGCAAGAGTGGTGGGGTAAGTGCAAGGTGTAACAAGAGGAAAAGTGCTAAGGAGTGAGCAGCTGTAAGTGCCTAGGTGGAGGGATCAGCTGCCAATAAATAGGTAAGTGCAGAAACGAGCTGGCATAGGCCAGTGGGTGCTTAGGCAAGTGCTGGGAGCGGGCGCAGGCTGTAGGCAATTGGATGAGAGACGCCAGCACACAGGTGGACACATAAGGGCCATGGTCACCAATCTCAGCGACTGTGGGGTTTAGCAGAGGAGGGAGGAAGGGAAGGAGGAGGTGAAACGGAAAGTCTTGAGGAGCTTCCGGAATTTGAGGAGATCCGGCTCAAGTCAAAGAGGAAGGGGTCAGGCTGTTCCATAGGTGATCGGCCACCCACTCGCTGTTTAGCAAAGCGCTTGACACACAGAGAGTTGGTGCCAGAGGAACGTAGAGATCTGGAGGGATAGTATTTACCGAGAGCAAGTTGTAGATATCGTGGTACCTGACCCCAGACAGCCTTGTGGATGATGCAGAGGGATTCGAATTGATGAAACACAGCGCGGTCCACCGGGGACCATTCGTTCCGGAACTTGACATGCCTCTGTATTGTGTTTGTGATTTGAGCCGGGAAATGAGACGGGGTAAAGTCGAAAGGGAATGTCAGGTGATTTTCAACATTGACAGTACCCATATGGCGCGCTTCGGCGTACACAGAACGCGTCCTTCAAATTGTTTGGAAATGTTTTCTTAAGAACTGTAAATGCTATTGGTAAAGGATTGCAATGTTCCTTTTTTCTCACAAATTATATTTTGAAGGCATCAGAAATGAATCACTCTGGAGGTCCTGCTTCAGATCAGAATCATTACAGATGATTTGCTCCACAGAACAGACCATTTATTTCTCTCTATGAAGTCCAAGAAAACTTTGTATCCTTGCTGCTGTGCCAGAGGTTTCCACCATGTTTCCCCTCTTCCATAGTGCCATGAAGCCGAAATGCATTATTGTCCGGCGCGCACCCCCCAAATTAGCCTCCTATATAGCTCCACTTGCCAAGTACTGGGTACCTACCAGGGAAAATGTAGGAGCCCCGCTTCCCGCGTCATGTTGGCTTTGCAAACACCATGGGTGGGGATACCCCAGTGGCCTCCCGGAGCATGGCTGCCCCCTCCTTTCTGACACCAGGCACATCCAACTGCATAGGTTGCTAGGCGCCACTGCCAGATCCCCAGACATCCCACCTGGACTCAGCATAAAGAACTGCCAGCAAACGACATACATGCACACCACAGCATAAATTATAGATGATAAATGTGGGTAGGGTGCCCATTAGCACTGTTTCATGCAATGATGCTCTTGATGGAGTCCTGGAAAGATCTCCCTTCTGCACCTCATATGTGCTCCCTGCGACTTGATGGCCAATGCCTCCAGCTCAGACAAGCAGGTGCTTTCATAATGCAAGCACAATGTAGCCTATTGCTCTTTGCATGTATGCATGTATGTCTGGGATTTATAAAGCGTGAACCTATCCGAGAAGCTGCAGAGCTCTGTACATAGGGGACACACCCAGGGGGATACAAGCAATGGTATGGGGGTAGCAGAGGAGCAGAGACAGAGAGGGGGAAATAGGGAAGGGCAGTGGGCTGCAGAAGCTGTGATTTATGGCATAATGAAGCAATTAGTAACTGGTGAGATGTTCTTTCAAAGGTAGGGTCTTCAGGACCTTCCTGAATTGTACGATGAAGGAGGCCAGTCTTTTCTGCCTTTCTGACTTGTTTCAGGGACAGGGTGTTGAGCAGGAACAGTCCTGTTTCCGGTTTATTCCATCTTTCGGTTCTTTGTTGTGGCTTTCTGGTGGCGCAGTAGCCTCTGGAGATGATGAGTGTCTTAACCAGGTAGAGTGGTGTTTTGGTTGTGACTGATTCCTAGGTAATGCAGGCTGTTTTGAACATGATGCTTGTTTAAACTTCTTCAAGATGCGGGTGATGTGGTTTAGTTTTCTTAGTCCTGTTCTGAGGCGTGCTGCTGCCTGCTGAACGGCTTTCAGAGGGGCCAAGATGATTGATTGATTGATATGGTATTTGGGAGGATAGCTCAGGGGCAACGTGCTCGCCTTGGAAGCAAGACATCACGGAGCACCACAGGTTCGATCCCCGGGTCCGCGCTTAGAAACCTCTGGGTGTTAAGCGCGTTATAAATAATCTATAATATCATATCATGATGCGCCTCTACACAAGTGTCTCAAGATGGCATCTGTGACTCCTGCAAGCCGGGAATAAGCACATTGTGGTGGGAGATGACCAGGCCTTCCTCTGTGCTCTGCCACAGAGCTGTTGCCTGGCTGCCTATTCCTGGGGTGCTTGTTGGCGAGTGTCTCTGCTGTGTTTCACACATTCGTCTTCTGTTGTGTTACAATTGCTTCCTCTGACAGACAAACGTCAATACGCGGAAGACTCGTTTCCTAGCACATGCAGGAGCGGAGCAGCACATTGAAAAGTGAGTGCACCAGTTCAGATTTAAGGAGTGTGACAAATCCAGGGAATTCGTTCCTTCTCCCCAAGGGGGCGCCAACTCTGTTGAACCTATTGAGCTGTGTCCACTATGTAAAGCCCTCCTAGGGGATTGGGCAAGCAGGGTCTGACTGATTGATTTCGGCAAACAGCCCCTCTCGCTCTTCACCGGACAGCCTTCTTGGAGGTAGAAAGGTCAGCGAGGGAGCCAGTGCAGGAAAATGAAGGTCATTTTGTGCTGAAGAATTAGACAGCAAACTCAGATCTGGAGGAGGGTCCTTCATACTTAAATCCGAGATGCTGTAGAAATGAGTTCCAGGGGTGTAGGCCCTGATGAGCCCGCCCCCCCAACTTCCTCGTCTACTGTAGTAGACAAATTCAGTGCCTCTCGCGCGGGGGAGAAGAATGACGTCACTAGAGCGTTGTTTCGTTTTTTGGTTTGCAGTGCTCAGGCTGATAAAAAGTCCGAATTTTAATGTTTGTACAACCCCGGGGAGGCCGACAAAGGTAGGTTCGTGGCTGCTAACATTTCCTGCATCGGAAATCGGTTGGGAAGAAGATGGCGTAACTTTCACTCAGATCGTACATCCACGCCCCCGGGAATTCTCCCCAAAGGAATTTATTGCCAGCAAATGTATCTGCTGAAGCCCACTATTACCCTTATTCCCCGGGCTACCACACACACTGTAAATGTACACACCAAGTTCCTCACCTAGCTTCGAGGTAAGTCACAACAATACAGTCAAAATGAAGAGCAAGAAAACTGGAGGACGGACTCAGAAGTGAACTTGAGGCTCACTCGCCTGCAGTTTCTGTTGTTTTCCTAAGTTGATCGAAAATCCACCTAAGACGGGGTGACCAAAGTCCCAATCCCAGTTCTACGCTGCGATGATCAGGGTCGGACTGGAACAAGAAATAGGCCCGGACACACAAGAAAAAGTGGCCCAGTCCTCACCTCAAAAAAGTGGCCCACCCCTCACCTCACAACCCTTGACCTCTGATGACATCACCGGAAGTGATGTCATTTGACCCCACCCGAAAGTGACATCCCGGGAAGCGATGAAACACGACCTTTCACCCCTTGACAAAACAGGAAGTGGAATCAAATAGCATTGTTCCTAAGTACACTACGGAAAAATATGGTTATGATTTCACTAATGTAATATACATTTCATACAAGAATGGATCACCATATGTATTATTAATAACTGTGTGTATAGCTTCACATTGTCAAATTACTGTGAATGCAAGCAGACGTCCAAGGCCAAATGATAATATGCTATTTTATAGCACTTACGCTTAATCTCTTTTTTATAGAACAATTATACACACAATATCACCCAACTTGTGTTGGTACTCATTTATCGACCTCAGAAGGACGAAAGGCTGAGATGGCCTTGCTGTGATTCGAACCTACAAATCACACACACATTGCAGCACTCAACCCACTGAGCTATCATATCAGCTATAGTAAAATGAGCAATTATTCTGTAGTGGATACCATTAAACTGGTAATTGAGATTTAACATCAGTCCAGTTAAGTTAATCTGCAGGTCTGGTACAAAATTGGCCGCATGCTGCAGCAGCATGTGAATGATGCATGCATCCTGATTTATGATGCACAAGGTTGCATGTGTTACCTTGCTTTGATGAATTATGCTGTTGCGGGTGCTTTTGGTTTGTTTTAAAATTAAAAGTGGTTTATTTCCAAACCGGCCCAGGAGTGGGCAGAAACCGGCCCCCAGGGAATACACATGATTTCGGCCCGGCCACGTGCCGAGTGGCATATTGGCCAATCCGAGCATGGCGATGATTCAAAGACTCCAAACTCTCCCGACAAACAGCGTTGCACATCACGCGCACTCCACGCCGGTGCTGTGTTTTTGAAGTGAAAGCTCCTCTTCTGCCAAGTAGAAACAGTAACAAGGCTCCAGATAGGCAACAGAGTTTAGTGCAAGTACTGCAAGTTCCCAACACACAGCGAGAGTTTATTTTCATATGGTAGAATGAGGTGCTAAGGGACCTTGCAGAGTCTTTAAAGGGCACGTACACGGATTCATTCCCAAGGTCGTTTACAGAGACAGGATCCACATAATTCTGCAGAAACTGCAAAGAGAAATACGTTTCTTTCCAGGATTTTAGTGGCTTTAAAAGGAGTGCAATGTGCAAGGAGTCAGGTATCATTAAAGAAACAGTAGCAGAGTCTTCCTTGGAACCAGCAGTGTGTTTGTCAAGTGCATGCCTCCTGCCTGCATTGCTAAATGAAGGTAAAATGACTCTGTGGTTTCACTGCTGCTTTGTAGGGATGTGTGTTAATCTTAATGTTCATGTTAAAGGATGTTTGTACCGTGCACTATCACCACCGGAGTGGTCCCCTGGTGCTCTGGCGGCTCTGAAAAGGAAAGGGGGTGGGGGTTGAGTTAGTGGAAACGAGCGGGATAAGTGCAAGAGAGCAGTGATGTGCTGTTGGCAGCTTCAGTTCGGTTAACACCGTTCACTGAGCTTGGGGGTGCTTTATGGTCAGCAGCCGTTGTGTGCTGTTGTGTGAAGCTATGTGTGGTTTGTTTTGTTGTTGCTGTGGAGTGGAGTTTGTGCAGTGTGTTGTGCTTTAGGTTGGTGGTTTTGTTTGGTTAGAGTTTGAGAGGTGTATGCAGAGGGGTGGAATTGTTAGTTGGTTGCTTATTGGCCTCTCTCTCTAGAAGTGATATGTGTTAAATGTCTACGTTCTTTCTAGATGTGGCGCATGAATATCTCTGCATTTCTATCTGGATCCTGCACTGGCAAATATCCACAATCCTGTCTATGTATGACGCATGCCAATATTCACAATTATATGCAAATGTGGCACTGGCCCACCTTCAAAATAAATCCTGTATAGATGCGAAGCAAGCTAGCATTCACAATTCTATCTAAGTGTGGATCTTGCTAACATTCGCTATTCTATCTAGATGTGGCACTGGCTGACATTCACAATCCTGTCTAGGTGCGACGAGGCTAATGTTCACAATTCTATCTAAGTGTGGCACTTGCTAACATTCGCAATTCTATCTAAATGTGGTACTTGTTAACATTCATAATGCTATCTAGATGCAACGCAGGCTAATGTTAACAATTCTATCTAAATGCGGTACTTGCTATCATTCACAATTCTATCTGGGTCCGGTGCAGGCTGATGTTCACAATTCTATCTAAATGTGGTACTTGCTAACATTGGCAATTCTATCTAAGTGTGGCACTTGCTAACATTCACAAGCCTATCTAGATGCGACGCAGGCTAATGGTCACAATTCTATCTAGTTGTTAAGAAGGTTAGTGTTAATATCCTGGTCTTCTATGGTAGAGTGGCAGGGCTTCTGGAGTAGAGTGATTGCGCTACTCCCCACCCACACCACACCTACCTTGATGGTTGCAGCTGGTTGACAGCTGGCCGCTGGCATCCCCTGCTGACACCTGCAGACACAATCTGGAGCCGCCTCGTTGGGAGGCGCCGTTTTCCATGGGGCCCTTAGCCGCAGGGGCTGCATGGGCAGAGGGCTGTCCTGGGAAGGTCGGTTATTACCAGGTGGACGTACCAATCAATGGAGGTCGGAGGGGGAAGGCAGGAATGGGAAAAGGTCAGACACATAGGACTACACCCCTGGGACTGCACACTCTAAATGCATGCCAGCACAGAAAAACAGGGCCAGAAGCCACAAAACACTAGACATACACACCAGATTAGCACACAGTGCTCACCAAAAGCGACTGGAAAAAAACACTCACACCACTCCAATAGAGTACATGAAACGGGCCAAAAAAAACAGATTAAAATCAATGTGCAACTACTCACTGAGCATCAACCAGCCCCTGAAGCTGCTTCCAAAGTGGTTTCCCTACCAGATCCTTCCAGATTGCAGGCCGCAAAGCACATGCAGAATCTCCCACCTTTGAATGCTGTTCCCCTCAGCTTTTCGAAGTGGAACTAAAATGAATAACCGTGTGCCAGGTAATCAAATGTGCAGAACGTAGAGGGGGTTTATTGGGATCTATGGTGTTTCGCAGCAGGTCGATTTCGCTGAAACTCATTTGCCAAATCTGGTTTCGGAAACATCATTCCCTCTCAGTGCCTCCTCCCCTGTTATCTCGCAATGCAGGGACACTCCCACACCTGTTCCCCCCAAACCCTCCACCCTCCTCATCATGCCATATGATCTGTGGGGGTCACCCTGCTACCCCTGGACTCCACATCCACCCTCCCGTTCCCAGCATGTTACACACTCATACACAAACGAACTCCCAGATACACATATACACAAACACGCATGCACAAACCCCTCCCTCTCCCCGTCCCTACCTCACCGCTCACACTGCCACTGTAGCCACCAGCCCCAGTTCCTGGAGGTGCTGTAAGCATGTGTTATTACCAGACAGACCGCTATTCGGTGAAAGTGGGCTGGACCATTTATTGACGTGTAGACTTTTGTTGAAGGCTCAGTCTACCACACTCGGCCCTCCCACCCTGGTGTGACCATCAGGCAGTTTATATATTGCTCAATAACATAATGTACGTTTTAATAACCCACTCACCATGCCATAAAGGAACTGCCCCACCAAGACGGTCATATCATGGCAAACCGGCATTGGACAGGGCAGGCAACTCTGACCCCAACATGAAGTACAAATAATACCCCAGCACAAGATAGCAAAGCTATAGCCATGTATGACCGTGGTAATGGCCTCACTAGATAGTACTGACCGCTACCACCTTCTACATGTATTGTCTCATAGTACGCTATCTCTGGGGACCCACACACTAAAGACTGGTCACCAGTTCCAGAATACATAAACCTGGGTGCACATGTGCACTGTGCAAGTGGGGCACTAGGAACATATTTCACTGGAGTGGCCATTTTTGGAATTTTGTCGTTTTACAATTGCTGCATATATATTCATGTTTGTAACTTAATTGGCACCAGTAGATACCCAACACATTGGCAATTGAGCTTGCAAAGCCTGATTCATTCATGATATGATTATGCATGCAAATATGATGACACATCTTGGAAATATAACAAGTACTTTCTTACATAAAATCCCAAACTGTCAAGCACGGCGGGCAGCATTTACTTTTGATTGTGATCACTGCTTACCATTCTTGCATGGCAAGCAGTGCTCACAACAACAACTAAAAGCTCTGCATGTCGGAGAGCATACAATTTGTATTTCTGTACACTGCTTACCATGTGCGCAAGGCAAGCAGTGTTCACAATGAAAAATAAACGCTGTCCGATATACGAGTATGTCGGATAGTGTGCATTTGTAATAGTAAACGTAGCTTGCCATGCAAGCATGTCAGGTGATGTTTACAATGGATTCCTATGGGGTATGCCTGCTTCATTCTGGTAAATAGCATTTGCAGCGGCATAAAAATCCACGCAGGATCTAATGCTAGAGCATTTGTATGGCAGAGAGGAAGGAGGAGGTGGAAATCAAGTTGTGTTCCTCCCCTTCTGTCTTCCATGCAAATGATTGAAAATGGGGGGTAACATTAATGGAATGCATAAATGCCTTACACATGACTTTTACGCTTTCCATTATTGTTACACCCCCTTTGAACACGAGCCACTCTGTAATGGTGCAGGGTGGAGCTGGCCATGGGACATCGTACCAGCTCCCCCCCATCAGATGCTATGGGACACCAGCATCAGGAGGCCCAGTACTGCAGTAGACGACAAGCTCACCTTGCTGACTCCTGCAGGCTCGTGTGGCTGGCTGTGGGTGAGACCCCATGATGCCTTGGCCTGCAGGCCCCTTGTGTTGAGGGCGTGCCTGCAGGCCACAATAAAGGACACACACACACACACACACAAGTTACTTAGTCATGGTGTCCGCAGCCGTGTTCCGCACGTGCCTGCAGGACTCCCTTTTATTAGGTTGGGCCATGACGACATCATGGCCCATCTTAAAAGGGCAATACATGGGGGAGGGACCCAACCCCTTAAAGGGGCGACACACCCCAGAGGTTTCACTACACAACATCCCTCCTTTTTCATAGGGAACAAAAACCAACTTGTCATATAACATAACTAATTTTCCCCCACCCTCCTTTCTCAATGCAGAACAACATTACTTCAGAGGTGAGGTACCATCTTTAAAAGGACGTGCTATTAGCACCTTTGGTCTCACCTTATTGTGCACTAATCAGTGACGGGCACAGGGGTGGGGAGGGGGGCACCTCTTCGGTGGACAGCTGGCAGATGGACCGCATACTATCGACCCTTTATTAACCTGGGGTGCGGACCTGCCATCATTGCATGGCGCTCACGGGTAATCCCTGGTACCCAAAAAGATCATCCCCACCACATGCAGGAGCACAGCTTCACATTGCTGTCCTTTACTGAGCCCACTTTCAGCATTTACATACTATGCAGGTCTGCAGCATCAAAACCACAATGTACTGGGCCCTTTTAAAGCTACGGTAGGACTTGCCGGAGATCAGTTTGTCACCCATGAGCGGCCATTGCGGACCGATGCAATGACGATATAGCTCCCAGCCGGCAAAGCCGCACCTGGCCGGTGCCAGGGGCCACATCGGCACCGTCCCTTGATGTGGGCAAGGCAGCGACCCACATACCTCTGGGCATCCAGACTGCTCCATTTCCTTGTCTCTTTCCTTCCATGGCACAGGAGGGCGCACAAGCACTTGTCCCGAGCTGCAACCCAGTGCCTGCCGGATGTGCTGCATCTTGGTGTTGGTCCCGTCTTGTGATGGTGTTGCATGCGGGGCAGAACCAGTGGCTGGCAGTTCAGGGGCCTTGTTGGTTCGATGTTAAGACCACCTGTTGTTCAGACAGGGTGCCTGCAGTCAGTCCGGGTGGCTTTTGTGTCAGGCCACTTGTTGCCTTGAATTATGTAGTGGTGACCTGCCGCTGCCTTAGGTGTGCAGAGTCCTGCACCAGGCCATGAGGCTACAGGCCCCCCCAGGTCCTTGTCCTTGCGTCCTTGTGCCAGGGTGGTTGTGCAGTGGCATACTTGTCACTTTTATGTTGCACATCTATTGCAGCGTTGCACACCCACTTTCTATTGCCCCTCTTTCATTCTTCGCTCTGCTCTGGAGCATTCCCTTTTTTCCGCCGCAGGGTAGAATGGCCACAGTGCAGCTGCGGCTTTCGCTAACGTGACTCGTGCCCCTGTCTCTCCTCTCTGGCCTGGCCCGTGGTGGTGGCAGGCACGCGGGGTAGGGGCAGCTCAGGTCTCCATGCAGCGGAGGCCGCAGGGCAGGCTTCCTCATCTGGGGGGGGGGGAAAGGGAGGGGCAGTCAGCTCACCTCCTTCCCAGCGAGCGATGCCTCTTCCCGGAGTACTTCATTGTTGCGGCCGACGCCGCTTCTATTTCTCGGCGTGTGGGGGAAGGGCAACTCACACTTTTGGGCGGCGGTTGCTGCGTAGCTTACCCCTTCTATCAGCAGAGTCTGCTTATTCCTTTAACTTCGTGGCGAGCACGGCACTTGGGGACTCCTGGTGCTGCATGCGGGTGGGGGAAGGGCAACTCACTTGGTTGCGGCAGCGGTCGCAGGACCGGCTTCCTCCACTCGGCGGTGGGGTGGAGAGGGGGCGGGCCGCACACCTCTTCTGCGATTAGCCTGGTTGTGGCGGGCGCCGTCTCCACTTCACGGCTGGTGTGGGGTGGGTAGCTCGCCTTCCCCCACCATGCGGTGGATGCCCCGGCTCCTTCCTTCTTGGCGCACACGCCACTTGGGGAGTCACGGTGCACTGGCCGCTGGGCATCTTCCTTTTCGGGGGGGTGGCGTATCACCCTCACCCTACGCGGGCGACGACCCGCTTCTTCACAGTTGTGGCAAACGCCGCGGGGCACTCTTTCCAGTTCTTGGATGTGATGGGGAGAACACATGCGGCCTCCTCGTAGCGCCGCCTCCGATCCCGTGCGGCCGATGCCGCCCTTCACTTCGGGCACAGGGCCCTTTCTCCCTTGGAGATCCCTTTCTTCGCAGGAACCCCTACTTCCTTTGCGACTGTGGCCACTCCACTTTACCATCTTTCGGCCGAGCATAGCAGGATGCAACTCACTGCAGGGTGCCCCGCATATCACCGTCATACGTGCGGTGGACCGCGGGTCCATCCTTGCTGCAGTGAGGATCGGGTGCTGTACTGAAGGCCTGTGGAGAATGCTTGCACCTCGTGTGCTCGTGGTCCTCTCCCTATCTCCTTTTATTTCCTGAGAGAGAAACGACTTCCTCGTCGCCAATGTTGCAGGGTGGAGCTGGCCATGGGACATCGTACCAGCTCCCCCCCCCATCAGATGCTATGGGACACCAGCATCAGGAGGCCCAGTGCCGCAGTAGACGGCAAGCTCACCTTGCTGACTCCTGCAGGCTCGTGTGGCTGGCCGTGGGTGAGACCCCATAATGCCGTGGCCTGCAAGCCCCTTGTGTTGAGGGCGGGCCTGCAGGCCACAATAAAGGACACACACACACAAGTTACTTGGTCATGGTGTCCGCAGCCGTGTCCCGCACGTGCCTGCAGGACTCCCTTTTATTAGGTTGGGCCATGACGACATCATGGCCCATCTTAAAAGGGCAATACATGGGGGAGGGACCCAACCCCTTAAAGGGGCAACACACCCCAGAGGTTTCACTACACAACATGTAAGTACTTATATTTCCTCTATATGCAGAATGTTCCAAAGAAAAACACAAATACACATGGTAAAAAAGAAATGGCCGGGAGGATAGCTCAGGTGCAACGTGTTTGTCTTGGAAGCAAGATAAACGCAGAGCAACACAGATTCGAAACTTTCCCCAGAGCTTAGAGACTGGTCTCTGGTATTAAACGCCTTATAAAAGGTCAATTAATAAATTAGTAAAAAAAATAGGTCCGTCCATTCAACCTGGTGGACAGAAGTCTGTTTTCTATGTTTAATAGCAACGGTATGTGTACAAACACTTTGTGGCAAAATAAAAGAAAGCACAATGCAATTCAGCACAGAAGTGGAAACACAACATTGTTCTAAACAGCATGGAATAAAACAAAATCTTCAAAGTGCAATTCAGCCAATCTTGCCCCAACTTAAACACTTCCATTGGCTCCTACAAAATTGCTGCCATTATACCACTACTTCCCCCAGGAGGCACTCTGTGTACACCACAGAGCACCTGACTGGCACGAGGACACCTTTCTAATACACATCTTCAAGAGCTCTGACTGAGCGCTGAACCTCTCTCTTAGCCTTATCTAAAAATGGGCTCTTCATTGAAATGTGTTTGCTGCCTTCCTCGTTTACTCTTTAAAGAAAGTCTGTAGCATCAGGTTAAAACAAAGTTGTTTTCAGTCAGTACAATTGCCCCTGCCTACTACACATTTGAACATTGGCGTAATACATGACAAGTTATGTCCCACCCTCTGATTTTGAGCAATGATGTTGAATTGATCAATAGGCAAATAATCAATGCTTATAGGGACACGATAGTTTGATTTGTTAGATACATCATATCCATATAGATGAGGGGGGGGGGGTCATTATCTCAGGATAATGACCTGCTCCTAAATTATGGGAGGGTTGAAGCAGAGAACCTTAAGTTGAGAAAGGGTAATTTTCGCTAAGAGATAATAACCTCTCCCAGGGTCTATAATGCTGTTAACACATAGAGCTAAAAGCAATAACGTTGCTTGTACGTTGTGGTATTGAAATAAAACATGTTAGCATAATAATCAGTAAAGTACACAAAGTATGTTTGTAAACTAAATGTGGTTTAATTTTGTAACATTTAAATAACTATGTCGTTTTCACGAGCTAAGCAATTTAATTATAAACTTAGTTGAAATCGAACGGTTTTGGAATGTGCCTGCTTTATGTGCAATGTTAAAGGGAAGGTTTTACCTTATCACAAGTGAAAGCAATGTTCCATGGTTTCGCTTTGGCAGTGATGTAATACATTGCCTGTTGAAAGGAAATTTGCTCGGAAAGGACTTTGCTGTTTCTTGAAAGCAGAGAAATGGTTTCTGTTGTTCCCAGGGCTGATTGTGAAGTCAGCATGCCTGTAATGCGGGCAATACCAGTAGTTATTGACTGCATTCGAACCTTCAGATTTGCGGAGAGGATGTCAACAATGACTTCCAAGGGATAATGGAGGCTCTTTTAGCCTTGCTTCTGTAAACAAGAGGAGATCAGGCTTGCCTGAAGTGAACAGCAAGCTGCCATCTTCCTTGGCAGCAGGCGTTCTGTTACTGTTCTGTGACAAATGTCTTGCCTCCTTGGCTGAGGAACTGAGCACTGACCCCCAGCAGCCCCCCATGCGCCTGGCTGTTCAGTTCCAGTTGCAGAAGCTTGTGTGACATTGAAGGGCGCTTGAAAAGGGAAGACTTTTGCAACCAAAAGCATCCTTTGACGACAAAGCAAGCAGCATTACCCCTGGGTGTTTGATTAAAGCTAATTGAGCGTCTTAATATCAGCTGAACAGAACGCAAAGCTGAAAACATGACTCTTTATGGAGCCCTAGTGAAAATTCTGTCAATAAATTATGTAATTCGGGCCCCAGTTATTCTAATAGGAGTGTTCACCTGAAGCACTGTGCAAAATGAGCGTTATTGGATATACATAAAGACACGACAAGCTGGTGTGGATCGTGGAAGGCGGTAAGACTTTCTCCACAGTGAACTGCAAAGATTACAAAAGGCCGCTTCTCCACCCCTCAGGTGCACGCTCCTTGCCTTCGGAAAATATACCAAGATCTCACAGACGAACAGGGTCGGACTGGGCCATGCAGTTGTCTCGAGAACCAATGAAAAAGCGGCCCACAGTTGCAAAAGGCTATTCATTCATTTTGGGACACCGTTTCAGTAGTAGCCAAGGGAGAGGCTTTTGCTAAAATGTGATGCAAATTGTGTATTTTACATAATATTTATTTAGCAACACTGGTGAAAACTGCTAGACACAGAGTGAATTAATTGATCAAACTGGCCCACATTGGCCAAAAAAAGTGGGCCACCTTGACCAAGAAAACTGGCCCACACCAGCATTTTGTGTTTTTGGTTCGGCCGTGGGCCTATTGCCCTATAGGCCAGTCGGATCATGCAGGCAAACCGTGGTCTTCCATGACTGATTAAACAATGCACAATTTGCAATATTCATAAATCCCAGGGAAGCCGTCTTATGAATTTCCCGTGGGGTGCCCAAATATAGGAAGTGACATGACTGGCAGTGATATGACCGCATTTGCACATAGTCGCCAGTTTGCGGGAGGAGAGAGGAAGAAAGGGTGCCGGGTACTGCTGGGGGGCGGGGGATGAGTGGGGGATCAAACATTGGCCAAAGTAATCAAACAGGCCGGGAAAAGATCACTGGCCTAGTTCACTCACATGCACTCGCCTGGTGAAGGTACGGGAAGCAGTTACTGAGAGTTTTACAGACAGCAGTTCACCGGACAGGAAGGGGGGGCTGTTGGGACATTCTTAAGGCTACATTAGCTTTGGCCACAACGCAACTCCTCCTCCTCTAGAGGTTTCTCAATCTGATCTAATGATGGAGTCGTCCTGCTGCTGGGTGGAGCCAGGTATCAGTTATAGCCAGGAAGTCTAGCTGATTGGCAATGATGAGGGCAGCGATATCAATTGAATGGGCGACCATAGATCTTGCATTAATGAGAGCTCCCTTGATTAGGGGTTGGTTTTTTTGTCTAGGAGTCGTTTGTGGTGCGAGATGGCTTAGGAGTTGGGTGGCGTGGGTTTTGGTTCATTCTTTCTTTAATTCTGGTTATAGGTTTGGCTTGTGGCTTGGTTTTAGGGCCCATGGGTGCAATAGGTGACAGGTGGATAGGTGTAGGTGGGTGTGGGAACCTAGATCCTAGCCTCCAATTCCTGATATTGGTAGGGCAAGGCTGATTCGGATTAGGTCTATTGGCAAATCAGTGGATCCATTGGGTGGGTGTCATGATAAGCATCGATGAAGAAGAGTTTGGGGTCTCTGATGCAGGTGTTAACAACAGTAGGGAACAATGGTGGTAAGAAGTATGTTGGTCTGATTTGGTCAGAAAGGGGGAGAGGTCTATGGGCCTTATTCCGGGTTTGGAGCTAACCATGGAGTAATAAGCTCCATGGTTGCCTCCGAAACCGTCCCAAATCCGGCATGGTGAATGGAGTAATTACCGGTCCATTCCATACCTTTGCGGGTCCCGTACTTACCTCCTGCTAAAAGCAGGACGTAAGGAAGGACCCGCAAAGGGAACTCGGAATATGGAGGTAAGGGATTACCGGCATCGGCACCCTTACCGGTGCCGGTAATCCCTTACCTCCAACCTCAGAATGACGTCTTTTGGGAACATTGGTCATCATTATGATGGAGGATCTGTTATCCGTGGTGATAAGAGATGTTAGAGACTTGGAGTCTAGGGCGAGATTACTTATTAGGAATGCGGTTACCTTGGTTGTGACTATGAGGCAGGCGGTTTTAGATGCATGGTTAAGTATCGAGAGGTTAGGTATGAGATATCTATCATTTCAGACGTGATAAGCTAGGTCTTTGGCTGAGTGTCTCAATCGTCAATAGTGGGCTGGATGAGGCAGGTGAACAGGCAGTTGACAGTATTAGACTAGGCAGTACAGTTGGCAGTGCAGGGTAATACAATCAGCTATAGTATGCAAGGAAGTACAGTTGGCAGTGCAGGGTAATCCAATCAGCTATAGTATGCAAGGAAGAACAGTTGGCAGTGCAGGGTAATGCATTAAGCAGTAGTATGCAAGGAAGAACAGTTGGCAGTGCAGGGTAATGCATTAAGCAGTAGGATGCAAGGAAGTACAGTTGGCAGTGCAGGGTAATGCAATCAGCAATAGGAGGCTCAGTAGTACAGTTAGCAGTGCAGGGTAATGCAATAAGCAGTAGTATGCAAGGAAGAACAGTTGGCAGTGCAGGGTAATGCATTAAGCAATAGGAGGCTCAGTAGTACAGTTAGCAGTTCAGGGTAATGCAATCGGCAGTAGGTTGCAAGGAAGTACAGTTGGCAGTGCAGGGTAATGCAATCAGCAATAGGAGGCTAGGTAGTACAGTTGGCAGTGCAGGGTAATGCAATCAGCAATAGGAGGCTCAGTAGTACAGTTAGCAGTGCAGGGTAATGCAATAAGCAGTAGTATGCAAGGAAGAACAGTTGGTAGTGCAGGGTAATGCATTAAGCAGTAGTATGCAAGGAAGTACAGTTGGAAGTGCAGGGTAATGCATTAAGCAGTAGTATGCAAGGAAGTACAGTTGGCAGTGCAGGGTAATGCAATCAGCAATAGGAGGCTCAGTAGTACAGTTAGCAGTTCAGGGTAATGCAATCGGCAGTAGTACGCAAGGAAGTACAGTTGGCAGTGCAGGGTAATGCAATCAGCAATAGGAGGCTAGGTAGTACAGTTGGCAGTGCAGGGTAATGCAATCAGCAATAGGAGGGTGGGTAGTACAGTTGGCAGTGCAGGGTAATGCAATCAGCAATAGGAGGGTGGGTAGTACAGTTGGCAGTGCAGGGTCATGCAATTAGCAATAGTAGGCTCAGTAGTACGAATGGTGATGGTAGGGTCCAAGAGCTTAGCTAACTTAGCTTAGAGCTTAGCTAGAGAGCATGAGATAGGCAGGGTAGGCCCTCAGCAACAGTGTTTCTGCATTGTATTTTTTTGTACCCCCGCATGTTCCTTGAGCCTTGAAAGCGTCTGAGTCCTGGAGGTGTGAATGCCACCTCAGCTGGTGAGTTTTTCTGCGAGGTAGGTGTGAGTCCAGGCGGTAGTTGCCTTTTATCTGCTGTACTTAGATATTTGTGCCACATTTGAATAACCACAAGGGCTGTGTGTTGTCTCGGATACAGCTTAATTACTGGCAAAAGATGTATTTTGAATCGTTTCATGTGCGAGACGTCATTGAAGCTTTGGGAGTGGACTAACACCAGGTTCCAACCTTTGCCATCATCACGTGGTCTGCTCTAGGGGAGTTCATATTTTAGATGCTGGCAGTGCCTCCACTTTCATCTTTTGCACTTTTGCATCCTTGCACATGATGTTGAGGCCAGGGCAGCCGGCTTCTGAATGCAGTCTTTCTTTCCATAAATCGTTTTGGGTTGGGTGTGTTTGTACACCTGTGCACCCCTGTTGCCAAGTGGGGTGCACAGATGTAGAAGTATAGCCAACCCAAAACGAGTTTTAGAAATTGAGGGACAGATGCTTAGCAAGAGGCGTCTTTAACCCGGGCCAGAGAGAGACACGGTATGGATGGAACAAAGGGCCATCCGTACTGGTCTAACCTCTCCGGCCTGGAGGGTGGTGGGGGGGCTCAGCTCCGACTTCATTTTGCCGGCGGATGCCCGGGCACCGGAGCCCCCGCGTACTCGGCGCCACTGATAAATCCCTCTTATTCCATGAAAGCCTGCAGCGGACCATCCACACGCACGTTGAGCGGCGCCATTGCGCATCACCTTCTCTGCCCTCATTTATTTACCGCCTCCTCCTTGTTCGCTTTGTCCTCTTTTTTTTCTAGCACCGCTAGATATCACCGCCACCTGCAAGTCACCGATGTATGTTACTGAGAATTGGTCTTTTCCCCTCTCTGATCATTGTGACCTTTTGAACTGAACCGGGGGTGAGCTGAAAGCTCAAACCCTGCGTTGAGAGAGTCAGGGCGCTCCAGAGCTGATCTGCAGGGAGGGCCTGAAGGGCAAACACGCAAGGGGGGAAGCATCTGCAGCAAGCAGCGCGGCCTTCATAATCCAGGGTTGCGGTCTATGTTTTCCTGTGGCTGTACAGAAGTGGGTCCCTGCTCATAGATTGAATGCATTCTATATGCGTCAGCACACTCGCTCTTTCATTTTTTCATAGTTTAGACTCTGCAGTGCACGGGGCAATTTAGAAAGCTGATTTACCTGTGCATGTTGCCGCGCCAAATCTCATTAAAGGCCTCTGTTTGGAATAGCTCTGCAGTGCACATCAGCAAAGGAGAGCAGCAGCTCGCCAATTTGCCGCAAATAGGTCAGAATGCAATAACGCATTCGAGATTAGCCGTAAGTGGCGCAGAACTCGAGCGCGCCTAGGAAGGAGACCCCGCTCGCCGTGACACGAGCAGCAGCGGCTCTGGCCAGGTAACAGATGTCAGCGTCCATTTCATTAGGGGGAGAAACGCGTAGATTGGGTTATTGTTGTTGTTGTTGTCTTCTCCATGGAGCACAGAACAGAGCACAATAGCAACGGTGCAGTACGGTGCAGCACAACATCAAACAGCAGTCATTCCTGTTTTATGTCTTACTGCTGCTTCAGGCTAAGCAGAGATTTGTATCCTCCATGCACCGCCTCTTCCAGAGAGGAACACAGATCAGATTTAGCAAGCTACAGCACAGTACAGCCAGATACTAAATGTCATACGCCAGCAGCCATTGTTACCTCTCATCTTCTTGGCACTCAGGTCTAAGCAGGGCTTTTCATCCTCCATGCACATCCTCTTTCGGAGAGGGACACAGAACAGAGTATATTAACAATGCTACAGCACAGTACAGACAGATACTATACAGCATTCTACAGCAGCCATTGCTACCTCGCGTCTTTCTGGCAATCAGGTCTAAGCAAGGCTTTACATCCTCCATGCACATACTCTTCCAGAGAAGGTCACAGAACATGTATGTTAACAAGCTGCAGCACCCAACAGCCAGATACAATATGGCATACACCAGCAGCCATAGCTGCCTTGTGTCTTCTTGACACTGAAGTCTAAGCAGGGCTTTTCATCCTCTGTGCTCATCCTCTTACAGATTGGGCCACAGAACAGAGTATATCAGCAAGCTACAACACCGTACAGGCCGATACTATACGGAATACACCAGCAGCCATCGTTACCTTGCATCTTCACGGCACTCAGGTTTAAGCAGCGCTTTTCATCCTCCATGCACATCCTCTTCCAAAGAGGGCCACAGAACAGAGTATATTATCAAGCTACAGCACAGTACAGCCAGATACTATACGGCATGTGCCAGCAGCATTGCTACCTCATGCATTCTTGGCACTCAGGTCTAAGCAGGGCTTTTCATCCTCCATGCACATCCTCTTCCAGAGAGGGCCACAGAGCAGAGTATATATACAAGCTACAACATGGAACAGCCAGATACTATAGGGCATACACCAGCAGCAATTGCTACTTCGCATTTTCTTGGCACTCAGGTCTAAGCAGGGCTTTTCCTCCTGCATGCACATCCTCTTCCAGAGAGGGCCACAGAACAGAGTATATAAACAATGCTACAGCACAGTACAGCCTGAAACTATGTAACATACACCAGCAGCCATTGCTACCTCATGTCTTCCTGGCGCCCAAGTCTAAGCAGGGCTTTTCATTCTCCATGCACATCCTCTTCCAGATATGGATACAGAACAGATTTAGCAAGCCACAGCACATACAGCCAGATACTATACAGCATATGCCAGCAGCCATTGCTACCATGCATCTTTCTGGCGCTGGAGTCTAAGCAGGGCTTTTCATCCTCCATGCACATCCTCTTCTAGAGAGGGCCACAGAACAGAGTATATTAACAAGTTGTAGCACAGTACAGCCAGATAGTATACGGCATATGCCAGCAGCCATTGCTAACTCACATCTTCCTGGGGCTCAGGGCTAAGTAGGGCTTTTCATCCTCCATGCACATCCTCTTCCAAAGAGGCCCACAGAACAGAGTATATTCACAATGCTACAGCACAGTAAAGCCAGATACAATATGGCATACGCCAGCAGCCATTGCTACCTCACGTCTTTCTGGCACTCGGGTCTAAGCAGGAACTTTCATCCTCCATGCACATCCTCTTCCAGAGAGGGCCACAGAACAGAGTATATTACCAATCTACAACACAGTAAAGCCAGATACTATATGGCATACAGCAGCAGCCATCGTTACCTTGCATCTTCGCGGCACTCGGGTCTAAGCAGGGCTTTTCATCCTCCAATGCACATCCTCTTCCAGAGAGGCCCAAAGAACAGAGTATATTAAAACCAGATACTATACAGCATAGGTCAGCAGCCATTGCTACCTCACATCCTCTTGGTGCTTAGACCTAAGCAGGGCTGTTTGTTCCCAATGCACAACCTCTTGCAGAGAAGGCCACAGGCCAGTGTATATTTGCAATGCTACAGCACCATACAGCCCAGTACAAGGCTACAGCAGTCAGCAGCCTGTGCTACCTCACGTCTTCCTGATTCTCAGGTCTAAGCAGGGCTGTTTAACCCTCATGCACAACCACTTACAGAGATGGCCATAGAACAGTGTAAATTAAGAATGCTTCAGCACTGTAAAGCACAGTAAGACACAGCATAGGTTAACAAACATTTCTACCGCATATCCGTGCTCAGGTCTACGCAAGGCTGTTCATCATCCTCAATATCCATCCTCTTGCAGATAGGGCCACAGACCAGTGTAGATTAGCAATGTTGCCGCACAGTACAGCCCAGTACAACACTACATCAGTGAGCATCACGTGCTTCCATGCGTCTTACTGGTGCTCAGGTCTAAACAGGGATATTCGTCCTCAATGCACATCCTTTTGCAGAGAGGGCCACAGAAAAGTGTATATTAACAGAGCTACGGCACAATACAGGATAATAACTTAGTAGCCATTGCTACCTCACATATTCCTGGTGCTTAAGTCTAAGTAGGGATGTTCATCCTCAATACACATCCTCTTGCAGAGAGGGGCAGAGAGCAATATAGATCAACAATGTTACAGCACAGTACAGCCCAGTACAATAGTGCATCGGTCAGCAGCCTGTGCCACCACACATTTTCCTGGTGCTCCGGCCTAAGCAGGGATATTCATCGTCAATGCACATCCTCTTGCAGAGAGGGTGATAGACCAGTGTAGATTAGCAATGTTATAGCACAGTACAGCCCAGTACAGTGCTGCATTTAGTCGGCAGTCTGTGCTCCCTCGTGTCTTCCTGGTGCTCAGGTCTAAGCAGGGATGTTCATCGTCAATGCAAAGAGAGTCATTGTAGATTAACTATGTTACAGCACAGTGCAGCTCAGAACAATTCTGTGCTACCCCACGTCTTCCTGGTGCTCAGGTCTAAGCAGGGCTATTCATCCAGCACGCACGTCCTCTTGCAAGGAGGGTCACGGAACAGAGAAGATCAAGAACACAAAAGCACAGTACAGTCAAATACAGTACATCATCAGTCAACAACCTATTCACCAGGCGTCTTCCTGTTGCTCAGGGCTAAAAAGGCGTGTTCATCCTGCATTCTCAGTCACGTGCAGAGAAGACCACAATACAGTCCGATGCAGTTCGAGTGACGGCACTATAATGTGAGTTAAGGATGAAGTTACTGCAAACTCCACATGTTTGGTCCCAAATGTAGGGGGGGGGGATAGAAATCACGAACTACCAAATTCTGATTTCATACATTTTCAAAGACTGCATTCCTCGCTCTTTCAAGAGTCAAACCCTGCTTCATTTTAATAATTGATTTCTGGCATGCAAGCATATATAATGATCAAACTACACCAGAAAACTGCACTTGTCCAGTTATATCATAAAGAGGTGTTTAATAAGCACATATAACAGAGAAATCAAAACCTTGCTCTAGCCACATATGATACAAAAGTGATACCCGACACGTGTTTCGATGAACATTGGTCTTTCTTAAGATCATTAGTTGGCAAGCATCATCTCACAAGCACAGTTTTCCAGTGTACTTGCTTGATAATGGTAATTTGGGAATAGGTTAGTACCTATGTTCACCGGAGTCTGCAGCTGTCCCTACTGGGTATTGAGTATACCTCTAATTAACAACCTAAGTGCACCACATAACTGGACTACACAGTTTGTTTTATGCAAACATATATATATATATATATATATATATATATATATATATATATATATATATATATATGTATATATATATATATATATATATATACATATATATATATATATATATATATACAACTTTGTCACAGAAATGTACAAATTCTCTTCACATAAACAATTGTTTCAATTACCACACAGACTGACTTCCCTTTTCTGTTTGGAACTCAAGGGTAGTGCAGGAGAGCATTACGCTCTCCATGAATATAACAGGAAAGCGAGGACGTGCTTCTAGGCACCACCAGACATCAATGTGGAAGCTGTCTCTTATGGCTTTTACGCTATTTGTTTTTGTTCTTCATGGGAGTGTTCAAACCTTATAAGGTCAAAATTGCCTGTACACCTTTTTTTCGGGCTTCATTGCGAATATGGAGGTATAAGTAAAAACATGGAGTAGTCTAAATAACTCATATTTTTGAAAATATCATATAATTATGAGTTGGGATTGTATGGGGTAGATAGAAAACACCTATAGAACCAAAGCTTTATGTGCAAAATATATTTTGTGCAAAATATATTTCACTTAATCAAGGATATACATGTTAATAAATCAAGCATTTTAACTATTATTTAATATACTTGAAAAAGAAATAATGGCACCCCTCTTTAATATAGCAACAATCACTGCCACTAGGTGGGCTTCAACGGCTGCTAGTGGCCCAGGGCTCAAGTTATAGGCCACGTTAAAGCATTGCCACCATTACCGGCATTTGAAGCCCGCGAGGTGGTGATTATTGCTATTAGCACCCGGGTTTAAAAATCGGGATGCTCATAGCAATGTATTAGTTTGAAAGAATGGGTTGAGTGCGCCCCGCTACCTGTTTTTTAAGACAAATACTCAACCAACATGGGCGCCATAGAAATGGAGGGCAGAGTTCCATGCGGAGCCCCTCTTCCATTTCTATGGAGGCCCTGAAGCATCGCAGGAGTGATACGGTGGCGCCGAGAAATGCAACAGATAAGTGGGAGGTGAGGGTGGCGTGACAGGAGGCGTCGAGGGAAAGGGGGCGCACAAGGACAGTAGGGAGCGGGTGGGAAAATGGCTGCCGTGTGCCTGCAGTGTTCCGCTTGCGTTAAGATTGTTAGATTCAGCCCATGTTTGGCACAACCTGACTGTCTTTTGCACCCACCCTGGGAGCTATATATACATTACACATTGTTTAAATAGTCCAAAATGTATACTTTATGAATACATGGGGTGAATGTGAGTAAATAACCCATGTGATACATTATTATATATTCTAAGTATCTCATGAAATCCCAAGGTGTCATTTTAAAAATAGGAGGTATTTAAAGTATCACATTTTCTCGTTTTCACCATATTCACAATGAAGCCCTCAACATACCCTTCCATAGTTTAAGATGTAGAACTCCCTTCCAAGATCGTTCTGCAACCTACAGTCCCAGGTTCGAATCCCAGCATGGCCAACTCAGCCCTTCATCCCTCAGAGGCCGGTCCATTCAGTACCAATGAATTGTATAATAATACCAGCTAAGTTTCTTGGACCTTGGAATCAGAGTAATCTGGCAGCAAGCACTATCAGAGAAAATGGGGAACATCAGATTTTGCATCGTCTGCCAAAATTCCCTAAACCACAAATATTAATTTGAACACCTGTGAAGGGAAAATGTGGAAAAAAACATTCATGTACCAAGCGGTAGAAAAACAAAAGAAGCTCTTAAAATCCATGTTCGACAAAGTTTTACCAAAATGTCGGACCCTAATTATATATTGAACATTTATAAGGCGTCTATATAGCAAAAAGTATTTTCAGGCGCCACAAGACAAAAGGGGAGCTGGGGGGACAGAGGATAAATCAACAATAACGGTGCTACTGGGCCTTGTGACGTTTGGATCGTGCAAGTTCAGTAACAAGAAGCACAGGGGGAGAGGGAGATCAGGGCGATGGGATGGAATAGGGAGAAGTAGAAGTGTAGGAGGGAGAGGGCCCAGGACTCAGCAGGTGCTAAGGGGAGCCCAAGAGGGCAAGTGCCAGGGGAATCATGGGTGGGGGTCAGCTAGTACGAGGACAGGGGTGGATCAGACTCGGTAGGCATAGTCGGGGAAGGGTGCCCGAGGCAAGTGCTGGCAAAGGGGTGCAGGGGAAGACTGGTTGAAGGAGGGCCTTGCCACAGTAAGACTCATAAGTGAAACAGGAACCAGTCGCAGTGGCAGGTGGAGTTAGCAAGGAAGGGGGGCGGTAAGGAGCAGGAGAAAAGGAAGATCTTGAGAAGCGTCCGGATTTTAAGCAGATTCGGCTCAAGTCGGAGAGGGGCAGGGAGGCCATTCCAGAAGGAGGCTCTAGCAGAAGAAAAAGATCTACCACCCACTCTTTGCTTGGAGAAACGTCTGATCTGAAGAGAGTTTGAGCGAAGGACTCTAGCAGGGAGGTATGGATGTAGTGAGGTCCCAGGCCCCAGAAAGCCTGGTGGATGATACAAAGGGTCTTGAATTTGATCCTTGCAGTCCTATTCTGCATGAGTTGAAGATGACGGAGGGAGGATAGATGCAGATTGAGGAAGAGACTGTCGCAGTAATCCAGCCTGAGAGAAGCAGAGTTCTGGAGACATTTTGTTTCTGGGGGAAGGTGAGGAAAGGGAGAAAGGGTGCCCAGTTGCACTTGGGAGGGCCGGTTCAAGGGGAAGGAGGTCAACCAATCCAGTGCCTGGCCCATGATGGCCAAGGTCTCATGGAGCTGATTAATGAGGATGGAATGGTTGACCGTGTAAGAGGCAGAGGACAGGTCAAGGAGGATAAGAACGTAGGGGGACCTGCTAACTGTTTCTCAATTTACACGCAACTATAAATCCCTGAATGTCAATGGAGAATATTTATTTGTGTATGAGATGACACCTTCCACTCTTCTACAACTCAATACTTGATGAGCTACCCAGGAGGTTGCAAGTACTAGCGACACATCGTGGCCCAACTCATAACAAAGGACATATATTGATGAGCTACCCAGGAGGTTGCAAGTACTAGCGACACATCGTGGCCCAACTCATAACAAAGGACATATATTGATGAGCTACCCAGGAGGTTGCAAGTACTAGCGACACATCGTGGCCCAACTCATAACAAAGGACATATATTGATGAGCTACCCAGGAGGTTGCAAGTACTAGCGACACATCGTGGCCCAACTCATAACAAAGGACATATATTGATGAACTACCCAGGAGATTGCAAGTACTAGCGACACATCGTGGCCCAACTCATAACAAAGGACATATATTGGAAATGCTTTTTGGCATACACAGACCAGACATAATGTTGGCATCGCCAACCTCTGTTTGCTGGTTGCACTACTCATTAATTCAATTCTCAGGGTGCATAGGCCAGCCCAGGGATGATGTCTAGACACAATATACAGTAGAAAAGAGATCACATAATGCTCTATCAGAAGACACGCTGGTGGATTATACACGGGATGTCACAAACATCCTAGGAAATGACACAGCAGAGGCCACGTTGGTGCACTCGGAGTGAAGTCTGCCGGATAGTTTAGACTAGGGACCTGCAATCTGCCGCTCACCGGATGTTCTGGTCTATGACTGGCATGATTCCTCACATTGACTATGCTGGCTAGGTATGATGGAATATACAGTCCAAAACATCTGGAGAGGTCAAGGTTGCAGAAGGTTGCAGACCCCTGATTCAGACAAATACTTCCAAACATAATATGAGGCACAACCCCAGGTCCATTGACACCGATCATCAAAGTGACAATTGGGTGCGATACCTGTACTGGGTGTAAACCAGCTATGGGAGACTATGTGAACACATGTTATATCATCATGAAGATGTTTACATTTGAAAGCTTAGATGGTGGAAAGTTATGTGCAAGCAAGTACGAATACACAATGAAAGACTTAGATTATCATCAAAACCTAGTTAACCTGGAAACAAAATTGCACTCCCTAGAATATTTACTGAAGCAATAAAGGGGAATTAAGATAATAACTTATTTACATTACATTGAAAAAGACACTTATCCACACCTGAAGAAGGGCGTGATGGGCCCGAAACGCGTCGTGAATACAAGGTTCACTACAAAAATAAGACCATCAATTATGGTTTAGGCAACAGATCTTGTAGAAATGGATTAGTGTAATAATAATAAGAAGAAAAACAGTAGACACATCTGTTCAAGATAATCAAGATACTCTTAGCTCATGAAATTGTAGATTCAAAACAGTTACTAAGAAGCATTAGAAATGGTGTGAAATCTGTATTGTATTATTGATGCAGAGTTTATGAACTACCAAATGTGAACAAACATTATATATCATTTTGACTTTCCTGAATATAAAATAAAATGTTTATGTTGAAAATGTTTATCAGAATTAATATGCTTTTGCATTGTTATATGCCCAAAAGTGTGCACAGAGTTTTGGTCATTTTTTGGAGTGACCCTACACATTACCTTCCCTCTCCCTTGCACCCAGGGCTGGGGCAAGGATTTCATCCTTTGGACCCAAAGGAAGATTGTCTCCTTTCTGACTTAATCCTATCGATTACAGGTGGTCTTGGTGTTTAATACAGATTATCCAAATATTGAGGTATGGGCGGAAGCAGACTGCCGACTGTCGACTATGCGGCACATTAGCTATTGGAACGGTTGACCACTTGCTAATCGATCGTGAGAGTCTGCAACAGCTGAGGGCTAGTTATCTTAAATCCTATAATAGTCGTCTTAACAGGGCTGATTTATCTTCCTCGTGCTCATTTGTTTGTAGGAGGTTGTGATCACAACTTGATTTATTATATGATTAAATTTTATTGGCAGTGTCCTGACATTCTTAAATCACTCTCTGCTGGTGTTTTAACCTTTTAATCGATTGTATGTCTTATTAACATTCTTACTGGTGTTTAATTTATTTATTTATTTATTTATTTTTATTTCAATTTTATTGGTGTTTTTAACGGTTTAACCTGACTTGTTGATTGAAAAGAGGGAATTAGGTTCCGTACTCTGTTTTTAATTTCAAGCGTGTCCGGATTCTTGACGAACTGTCGTTTGTGTGTATTGTATTGAGGTTTTGTATAGGGTAATGTTGTATATAGAAAGCCGTTTGGCTGTAAGTATTGCAATAAATAAATAAATAAATAAATAAATAAAGCAATGAAAGATAGAGACAGACCATGTGAGCATTCAGAACGTGCAAGTGCAGAGAAAGAGAAGGGACGTGGGAGTGGGGGCCAGGTGGTAAGTGCTGGGTGTACCAAGAGGCAAGTGCTAGAGAGTGTGCAGCTGTAAGTGCTTAGGTGAGAGTGACCAGTAAGTGTAAGTGCAGACCTATGGAGGCATCGGCCAGTGGGTGCCAAGGCAAGTGCTGGGAGCGGGCGGAGGCTGAAGGCGATTGGGAGTGGGAGGCCAGGACCCAGGTAGATAGAGACCACTGCAGAGTGGTCAACTGCCAGTAAATGTGTAAGTGCAGACCTATGGAGGCATCGGCCAGTGGGTGCCAAGGCAAGTGCTGGGAGCGGGCGGAGGCTGAAGGCTTTTGGGAGTGGGAGGCCAGGACCCAGGTAGATAGAGACCACTGCAGAGTGGTCAACTGCCAGTAAATGTATAAGTGCAGACCTATGGAGGCATCGGCCAGTGGGTGCCAAGGCAAGTGCTGGGAGCGGGCGGAGGCTGAAGGCGATTGGGAGTGGGAGGCCAGGACCCAGATAGATAGAGACCACTGCTGAGTGGTCAACTGCCAGGAAATGTGTAAGTGGAGACCTATGGAGGCATAGGCCAGTGGGTGCCAAGGCAAGTGCTGGGAGCGGGCGGAGGCTGAAGGCTATTAGGAGTGGGAGGCCAGGACCCAGGTAGATAGAGACCACTGCAGAGTGGTCATCTGCCAGTAAATGTATAAATGCAGACCTATGGAGGCATCGGCCAGTGGGTGCCAAGGCAAGTGCTGGGAGCGGGCGAAGGCTGAAGGCTATTAGGAGTGGGAGGCCAGGACCCAGGTAGATAGAGACCACTGCAGAGTGGTCAACTGCCAGTAAATGTGTAAGTGCAGACCTATGGAGGCATCGGCCAGTGGGTGCCAAGGCAAGTGCTGGGAGCGGGCGGAGGCAGAAGGCGATTGGGAGTGGGAGGCCAGGACCCAGGTAGATAGAGACCACTGCAGAGTGGTCAACTGCCAGTAAATGTGTAAGTGCAGACCTATGGAGGCATCGGCCAGTGGGTGCCAAGGCAAGTGCTGGGAGCGGGCGGAGGCTGAAGGCGATTGGGAGTGGGAGGCCTGGACCCAGGTAGATAGAGACCACTGCAGAGTGGTCAACTGCCAGTAAATGTGAAGTGAAGACTTATGGAGGCATCGGGCAGTGGGTGCCAAGGCAAGTGCTGGGAGCGGATGGAGGCTGAAGGCTTTTGGGAGTGGGAGGCCAGGACCCAGGTAGATAGAGACCACTGCAGAGTGGTCAACTGCCAGTAAATGTATAAGTGCAGACCTATGGAGGCATCGGCCAGTGGGTGCTAAGGCAAGTGCTGGGAGCGGGTGGAGGCTGAAGGCGATTGGGAGTGGGAGGCCTGGACCCAGGTAGATAGAGACCACTGCAGAGTGGTCAACTGCCAGTAAATGTGTAAGTGCAGACCTATGGAGGCATCGGCCAGTGGGTGCCAAGGCAAGTGCTGGGAGCGGGTGAAGGCTGAAGGCGATTGGGAGTGGGAGGCCTGGACCCAGGTAGATAGAGACCACTGCAGAGTGGTCAACTGCCAGTAAATGTATAAGTGCAGACCTATGGAGGCATCGGCCAGTGGGTGCCAAGGCAAGTGCTGGGAGCGGGCGGAGGCAGAAGGCGATTGGGAGTGGGAGGCCAGGACCCAGGTAGATAGAGACACACCTACATTTACACCTGAGATTAAGGAACCAGATCCCTCCTGTCCGCAACCCTCCCCGTTGACTGCTAGTTTATTATCGAAAGGATTTTGGTCTCTGTGCATGGCAACTATGCCTTCTAAGGTAAATGCCCTTTTTTCTGGGGAAAAAAAAGCTTCAACACTGCGCCCTAGTACCCTCTATGCAATCGACGTCTTGGACGCTCCTATTTGTGGCAAGTTTTAAAAGATGCACAATAGGCGGTCGCGGCTTGACAGTGCGAGCTGCAAGACTATGCAATATCCTGCCAGCCTAGCATTGCCAGTTAGAGCACAAGCAGAGCTCTAGAAAGGACCCCAAGAGACACTCTCTGTGTAATGCATAATGAGGATCCCTCAGAAGAGACTGTAACTCTTAGATGACTAGCGCTGGGAAGCCACTGTTTGTCAGCTTTATGTGCTTTGCAAAAAACATGTGACATAACGAAAGACATGATATGATATGATATGATATGATATGATATGGCATTTATAACGCGCCTATGCACATGTGATTTCACCATGATGCATTATTTCTGCATCACAGAGCAGCCGCTAGCCCTGAGACCCTTTATGTACTATTGCAAGAGATCTGCCAGAGAGCTGAAGCTTTCCCGAACTAGACCTAAACGCGGGGAAAACATGCATATGTGATAAAAGATTGGACATTTCTAAAATCAAGGCAGTTGTTTCCATTTTAATACAAGCAATGTGAAAATGGAAGGAAACTGGTGGAAAACGACAGTTGTCATAGCAACTATTATTTATTTACAGAGCAATTCTGTTGGCAGATATGTTCTGGTGTGTGCACATATATATTTTGTGAATCACAGACACACTATTTTGGAGGATCCTGTTCTTCAACTCTTACATTGTACCTCTTGATGATCTAAACAAGTATTAGCTGAGACAACAGTACTTGAATTTGTATAGACATGAGATAGGCAATTGCCAAGCACTGCCATAATGACACTACCTTGCCATAAAATGGCAACAGTTGGAAAAAGGTGCACATTTCTTTTTTTTTTGTGCATTTATAAGGAGCCGAAGCCTGCAGGCATCAGGGCGCTCAAAAAACCCAACAGCAAGGATAGAATGAAGCAAACAGCGATGGAGAAAACAGGCTTAATGTCGACACAGGAATGTTATTCATACAGGCTAATCTTCAGCTCCTTCCTAAATTTCAATAAGTCTGCTTCTGCCCATACCTCTAGCTCGTCTACTCCTAGGAATAGAACGGCAACCCGAATCACTTGCTCTAGTAGATCTATAGTGATGTTGAACTTTGACACATTCTCTCAAATAGTCAGGAGCTTTACCGTACAAGCATTTATGAACAATAGACATGGTTTTAACGCGAATTTGCTCTTCCACTGAAAGCCAATGTAACTTCCTCTTATGAGAGGAGATGGGCTCATGTCTAGTGATTACTTTAAAAATGCGTACAGCATCATTCTGCAGGACTTGAAAACTCCTAACACAGTTCTTACTGTCCCCAATCATCAAGGTGTTGCAGCAATCAATCCTCTGCATTCTCAGAGCGTGCACAAGAGTCGCGGTTAGCCTCGGTAACATACGGTTTGACTCGTCTAAGCAGCCTCCGAGAATATTGAACTCTGTTACAGACACATTCGATGTGCGAATTTGAGTTCAGAGAAGATTCAAAAGTTACATCCAATGTCTTAACTGTATCCACAGTTTTGACAAAGTGATTTTCAATACAAAAACCCACGTATTGACTATCCAGCTTGGGTCTGGCCTGGAGAGAGCCAAATGGCATAAGCTCGGTTTCGGTGGAGTTTAAACACATCCCATTATTGGCCATCCAATATTGGATTGCTGCATAGACTTTATTTATACGTTTCACGTCCTCTGTATGTGTGCCGCTCAACTCAAAGGCAAGCTGGGTGTCATCCACATAGCTTGTAAAATGAACACCCAACCTGTCTAGGAAATCACAGAGAAGGCGGCAAAAAATGTTAGAGATGGGGATAAGTACGCGCCTTGGGGGACCCCATATTCCAACAGTTCATATGCCGAGTGTGCATGGCCGTACACTATTCGAGACCTACGCCCGGTCAAGAACGGCTCTAGCCAGGCTATGGCCTGGATAGAATAAGAGCCATCTAACGCTCTGCCCGATAACAATTGGTCATGGTTGACAAGGTCGGGGGCTGCCGACAAGTCTAGTAACATCAGCTGCCCCGCCTTGCCTTTGTCCATGATTTGGAGCATTTCATTTTTCATATTCAGTAATGCGCTCTCTGTCCCATAGCCCGATCTAAACCCTGATTGCCTTGCGTGTAGGATTCGAGCCATTTCCAAATGCTCTTGCAGCTGGAGGGTTGCCACGTTATGCAGTATCTTTCCCATAATGTGAATATTGGCAAATCCCTACTTAATACCTACACACAGCCCTACAGATAAGGGGTGTATCGGCCCCTTTTACTCCCTAAAATAGGCAAATACTCCCTAAAAATAAAATAGGGAGTAAAAATACTCCTAACAAAAAATGGGAAACAGACACATATGAGCGTTTGCCCCTGCTTTCACTTACACAGGTCCATGGATATGTTTGGTCCTGCAGCGCACATAGTAACATAGGAAGAAACTGCTATTATTTCTGTGTGAAAGGAAGAAGTAAACATGTATCTTTTAATGGGTATGCATTATTAGGTACAAATAAATCATTATTACTAAAACATTTCTGTTTCCCGGTTTAAACATATTTTACTCACTTATTAGATACTCTCATTGGGAATTGGACTTTCATTTTACTCCCAACTTTAAAAAATAGGGATTAAAATACTCCCACTTCAAAATCTGGAGCACTGCCTAGACATAAGTCAAAACTGCTGGCTTTGCCAAAGCTTCTGTTTTTAATAATTGGACTTCAGTGCATAAAACAGATGCAACGATGCACATATTGCTTATAAAAAATTGGCGCATTTGGTGAAGACATTTTTATTACCGACAGTCTCCCCTTGTGGCTGCAATTAAGCCATTAACTCTCATAGGATGGCTTACAAGTAACAATGGCAGGCCAATGGCAGGCCTTATACAGCACGAAGGTTGATATTACCGTTCGACAAAGCATGCCCTAAGAGATCCCAATGGCTGGGTGGTTAGGGGATTGGCAGGGATTGGAAGGTAGATGTGGGAATGGCTATCAGGATTAGCATGGCCATGGGAGGTTAGCGGAGGGTAAATAACAAATCTCATCCCATCTCCTAACTATACATACTCCAATGCAATAGTTAGGGCAAAAGCTTCACCTGTCCCTGGGCTGATATGGCCAGACCTTTTCTTGTCCTTCTTTGACAATTAGCATTTAGGCAACGCTGCGCTGCACTGCGCATCGACATTTTCTACGTAAATGCACTCATTGTGACCCGCTAGTGCTTGATTTTTCTCACTGCTGCATGCAGTATCTTTTGTAAAACTACAGCTAGATTTGAATTGTAAATCACCTCCAGATTTGAACGGTAGGCTTAGTATTTTGTATATATTATTAACGCAGAGAGATGAGCACTCTCATACATGTGTGTACAATTTTTTGCTGAGGTTGTAGTTTCCTCGAAAACACAGGAACTACATTTCCCAGCGCTCCATTTGAAACGTCAGGCCGCGTTTCAGCGGCAAGCCGGTCTTCGCTGCAGTGTTGCCAACCTAGCGACTTTCTTGCTATATTTAGCGAGAAAGTACGCCCCCCTAGCGACTTTCTCATTAAAAAGCGGCTAGCGAGAAATCTAGCTACTTTTTTCAATTGGTTTGGAGACTTGATCATTTATGCAAGTTTCCAAACCAATTGAAAAAAGTGGCCATTCACCCGTTTTCTAACGGGAGTAATGCAAAAACACACTGATAACTTAAAAGGGAGGTGTTAAAAGGGGAGGGGGCCACAGTAAAAGCCATAAATTGCAGGGGGAAAGAGGAGGTAATTATGCAAATTAGGCAGTGACGTCATCTAGCTACTTCTGGCGACTTCTAGGGGAGCCAATAGCTACTTTCTTCACTGAGGAGTTGGCAACACTGCTTCACCGGTCCTTGCCGACTGCAGCGACCTGGCACAGAACTCTCTGATGGTTGTCTAACCCAACATAAATTCACAACGTCTCTTTTCCATTTTGATCACTAGCACACCACCATCCTTGCGTTCGCCCACTGGGGGAAGGGCCTCCGTCTGTTGTGCGCGCTACGCCACTGCTTGATCATTCGAAGCTCGCCCTTGCACCTGACTGACCACGCAGCTGTTTTTAAGTCACTACACGCCCTGTGTCTGTCCTTAAACGCTGATTAGCCTCAACCTCACCTCCCATAGCTTTTTCTCCTGCAGTCTCCCACCCACGTCCACAAAGTTACTGCCCTATGGGCCACGCCACTGAAGCAAACATCTTGTTAGCTGCTTAAAAAGCCACACGCATGGCATTTGTAAATAGATTCTTCCAACTGAAACCTGACCAACCTATTGCCCGCACAAATTACTCTTGTCCTATTACCCGCATGCGTAAGGACATGGGTGCTCCTGCCCTAGCAACACAACGTGGCGTTCTGCAAGATAAAACACCAGCAACCACACTAGGAGAAACTGTCCAAACAACTTCTCTAGAAGGTGGTCCACTAGTACCTGAAACGCACTGGAACACAGATGCGCATACCGTTGTACTTGCGAGTAAGAAAGAAGCAAAGGTACTCCTCTACTCGGCCTTACATGAAACCCACACGGCCAGTATACCCAGGGATGTCATTTCACCAAAATGCCAGGGGTAGCGGAAGTGACATCACACGACCCTTGACCCCTCATGGCATCACAGGAAGTGATGTTATTTGACCCCACCCCAAAGTGATATTGCGGGAAGTGTTGGAACACGACCTTTCACCCGTTGACAAAACAGGAATTGGCATTACATAGCATTGTACACTACGAAAAATATGGTTACGATATCACTATAATGTGATGTAAATTTTATACAAGAATGGATCTCCATATGTATCGTTAAGATCAGTGTGTATAGGCCCATATTACCAAATTACTGTGAATGCAATCAGACGTCCATGACCACATGATAATGATGTGTTATTATACAGCACTTACGCTTAAGCGCTTGATATAGGAAAAATATACACCCAATATCACCCAACCTGTGTTGTTACTCATTTATCGACCTCAGAAGGATGAAAGGCTGAGTTGAGGCGTTTAAGAATAGCTAAATCAGTGATTCACCCCCTGAAGTGTGCCTGAAATAAACCTTTAATGAGTCCAGCAATTATTGTATAGAATTCCAGAAAGACACATAATTATGTATTCCTATTCTTTCTTATTTAGGATCACTGCTGAAAGTGTTAGACTTGTGGCACTCCTGTTCTTATTGTTCTTTTTTAAGGGGCCTGAACAAGAAATTCAGCCACACCAGAAACAAAGAGCCACATGGTGTTTGCCACAGCCCAGGAGCTTGTTGCATTACAAAAAATAAAAATATATTTTTTTTTTAGAGGTCACAAGGCAGACCACAGAGGTCGCAAGGAAGACCTCAGAGGTCGCACTTGTGACCTCTGGCAACCCCGAAATGACGTCCCTGAATATACCTTACCTTAATGCATTCAATGAAATAGAAAGAAGGCCTACCTGGAATCCCACCCAAGAAAAACAGCACTCCACAATACGAGATCACTCAGCAATCACGCAGTTGATATCCAACACTACGGCCCTCATTCTGACTCAGGCGTTAAGGGGTTTACGGCGCCGTAAACGGCGCCGACCCTTAACGCCTGATTACAAGGTTCCCTTTGCGGGATGGCTTTTAACGGCTGCTTTTTTGCAGCCGTTAAAATCCATGCCGCAAAGGGACCTTGGCGATAATTACGGCACCGTAATTTACGGTGCCGTAATTATCGCCTTTCCCCATTCCCATTATGCCCTATGGGGCGAAAATGGGAATGGGGAAGGGTAAAATGGGAAATGGGGATTTACCGCCCCACTCACCTTGGAATGGGTCGGTAAATCCGCCAACCACCATGGCGTAAACATAGTTTACGCCATGGTGGTAAGGGTACGACCCAGGCGGTAACTTACCGCCTGGGTCGTAATGAGGGCCTACATATTACACGACGACCTGGATATTTTCTGCTTGGCAGAAACTTGGATCATGGAGGCCAGCGGCCCTATGATAGATATGTCCACTCCCGAAGGTTACGTCATCACCTGCAAAAATCAAGACCATGGCCACAGGCGTAGGGGTGGCGGGAGTTGCCATTATATCCATAGTAATATGTCAATTCTTTCAAGTCCCTAACCAATGCAGCCAATGCGAGATTATGCAATTAAAACTCACTATTACACATTGGAGCTGCTTGAATCTCATCCTAATTTGTCGACCTCACACGGACATGACTAATTTTAACGAAGATATTGGACAAATCTTAAAATCTACAAAAAGCCCAAACTGCTCATTACTATTCTTAGGAGACCTAAACCGGTGGCATAACAACACCAAGGACAAGGAAGCCGTGGCCCTGGAAAAAGTCTTAGAAGACATCGGGAATCAGGTTCACACCAATAAGCCAACCACAGATAAAGGCAACATACTAGCCTGGGTCACATCTAGAAATCTCAATCTTATCATTAAGAATACCACCCCCTGTCTCTGCTCAGATCATTATACAATCGACTTTACCATCCAGTTCCAGGACATCCCAAGGAACCCGACTAATGCCCCCAAATATGTCACCAGTCACAACCTTAAAAGAGATAAACGCTCTGATCTCCAGAGCTGCTTAAACAACATTGGGGGTCATTCCGAGGTTGGAGGTAAGGAATTACCGGCACCGGTAAGGGTGCCGATGCCGGTAATCCCTTACCTCCGTATTCCACGTTCCCTTTGCGGGTCCTTCCTTACCTCCTGCTTTTAGCAGGAGTTAAGTACGGGACCAGCAAAGGTACCCCGGAGGTCATTACGGTACCGTCATTTATGGTGCCGTAATTACCTCCTTCCCCATTCCCATTGAGCCCTATGGGGCAGAAATGGGAATGGGGAAGGGCAAAAGGTGAATGGGAAATTACCGGTCCCTCCAACCCTGGAATGGACCGGTAATCACTCCATTCACCATGCCGGATTTGGGACGGTTTCGGAGGCAACTATGGAGCTAATTACTCCATGGTTAGCTCCAAACCCGGAATGAGGCCCATTATGTGTTCCACGACCTGCTTAGATACACTGGAGAGGCTGGTTGAACCATATAATAGTGCACTGACAGGGATGTTAAATGATACAGGTCCTCTGAAAAGAAAATTGGTCTGGGAAAATTTTGACCACAAAAAGTGGTTTACCGTAGACCTCACACATTTGAAAAAAGAAAAAAGATGTGTGGAATATCGCTGGTTAAAAAGTCTGACTGCCGCAAATAAAGCCACCTGGAAGACTCTGGAACGATCATAGAAACTAACTATATTGAACACAAAGAACGAAAGAAATTATCAATGAGCAAATAAACAAGGCCAGTAACAACTCTCGGAAAACTCTTTGAAATTTTAAAACATCTAGAGAAACCTACAGCATTCTCCCTGTCTATCTCCCCAATAGATCAACACTGTGGTGACGTATAGATGGCCTTTGCAGATAAACTTGCCTTGGCTCATAATAAAATCAAGGAAAAATTTAAAACAAGCCCCTCATATCAATCAGATCAAATTCCTCTTCTACTCAATCTCCAACCATGACATGGAAGAGACTATGGCCAAAATGCACTGTGCATCGTGCCCTGAAAACATCATCTCAGCCAAAGTCATCTAAAACAATAAAGCCATTTTTGACCGTTTCTTGACCAGATCCGTTAATTCATCCTTCTCACACTCAGCAGTTGCTTGATGCAGGTTCTTGCCCTGAGTTACACACTCAGTATAGATTGCTTGATGCAGGTTCTTGCCCTGAGTTACACACCCAGTATGGGTTGCTTGATGCAGATTCTTGCCCTGAGTTACACACTCAGTATGGATTGCTTGATGCAGGTTCTTGCCCTAAGTTACACACTCAGTATAGGTTGCTTGATGCAGGTTCTTGCCCTAAGTTACACACTCAGTATAGGTTGCTTGATGCAGGTTCTTGCCCTGAGTTACACACCCAGTATGGGTTGCTTGATTCAGGTTCTTGCCCTGAGTTACACACCAAGTATAGGTTGCTTGATGCAGGTTCTTGCCCTGAGTTACACACCAAGTATAGGTTGCTTGATGCAGGTTCTTGCCCTGAGTTACACGCTCAGTGTAGGTGGCTTGATGCAGGTTCTTGCCCTGAGTTACACACTCAGTGTAGGTGGCTTGATGCAGGTTATTGCCCTGAGTTACACACTCAGTATAGGTTGCTTGATGCAGGTTCTTTCCCTGAGTTACACACTCGGTATAGGTTGCTTGATGCAGGTTATTTCCCTGAGTTACACACTCAGTATAGATTGCTTGATGCAGGTTCTTGCCCTGAGTTACACACCAAGTATGGGTTGCTTGATGCAGATTCTTGCCCTGAGTTACACACTCAGTATGGATTGCTTGATGCAGGTTCTTGCCCTGAGTTACACACTCAGCATAGATTGCTTGATGCAGGTTCTTGCCCTAAGTTACACACTCAGTATAGGTTGCTTGATGCAGGTTCTTGCCCTGAGTTACACACTCAGTATAGGTTGCTTGATGCAGGTTCTTTCCCTGAGTTACACACCCAGTATGGGTTGCTTGATTCAGGTTCTTGCCCTGAGTTACACACCAAGTGTAGGTTGCTTGATGCAGGTTCTTGCCCTGAGTTACACACTCAGTATAGGTGGCTTGATGCAGGTTCTTGCCCTGAGTTACACACCAAGTATAGGTTGCTTGATGCAGGTTCTTGCCCTGAGTTACACACTCAGTGTAGGTGGCTTGATGCAGGTTCTTGCCCTGAGTTACACACTCAGTATAGGTTGCTTGATGCAGGTTCTTTCCCTGAGTTACACACTCGGTATAGGTTGCTTGATGCAGGTTATTTCCCTGAGTTACACACTCAGTATAGGTTGCTTGATGCAGGTTCTTACACTGAGTTACACACTCAGTAGAGGTTGCTTGATGCAGGTTCTTTCCCTGAGTTACACACTCAGTATAGGTTGCTTGATGCAGGTTCTTGCCCTGAGTTACACACTCAGTATAGGTTGCTTGATGCAGGTTCTTGCCCTGAGTTACACACTCAGTATGGATTGCTTGATGCGGGTTCTTGCCCTGAGTTACACACTCAGCATAGATTGCTTGATGCAGGTTCTTGCCCTAAGTTACACACTCAGTATAGGTTGCTTGATGCAGGTTCTTTCCCTGAGTTACACACTCGGTATAGGTTGCTTGATGCAGGTTATTTCCCTGAGTTACACACTCGGTATAGGTTGCTTGATGCAGGTTATTTCCCTGAGTTACACACTCAGTATAGGTTGCTTGATGCAGGTTCTTACACTGAGTTACACACTCAGTAGAGGTTGCTTGATGCAGGTTCTTTCCCTGAGTTACACACTCAGTATAGGTTGCTTGATGCAGGTTCTTGCCCTGAGTTACACACTCAGTATAGGTTGCTTGATGCAGGTTCTTGCCCTGAGTTACACACTCAGTATAGGTTGCTTGATGCAGGTTCTTTCCCTGAGTTACACACTCGGTATAGGTTGCTTGATGCAGGTTATTTCCCTGAGTTACACACTCAGTATAGGTTGCTTGATGCAGGTTCTTTCCCTGAGTTACACACTCGGTATAGGTTGCTTGATGCAGGTTATTTCCCTGAGTTACACACTCAGTATAGATTGCTTGATGCAGGTTCTTGCCCTGAGTTACACACCAAGTATGGGTTGCTTGATGCAGATTCTTGCCCTGAGTTACACACTCAGTATGGATTGCTTGATGCAGGTTCTTGCCCTGAGTTACACACTCAGCATAGATTGCTTGATGCAGGTTCTTGCCCTAAGTTACACACTCAGTATAGGTTGCTTGATGCAGGTTCTTGCCCTGAGTTACACACTCAGTATAGGTTGCTTGATGCAGGTTCTTTCCCTGAGTTACACACCCAGTATGGGTTGCTTGATTCAGGTTCTTGCCCTGAGTTACACACCAAGTGTAGGTTGCTTGATGCAGGTTCTTGCCCTGAGTTACACACTCAGTATAGGTGGCTTGATGCAGGTTCTTGCCCTGAGTTACACACCAAGTATAGGTTGCTTGATGCAGGTTCTTGCCCTGAGTTACACACTCAGTGTAGGTGGCTTGATGCAGGTTCTTGCCCTGAGTTACACACTCAGTATAGGTTGCTTGATGCAGGTTCTTTCCCTGAGTTACACACTCGGTATAGGTTGCTTGATGCAGGTTATTTCCCTGAGTTACACACTCAGTATAGGTTGCTTGATGCAGGTTCTTACACTGAGTTACACACTCAGTAGAGGTTGCTTGATGCAGGTTCTTTCCCTGAGTTACACACTCAGTATAGGTTGCTTGATGCAGGTTCTTGCCCTGAGTTACACACTCAGTATAGGTTGCTTGATGCAGGTTCTTGCCCTGAGTTACACACTCAGTAGAGGTTGCTTGATGCAGGTTCTTGCCCTGAGTTACACACTGAGTATAGGTTGCTTGATGCAGGTTCTTACACTGAGTTACACACTCAGTATGGGTTGCTTGATGCAGGTTCTTGCCCTGAGTTACACACTCAGTATAGGTTGCTTGATGCAGGTTCTTGCCCTGAGTTACACGCTCAGCATGGGTTGCTTGATGCAGGTTCTTGCCATATGTTACACACTCAACATACTACTTGTATATACAATGTTACAAAGTATTATTCCGCTGACACATTCTCTGCTTTTGCTTCCATAGACCGATCTTTATCTTGAAGATTTATGTGTCCTCAAAAGGGATTCATTGACTGGAGGGAAGAAAGAAAACATATATTAACGGAAATAAAGTACTCTCTACAGGAGATAAAAAATATGTTTTATGCCATCTGAAAGTTTGATGCCGAAATAAAACCACTGTGTAGCAATTCTCCTTGCAATTCATTTCTCACTACGCTCGCTGAACTTCCACTCCAAGTTCCAGCATGTAGCAATTCTCCTTCAAAACCTGTTTCTCAATGCCCTCTCTGAACTTTCCCTCCAAGTTCCTGTGTGTAGCATTTCTCCTTGCAATCAATTTTTTATTACATTCTCTGAACTTCCTCGCCAGGTTACAGTATGTAGTGTTTCTCCTTGCAATCCATTTCTCAAACCACTCTATAAGCTTATCCTCTAAGTTCCAGTGGGCACATTTTACCTTGCAATCCATTTTTCAAAATGTGCTGTGAGCTTCCTGTCCAACTTCCAGTGTGTAGAGTTTCTCCTTGTAATCCATTTCTCAATACATTCTCTGAACTTTCCCTTTAAGTTCTGCCATGTATCATTTTACCTTGCAATTTGTTTCTCAATACACTCTTTGAACTTTCCCTCTAAAGTCTGGCATGTAGTGTTTCTCCTTGCAATCTGTTTCTCAATCCACTCTCTTAATATTCCCTCCAAATTCTGGCATGTAGCATTTCTCCTTGAAATCTGTTTCTCAATACACTCTTTGAACTTTCCCTCCAAGTTCCGGGAGTTTCTCCTTACAATCCATTTCTCAATACACTCTTTGAACTTCCCTCCAAGTTCCGGGAATTTCTCCTTGCAATCCATTTCTCATTACGCTCTCTGAACTTTCCCTCCAAGTTCCGGCAGTTAGCATTTCTCCTTGCAATCTGATTGTCAACATGTTCTCTGAACTTTCCCTCCAAGTTCCGTCAGTTAGCATTTCTCCTTGAAATCTGTTTGTCAATATGCTCTCTGAACTTTCCCTCCAAGTTCCAGCATGTAGCATTTCTCATTGCAATCCGTTTCTCAATTAGCTCTATGAACTTCCACTCCAAGTTTCGGCATGTAGCATTTAACCTTGCAATCCATTTCTCAATGCGCCCTCTGAGTTTCCCCTCCAAGTACTGACATGTATCATCGTTCCTTGCAATATTTTTCTCAATCCACTCTCTGAACTTTCCCTCCAAGTTCCGGCATGTAGCATTTCGACTTGAAATATGTTTCTCAATGCAGTCTTGAAACTTTCCCTCCAAAATCCTGTGTTTAGTATTTCTGTTTGCAATTGGTTTCTCAATATGCTCTCTGAACTTTCCCTCCAAGTTCCTGCATTTAGCATTTCGACCTGCAATATGTTTCTCAAAGCACTCTCTAAACTTTCCCTCCAAAATACAGTGTTTAGTATTTCTGTTTTCAATAGGTTTCTCAATATGGTCTCTGAACTTTCCCTCCAAGTTCCAGCATGTAGCATTTCTCCTTGCAATATGTTTCTCAATTCACTCTCTGAACTTTCCCTCCAAGTACCGGCATGTAGCATTCCTTCTTGCATTATGTTGCTCAATGCACTCTCTGAACTTTCCCTCCAAGTACCGGCATGTAGCATTCCTTCTTGCAATGTTTCTCATACACTCCCTAAACTTTCCCTCCTAGATCCTATGTTTAGTATTTCTGTTTGCAAAAGGTTTCTCAATATGCTCGCTGAACTTTCCCTCCAAGTCCTGCCATGTAGCATGTCTCCTTGCAATATGTTTCTCAATGCACTCTCTGAACTTTCCCTCCAAGTTTCTGTGTTTAGCATTTCTCCTTCCAATATGTTTCTCAATCCACTCTCTGAACTTCCACTCCAAGGTCCGACATTTACAGTTTCTCATTGCAATCTGTTTCTCAATACGCTCTTTGAACTTTCCCTCCAAGTTCCGGAATGTGGCCTTTCTCCTTGCAATCTGTTTGGCAATCTGCTCTCTGAACGCTCCCTCCAAGTTCCGTCATGTAGCATTTCTCCTTGCAATCTGTTTCTAAATACCCTCTTTGAACTTCCCCTGTAAGGTCCAGTATGTAGCGTTTCTCATTGCAATCCGTTTCTTAATTTGCTCTCCTAACTTCCACTCCAGGTTCCGGCATGCAGCATTTTACCTTGCAATCCATTTATCAATGCACTCTCTGAACTTTCCCTCCAAGTTTCCATGTGTAGTTTTTCTCCTTGGAATATCTCACTGCACTCTCTCTGTAAACTTTCCCTCCAAGTACCGGCATGTAGCATTTCTTCTTGCATTATGTTGCTCAATGCACTCTCTGAACTTTCCCTCCAAGTACCAGCATGTAGCATTCCTTCTTGCATTATGTTGCTCAATGCACTCTCTGTACTTTCCCTCCAAGTACCGGCATGTAGCATTCCTTCTTGCATTATGTTGCTCAATGCACTCTCTGAACTTTCCCTCCAAGTACCGGCATGTAGCATTTCTTCTTGCATTATGTTGCTCAATGCACTCTCTGAACTTTCCCTCCAAGTACCGGCATGTAGCATTCCTTCTTGCAATGTTTCTCATACACTCCCTAAACTTTCCCTCCTAGATCCTATGTTTAGTATTTCTGTTTGCAATAGGTTTCTCAATATGCTCGCTGAACTTTCCCTCCAAGTTCTGCCATGTAGCATGTCTCCTTGCAATATGTTTCTCAATGCACTCTCTGAACTTTCCCTCCAAGTTTCTGTGTTTAGCATTTCTCCTTCCAATATGTTTCTCAATCCACTCTCTGAACTTCCACTCCAAGTTCCGGCATATAGCAATTCTCCTTGAAAACCTGATTCTCAATGCGCTCTCTGAATTTTACCTCCAAGTTCCAGCATGTGGCATTTCTCTTTCAATCTGTTTATCAATCTGCTCTCTGAACGCTCCCTCCAAGTTCCGTCATGTAGCATTTCTCCTTGCAATCTGTTTCTAAATACCCTCTTTGAACTTCCCCTCTAAGGTCCAGTATGTAGCGTTTCTCATTGCAATCCGTTTCTTAATTTGCTCTCCTAACTTCCACTCCAAGTTCCGGCATGCAGCATTTTACCTTGCAATCCATTTATCAATGCACTCTCTGAAATTTCCCTCCAAGTTTCCATGTGTAGTTTTTCTAATTGAAAATCTCACTGCACTCTCTCTGTAAACTTTCCCTCCAAGTCCTGCCATGTAGCATGTCTCCTTGCAATATGTTTCTCAATGCACTCTCTGAACTTTCCCTCCAAGTTTCTGTGTTTAGCATTTCTCCTTCCAATATGTTTATCAATCCACTCTCTGAACTTCCACTCCAAGTTCCGGCATGTAGCAATTCTCCTTGAAAACCTGTTTCCCAATGCGGTCTCTGAATTTTACAACCAAGTTCCAGCATGTAGCATTTCTCTTTCAATCTGTTTGTCAATCTGCTCTCTGAACGCTCCCTCCAAGTTCCGTCATGTAGCATTTCGACTTCCAATATGTTTCTCAATGCACTCTCTGAACTTTACCACTAAGTCCTGGTGTAGCATTTCATCTTGCAATATGTTTCTCAATGCACTCTCTAAACATCCACTCCAAGTTCCGGCATGTAGCAATTCTCCTTGAAAACCTCTTTCTCGATGCGCTCTCTGAACTTTCCATCCAAGTTCCTGTGTTTAGCATTTCTCCTTGCAATATGTTTCTCAATCCACTCTCTGAAATTTCCCTCCAAGTTCCGTCATGTAGCATTTCGACTTCCAATATGTTTCTCAATGCACTCTCTGAACTTTACCACTAAGTCCTGGTGTAGCATTTAATCTTGCAATATGTTTCTCAATGCACTCTCTGAACTTTCCCTCCAAGTTACTGTGTGCAGCATTTCTCCTTGCAATCAATTTTTCATTACGTTCTCTGAACTTCCTCGCCAGGTTACAGTATGTAGTGTTTCTCCTTGCAATCCATTTCTCAAACCACTCTATAAGCTTATCCTCTAAGTTCCAGTGGGCACATTTTACATTGCAATCCATTTTTCAAAATGTGCTGTGAGCTTCCTGTCCAACTTCCTGAGTGTAAAGTTTCTACTTGCAATCCATTTCTCAATACTTTCTCTGAACTTTCCCTTCAAGTTCCGGCATGTAGCGTTTTACCTTGCAATATGTTTCTCAAAACGCTCTTTGAACTTTCCTTCCAAAGGTCTGGCATGTAGTGTTTCTAATTGCAATCTGTTTCTCAATACGCTCTTTGAACTTTCCCTCCAAGTTCTGGCATGTGGCCTTTCTCCTTGCAATCTGTTTCTCAATCCACTCTCTTAACATTCCCTCCAAATAATGGCATGTAGCATTTCTCCTTGAAATCTGTTTCTCAATACACTCTTTGAACTTCCCTCCAAGTTCCGGGAGTTTCTCCTTGCAATCCATTTCTCATTACGCTCTCTGAACTTTCCCTCCAAGTTCCGGCAGTTAGCATTTCTCCTTGCAATCTGATTGTCAATACGGTCTCTGAACTTTCCCTCCAAGTTCCGGCATGTAGCATTTCACCTTGAAATATGTTTCTCAATGCACTCACTGAAATTTCCCTCCAAGTTCCTGTGTGTAGCATTCCTCCTTGCAATCCATTTTTCATTACGTTCTCTGAACTTCCTCCCCAGGTTACAGTATGTAGTGTTTCTCCTTGCAATCAATGTCTCAATACACTCTATAAGCTTACCCTCTAAGTTCCACTGGACACATTTTACCTTGCAATCCATTTTTCAAAATATGCTATGAGCTTCCTGTCCAACTTCCTGTGTGTAGAGTCTCCTTGCAATCCATTTCTCAATACATTCTCTGAACTTTCCCTTCAAGTTCCGGCATGTAGCGTTTTACCTTGCAATATGTTTCTCAATACGCTCTTTGAACTTTCCGCCCAAAGGTCTGGCATGTAGTGTTTCTCATTGCAATCTGTTTCTCAATATGCTCATTGAACTTTCCCTCCATGTTCAGCATGTGCGTTTCTCCTTGCAATCTGTTTCTCAATCCACTCTCCGAACATTCCCTTCAAGTTACAGAATGTGGCATTTCTCCTTGCAATCTGTTTCTCAATTAGCTCTTTGAACTTTCCCTCCAAGTTCTGGCATGTAGCATTTCTCCTTGCAATCTGTTTCTCTATAAGCTTTCTGAACTTTGCGTCCAAGGTCAGGCAAGTGGTGTTTCTCCTTGCAATTTGTTTCTCGTTACGCTCTCTCAACTTTTCCTTCCAGTTCCAGCATGTAGCGTTTCTCCTTGCAATCTGTTTGTCAATATGCTCTCTGAACTTTCCTTCCAAGTTCCGGCGTGTATCATTTCTTCTTGCAATGTGTTTCTCAATACGTTCTTTGAACTTTCCCTCCAAGTTCCGGCATGTAGCCTTTCTCCTGGCAATCCATTTCTCATTACGCTCACTGAACGTTCCCTCTAAGTTCCAGCATATAGCATTTCTCCTTGCAATCTGTTTAATCTGCTCTCTGAACTTTTCCTCCAAGTTGAGTTATGTAGCATTTCTACTTTCAATCTGGTTCTCAATAAACTCTGAACTTCCCCTCTAAGGTCCAGTTTGTAGCATTTCTCATTGCAATCCGTTTCCCAATTAGTTCTCTAAATTCACTCCAAGTTCGGCCATGTAGCGTTTTACCTTGCAATTCATTTCTCAATGCGATCTCTGAACTTCCCCTTCAAGTTCCAGCATGTAGCATTTCTCCTTGCAATCTGTTTCTCAATACGCTCTCTGAACTTTCCCTCCAAGTTCTATTGAGTAGCATTTCTCCTTGCAATCTGTTTCTCAATATGCTCTTTGAACTTTCTTTCCCTCCAAGTTCTGGCATGAGGCATTTCTCCTTGCAATCCGTTTCTCAATAAGCTTTCTGAACTTCGGTCCAATGTCAAGCATGTGGCGTTTCTCCTTGCAATTTGATTCTCGTTAAGCTCTCTGAACGTTTCCTTCAAGTTCCAGCATGTAGCGTTTCTCTTTTCAATACAATGGGCTAACGGAACTTGCGTCCATCGAAAACCTTTCTACATGCACTAATGTCCCCAATGACACCAGGCTTTGCTTGAGACACCTTCCCTTGTCGCCTGCCCTCCTTTTCCTGCTAGGTTTTACCATTCCACTCCAATGGCTGGCTGCAAACCTCTCTCTAACGTGGGTTTCCAATCTCGCAACAGTCTCTCCTTCTCCCACTTGGGACACACACAAACAACTCACAGGGAGCTGTCGCTTCAATGCCCGTCTGTTCCTCTCAGGTGCTTAGAGGCCATGTCTGTGCCCTCTGGTCCACTCAGAGGCACGTCTAGGCCTCCAGAACCGTCCATGACTTTGCCACTTTCTCCTCCAGTCCCCCCTCTCTCAATGTTTCCTCTGTCCTCCTTCAGTCCTCAGAGCAGAGGTCTACTTCACACGTTCGGTGGTTGAGGCAAAAAGGGGCAGTAACAGAATTACCACCTCTTTTATTAAAGATAACTGAAACTAGGCAATAGTTCTCCCCGGTGCTAATTCCCCTGGAGGATTTAGCATCAGGGGAATTACCAGCAAGAACCAGTAGTAATTCCCCCGGGGTTGTCAGGGGAAGTAGCGCCCAAAAATAAAAATGGTAATTCCATGGTATTACAAGTTGAAATAATTCTGATATACCACTAAAACAGGTAGCAATTCCATCAAAAAAGTGCAGTAACTGACCCAGGAGCTGGCGGCTGACGGCAATTGCATGCATTTGATGGAAATGAAGCCATCGGTGCACCCAGTAGGCCCTGAAAGGGTATGCAATGTCCACACCTTCTCCAAAACCCACTTCCCTAAACCATGCAGCCACTAGCAGTAGCAAACCATGCGATATGTACACGTGCGCAGCAGCAACAACATAGAGTACAACCTGCCCAAAGATGGAGGAGATGCCTGGCAGGGAGAGCACCCATTCCCAGGGTCAGGCCATCACCCTGGGTACTGCCTTAAATGGGAGGCTATTGCTGAGCTACTCACCCTGGTACGGGCAGATTTACCGAGCAGGATCATTATAAGAACAGCCATCCCACCACTAGTGAAATGCGTGTCGGTGCTGCACTTTCTTTTTACAGGCCCTTTCCAGAACACTGTGGGCCTGCTGCATGACATGCCACAAGCCACGTTTTCAATAGTGCTTGGACAGGTGCTGGATACACGCAAGCAACATGTACCGCAGCACATCTGCCGGTACAACACCCCTGCAGAGGTAAATGCGACAAAGAGACAATTCAATGCAGCTTCCCACTTCCCTAACATCATTGCTTCTCTAGGCTGTACAGATGTCAAATGAATGCACCCGCCGGCCCCAGAGGTGTAGCAAGTGGTGTTCCGGAACAGGAAACAACAGCATTCCCTGAATGTACAGGCGACATGATGCAGACGGTGTCCGGTCAAATGGTCGAAAATAAATGGTCGAATGACCATTTGATCGAATCAAAATGGTCGGAAAAAAAAAGGTCGAATTGTTTTATTTATTTATTTATATATTTTTTTAAAGTTTTGGTTGCTTAAAAAATATTTTTGATAAAGAAAAAGGGGGGCTAGGGGAAAACCCCCCCATAAAAAAAAATGAAAAAAAATTCTACCTTTTTTTTCGACCAAATGACTGGTAACCGATGCAGACCTGCCTGTGAACCACTGCAGAGCTCGTTTTCCAAATTTGAGCCATGATGTCATGGCCCTGCATAACAGTACACTGCCAGCAAGTACGTGGAGTCTCCCAGGGGCCAGTGGGCCTGGATCCTGGTAAGTAGAAACAACATCAAACCACTGCAACCGGGTCCACAAGTGAGAAGGGTAGGAATAATGGAATAACTGTGAGGGATGTTCATTATGCATAGCATGCCACAGCCGTGTGCATGAAGTATCTGCCGCCTGACACAACACATGAGAAGTCCAACACCATCTGACAAGACCATGCCGGGCAGCGTCAAAGCCTAATCCCACAGGGTATCCAGTGACGTTAACGAATTTCAAATCACCACTACCTTTTTTAACACACCTACAATACCGAAAAAAACACTAACATTTTTATTACAAATACATATGGGGGATGGGGTAAGGGATTAAAATGGGTGGGGAGGTGCTTGGGGTGTGGTTATAGACCTACGGAAATGGGCGGCTTAGGGAGAACCCCAAATGAAAAAATAAAACAGTATTTTTTCGGTGTTTTAGATTCGTCAAAAATGTTTGTTATTTCAGTTTTGGCTAAGATCACATGGAACCATCCCACATGTACCGCGATTGAACTACGGGTCCCAAAATGCATAGGGAAGCCATATGTTCTCAAGTCAAAGCACAATATTCCTATGGTAGATGACAGCGCAACACTGACATAAAGCGGACAGCGCCCCCTGAAGGGCAATTCCTACGAACATGGACACTATCACAAAGTGCACGCGATTATCTGACAACACATCTGAGCACGTGCATGAGCGCCCTGTGCTAAAGGTGCACAGGTTCCACATCCATTAGCCACTCACTAGCAGTGCATGCATGTTACATCTGCTGGGGGTCAGTGATGCTGGACATGGCAGAGTCCCCGGGTTCTGAAAGGCAGGTCACACCTCATCCCTGAAGCAGGATATAATTGAGGAGCCCAGCCAGCAATGATGGGAAAATCAATGTTGCCATGTGTACATTCGCTGAAATGTAGGCCACCTTGCTGTGACTGCTGGGTACACCTGCTGGTTGTTCCACCACCAAGAGACGTCCACATTGCCTCCTGCTATCGGCAGCTCACGCGGCTGATGACACCTGCCCAAAGCCTACTGAGGGCACCGGCGGTGGCGCACAATGCGGCACACATGAGCGACAGGCTTGGTATTGAGCGTACCTTCGGCCTGCTGAATTCAGGAGTTCAGTGTCTCCGTCAGACAGCAGGTGCCCTTGCGACACGTGCGTATCGTGTACACCAGTCTTTTTTTGTGTGACAATTTCAACATGCCAGATTATTCCGCTTGTGTGTATTCAGTAGAACATTATGACTCATTAAGGGGACTCTCTGATGGGGTTTTAAGAGGATTGAAAGGGGTCCACAACTGAGATTCCCTTTGCGCGATGACGCGTTTTCTGCTTGGTGCTAACGTTGCCAGCGGAATTACCAATTGCTAATTCCTCCACTTTTCCATCGGCAACCCAAATTCTGCCTCAAGTAGGGACTTTACCACTCAATATTGTTTTTTCACTAACTCAGCTGAACGCCATTCCTAGTACCATTGATGGCTGGGAAGCACACGCATGCCCTCATAATTTGGCACTAATTCCACTGCACACGGGGGGGACGGGGGGTGCAATAATTAATCCCCACGGAATTAGCACCGCCTTCACGCTGAACCCGCAATGTGTCCAATAGCATCGTTTCTAAAAATGTCATGGTAGGGTAACCATGTCTGTCATCATACCCATACACGCGTGCTTAGTCATCCTTTAAATGTAAATATGCCCTCAGGAGGTCACATGCCAGCATGCCCCCATGTTGTAATTCAGTCCTCTTTTTCTTTGCATTCTGAGCCTTGTAGCCCTGGATTTAAGGTCCAGGTGGATAATTCGCAAACACCATGCTGCTTTCCAACAAAAAGACCAGCCTGCATTTCACCAGTTCGAATCCCGCAGCACGTACAGGAATAGCCTTTCAAGTTGTTCAGAAGTGCCTTTCAAATAGAGTAGCAATAATACCTGTTATTGCAGGGCTTAGAAGCTATGGGAATATGTCACATGCTAGTCAAAAGTACATAGCAGCGACAGCAAACACATGGTGCTTCTGCCTCATGGTAAGCACCCTGCGAAGCATAGGTGGTAGGAACAGTACATCTGCAACGCAGGTGCAGTGGTCTGTGAACCCCCCCCCACCCCCGCGGCCTCTGCCAGACCCTTGCAGGCTTGTCATAGCATTGTGTGTCTTCAGGGGTAGCCTCAAATTGCTTCCAGACAAGGCCTTGATGGAAGAGCGGATGACAAAGTGACCATGTAGGTGGGCAATGATAGCTGTGTGTTCACATTGAATGAATGATGAGAAATAGTCTGCTTTAAATGTGCACTGAACTACATGGAGAGCCGTGTATTTGAATGGACGTGTTTCTCTTCGGCAATGACTCGGCAGAGCTGAAACTTTCCTCAGCACAGAATTCTGCAATCCATCTGAGCCACCAACACTCCTCGGTCCCTACAACTAACCTGTGTTTTCTCATCCATAACTATTCTTCTGGCCAACTGTTGTTCTCCTACATTTAACATTAACATGTTTTGCAGACTTCTTGGCATGTGAGGGAGGAGGAAGAGAAACCCCCCATCTCTGATCTTTTACTGCTCTGGGGATACGGCTGGCATTGGTGGATGTTTTAGCTCATTAAGAATTCAATTTATTTTTATCATAAAACATTGAGGAACTCTGTTACCTTTGTTCTTCTTGACACCCAGAGCCTCACACAGCACACGAAAGACGAAACACACGAGAAAGGTAACGTTCTCGACTTAATCATCACTGCACTGTCTTCCCTCCACTACAGCTCTCCGCTCACGCTGGACTGGTCTTACCACCTAGCTGTGCCTTTCAACATCCTGCACAACACCCTAATCAAGCTATCCCAGCAGAAAACCATCCGACAAACCTTCAGGTCCTTCAAGAAGTTCCTGGTGGAAGATCTCATGGAAGACCTCGCCCACCACTTTCTGACATGGACCAAACACCCCAGCTAAACTGTGACTCTCTTCTGGAAGCACACAGCACCACCCTTTCAGCCTCCATCGACTGACACGAGTCTCTGAAGCAGCGCACCTGCAAACCAAAACCAGCAGCACCCTGGTACATGCAAGAACTCAACCTCAGCAAAAGAGTTAGCAGGAAACAAGAGAAAACCTGGCGCTGCTCCAGGGCCGCAACTGACCTGGCGCTACTCAAGGAACACAGAGCCCCCCCCCGCCGACAACTCATCAACACAGCCAATGCCTCCAACTATCAGAACACCATAGCAGAAGCTGACAACAAAAGCAGAGCCCTCTCAAAAGCGGTCAAGCACTGCGTCAACCCGCTACCCGCCCCTGCCATACCACACCCCATTGGAAAATCCACCGCCATCAACACCTTCTTCATTGACAAAATCAGCAAGATTCAACAGCACATAGACATCAGCTCTGCATCCACAGACCCACCTCATGTCCTTTCTCGTGAAATCTCCACACCATGGATAAAATTCAAGACACTTTCGACAGAGGACCTCATAGAAACCTGAGTCGCATTGAAAGCCACATTGTGTACAGACAACATCCCCCCATCCTCAAGACCCTCCCAGCAGAATCTCTCCTTCCCTAACTGGAGATCATCAACCACTCATTAACTCAAGGCACGTTGCCATCAACCCTAAAAACAGGACAAATCCTTCCTCTACTAAAGAAACCCACTCTGGATCCCGACATCCTAGGTAACTATCGTCCCATCTTCCCTACCTATGAAAGATCATCGAGAAAGTGGTAGCCACGCAACTGCAGCAACACATTGACACCAAAAATCGCATCCAAACCTACCAATCTGGGTTCAGACCCAGATGCAGCACAGAGATAGCAACCATACAGGTGGTCAACGACAGCCTCAACATCCTTTATGACAGCCACCCCTGTACCAGAGCTTACCTTCTGTGCCAGGTCCCTTTGGTTCCACATTGACAAGGTAAACATATCTAAGAAAGCTCGGAAAGCTTGGTATCAGATTTCCCTCCTGTGGAAAGTCAAGCCCTTCTTCCCTCCAGACAGCTTTAGTTCCACTGTTCAAGCACTGGTCCTATCTCACCTGAATTTGGGCAATGCACTCCTCGAAGGCCCCCCGTCGTCCTCCCTTGTGTGCCAGAGAAGTGTCCCACACAAAACTGCATGCCTCATCAAGGGTCTACGCAGAAACAACCACATCACCCCAGCCCTCATTGACCTTCACTATCTCCCACTGCATGCACAAATCACCTTCAAGTCTTGCTGCATCATCTATAAGGCAGTCACCCTCACGTTACCCAACTAACTTGCTCAGAAACTCAGCATCTCCGGCGTACAGAGTACCACCAGAAGCCAGGATGCGTACAGACTTGAAATCCGGCACTGCAAAAAAAGAAAGGACCAGAAAACAAGTCTTATCTGCCTATGCCGCAAGACTATGGAACCTCATCCATGTCAGCGTCACACTTGCCCCCACACTCCTACCTTTCAAAAAACTCAAGACCCACCTCTTCAAGGAATCTCTCAGCTTTAACGCATAGGTCATCGCATCACCCCTTGCGCCACCTGACTCGCTAGACGCCGCCCGCCCCCTCCTCCTCGTGACCTAGTACAGCTGTACCCCTACTCGATGCCTCTCTGTATCCCACCCATCTGCTGTGTAGCAGTTCTGTTACCTCTGAAAAGCACTCCCTTATGCATCTGTACTGTTGTATAGCTCTGCTAAGCGCCCCGTTATGTATTGTATACCTCTGCAAAGCGCTCCATTGCTTCTCTGAGCTAGGTCTGCACTAAATAAATAAATATAATAATAATAATAATAATAATAATAATGATAATAATAATAATAATAATAATAATAATAATAATAATAATGTTCAGATATTGTTTTGATTTTTTTCCAGCTTTCCAGCCCTACATTTTGTATGAAAAGTGTACAGTTATTGCACCCTCACCTGGGGTCTGGGACTTGATACATCATTCCTGAACCCGCTGAACCCGTCATAGATATGTTGCCAAACTGTTAGCACGCTGAGTCGTGCCCTGGTTTGGCACATCTGTCTTGCCCCTTCTGTAGGAGCCTGTTGCTGTGCCAGCCGGTGCTTTCCAGATCCTCTTAATGGGAGCCTGGTACTGAATCCAGCTGTGCTCCGAGCTAGACATGTTTCTCTTGCTCCATCCTGCACCCTCAGGCCTTGCCCTTTTGTCTTGCTCCATCCTGCACCCTCAGGCCTTGCCCTTTTGTCTTGCTCCATCCTGCACCCTCAGGCCTTGCCCTTTTGTCTTGCTCCATCCTGCACCCTCAGGCCTTGCCCTTTTCTCTTGCTCCATCCTGCACCCTCAGGCCTTGCCCTTTTCTCTTGCTCCATCCTGCACCCTCAGGCCTTTCCCTTTTGTCTTGCTCCATCCTGCACTCACACTTAATTGCAGTTGTGGGGACTCCGCCGAGGAAGCTCTACCCGCTGCTGAGCTGCAGCCTGTAAGGGAGCTTCTCCAGCTCCAAACCCTGAGGACCAGAGAAGAGGGATTCCGAAGAGCCCGTTCACGTGTACTAAAGCTCTTCTGAGCCGCATCCCTGGTGTGGCTAATCATTGCCTTGAGTCGCCATCCTTTCTTGTGTGTGCATAAAGTCTCCCGTTACCTTGTTTCACTGAGAATGACTTTCAGTTTCTACAGATAGTTCACACTGCTTCTTCCTTGCCCATTGTGTTACTAGTTGTGCACTGAGGTGCCGAGCCCCCCATTCTACATCTTCTCCTCCCCCAGGGGTCCCCATTTCTGGGTTTTGCAAGCAGTCATTCCAAACCCACGTTTTATTGGCCTTAAAGACATTTATCAGGGTATCACTTTTTCGTTTCATGGAAGCACTTGCTAGTAAGAACCCTGGTTTGCCCAGGCCCTCGCCCAGTGAGTGCAAGTCAAGTAATCAGCACCGTTTACATAAGCTTCTGTTACACGTGCACTACACATGCAATAGAGTTTTACTGTTCCCTGGTTTTCTTCCCCTTACGTCTCCCCCTCCCAAACTGCTGCCCCCATTTAAAGCATCCTTTGCAAAGACAGAATCTGACAACTTTTGTCAATACAAAAAGGCAGTGGCTGCTTTATTTGGCAGTAGTTAACTTTTAGATAACTCGGTCTCATGGGTGTGGGCTGAGCTGGCATCCTGACTGTGCCCCCACATCCAGAATACTTTATTCCTGCTGGGTGCACTCACTCGTTCAATGTGCCCACGTCTCACAACCTCATACACTTTACTTGTTCCCAGGTCTCATGGCCTCTAACACTTTGCAGGTACCCAGTCTTTTGACATCTTACACTTTCCTTGTTACCAGGTCTCAAGATCTCCTATCGTTTACACTTTACTTGTACTCACTCTTACACTGTGCACTTAACTTGTTCCCAGGTCTCATGACCTCTAACACTTTGCAGGTACCCAGTCTTTTAACATCTTACACTTTCCTTGTTACCAGGTCTCAAGATCTCCTATCGTTTACACTTTACTTGTACCCACTCTTACACTAAGCACTTCACTTGTTCCCAGATCTCATGACCTCTAACACTTTGCAGGTACCCAGTCTTTTAACATCTTACACTTTCCTTGTTACCAGGTCTCAAGATCTCCTATCGTTTACACTTTACTTGTACTCACTCTTACACTGTGCACTTAACTTGTTCCCAGGTCTCATGACCTCTAACACTTTGCAGGTACCCAGTCTTTTGACATCTTACACTTTCCTTGTTACCAGGTCTCAAGATCTCCTATCGTTTACACTTTACTTGTACCCACTCTTACACTAAGCACTTCACTTGTTCCCAGATCTCATGACCTCTAACACTTTGCAGGTACCCAGTCTTTTAACATCTTACACTTTCCTTGTTACCAGGTCTCAAGATCTCCTATCGTTTACACTTTACTTGTACCCACTCTTACACTAAGCACTTCACTTGTTCCCAGATCTCATGACCTCTAACACTTTGCAGGTACCCAGTCTTTTAACATCTTACACTTTCCTTGTTACCAGGTCTCAAGATCTCCTATCGTTTACACTTTACTTGTACTCACTCTTACACTGTGCACTTAACTTGTTCCCAGGTCTCATGGCCTCTAACACTTTGCAGGTACCCAGTCTTTTGATATCTTACACTTTCCTTGTTACCAGGTCTCAAGATCTCCTATCGTTTACACTTTACTTGTACTCACTCTTACACTGTGCACTTAACTTGTTCCCAGGTCTCATGACCTCTAACACTTTGCAGGTACCCAGTCTTTTAACATCTTACACTTTCCTTGTTACCAGGTCTCAAGATCTCCTATCGTTTACACTTTACTTGTACCCACTCTTACACTAAGCACTTCACTTGTTCCCAGATCTCATGACCTCTAACACTTTGCAGGTACCCAGTCTTTTAACATCTTACACTTTCCTTGTTACCAGGTCTCAAGATCTCCTATCGTTTACACTTTACTTGTACTCACTCTTACACTGTGCACTTAACTTGTTCCCAGGTCTCATGACCTCTAACACTTTGCAGGTACCCAGTCTTTTGACATCTTACACTTTCCTTGTTACCAGGTCTCAAGATCTCCTATCGTTTACACTTTACTTGTACCCACTCTTACACTAAGCACTTCACTTGTTCCCAGATCTCATGACCTCTAACACTTTGCAGGTACCCAGTCTTTTAACATCTTACACTTTCCTTGTTACCAGGTCTCAAGATCTCCTATCGTTTACACTTTACTTGTACCCACTCTTACACTAAGCACTTCACTTGTTCCCAGATCTCATGACCTCTAACACTTTGCAGGTACCCAGTCTTTTAACATCTTACACTTTCCTTGTTACCAGGTCTCAAGATCTCCTATCGTTTACACTTTACTTGTACTCACTCTTACACTGTGCACTTAACTTGTTCCCAGGTCTCATGACCTCTAACACTTTGCAGGTACCCAGTCTTTTGACATCTTACACTTTCCTTGTTACCAGGTCTCAAGATCTCCTATCGTTTACACTTTACTTGTACCCACCCTTACACTAAGCACTTCACTTGTTCCCAGATCTCATGACCTCTAACACTTTGCAGGTACCCAGTCTTTTGACATCTTACACTTTCCTTGTTACCAGGTCTCAAGATCTCCTATCGTTTACACTTTACTTGTACCCACCCTTACACTAAGCACTTCACTTGTTCCCACATCTCATGACCTCTAACACTTTGCAGGTACCCAGTCTTTTGACATCTTACACTGTCCTCGTTACCAGGTCTCAAGATCTCCTATTGTTTACACTTTACTTGTACCCACCCTTACACTAAGCACTTCACTTGTTCCCAGATCTCATGACCTCTAACACTTTGCAGGTACCCAGTCTTTTGACATCTTACACTTTCCTTGTTACCAGGTCTCAAGATTTCTTATTCTTTACACTTTACTTGTACCCACTCTTACACTTTGCACTTTACTTGTTCCCAGGTCTCATGACCTCTTTACTTGTTCTTAGGTCTCACGACCTCTTACACATTATACTTTACTTGTACCCCCATTGCTTGTCCTCTTACACTCTACTTGTTCCCTGTATCGTGACTTCTTGCACTGTACTGGTACCCACATCTCATGACTTCTTACGCTTTACTTGTTCCCAGATCCCAAGGCCTCTTACAGTTTACTTGCACTCATGTCTAATGACCTTACTTTACACTTTCCTTGTACCCAGTCCTCATGACCTCTTACATTGTATACTTTACTTGTGCTAAGATCCTATGACCTCTTTCTTGGTTCCAGGTCTAAAGGTACCAAGGTATAATGACCTCTTAAAACATTAATCTTTACTTGTACCCAGATCCCAGGACCTCTAACACTTCACAGTTTCCTTGTACCCAGGTTTCAATCTTGCACTTTGCACTTAACGTGTTGCACAGGACTTAAGGCTTTTTAAACTTCACTTGTACCTAGGTTGCTTGACCTTTTACATGTCACAGTTTACTTATATAAAATTCTCAAGCCCTCTTACACTTCCCAGTTTACTTATACCCAGGTCTCAACAAATCTTAAACTTTACACTTAACTTGTATCCAGTTCTCATTACCTCTTTCACGTATCTTGTTCTCCAGGTCCCCTGACCTCTTACACGTCACACTTTATTTGTTCCCCTGGTGTCATGACCTATTACGCTCTACTTGTACCCAAGTCTCATGATCTCTAACACTTTACACTTCTCTTGTTCCCCTGGTCTCAAGACCTCCTAAAGCTTATTTTACCCAGATCATCTGACCTCTGAGACGTTACTTGTTACCTGAATATCATGATCTCTGCTTCTTAAATGTTACTTATACCCGCGTCATCTGACCTATGAGACTTTACACTTCACTTATTCCCCTGCTCTCAAGATCACCTAAACTTTACTTGAACACAGGTCTCCTGATCTCTTACACTTTACTCTTCACGTGTTCCCCTGGTCTCAAGACCTCTAAAGCTTTACTTGTACCCCGGTCTCCTGACCACCCCTTACACTTCCCTTGTTCCCTGGTCTCAAGATCTCTTAAGCTCTACTTGTGCCCAGGTCTCCTGACCACCCGTTACACTTCACTTATTCCCCTGCTCTCAAGCTCACCTAAACTTTACTTGTACCCAGGTCTCCTGACCTCTTACACTTTACACTTCACTTGTTCCCCTGGTCTCGAGATCTCTTAAGCTTTACTTGCACCCAGGTCTCCTGACCTCTTACACTTTACACTTCACTCGTTCCCCTGGTCTTGAGATCTGATAAGCTTTCTCATAAGCTTTACTTGTACCCAGGTCGCCTGACCTCTTACACTTTACACTTCACTTGTTCCCCCAGTCTCGAGCTCTCTTAAGCTTTACTTGCACCCAGGTCTCCTGATCTTTTACACTTTACACTTCACTTGTTCCCCTGGTCACCAGATCTCTTAAACTTTACTTGTACCCAGGTCTACTGACCTCTTACACTTTACACTTCACTTGTTCCCCTGGTCTCGAGATCTCTTAAGCTTTACTGGTACCCAGGTCTCCTGTCCTCTTACACGTTGCTCTTCTTTTGTTCCCCTGGTCTCGAGATCTCGTAAGCTTTACTTGTACCCAGGTCTCCTGACCTCTTACACTTTACACTTCATTTGTTCCCCTGGTCTCGAGATCTCTTAAGCTTTACTTGTACCCAGGTCTACTGACCTCTTACACTTTACACTTCACTTGTTCCCCTGGTCTCGAGATCTCTTAAGCTTTACTGGTACCCAGGTCTCCTGTCCCCTTACACGTTGCTCTTCTTTTGTTCCCCTGGTCTCGAGATCTCGTAAGCTTTACTTGTACCCAGGTCTCCTGACCTCTTACACTTTACACTTCATTTGTTCCCCTGGTCTCGAGATCTCTTAAGCTTTACTTGTACCCAGGTCTCCTGTCCTCTTACACGTTGCTCTTCTTTTGTTCCCCTGGTCTCGAGATCTCTTAAGCTTTACTTGTACCCAGGTCTCCTGACCTCTTACACTGTACTCTTCTCTTGTTCCCCTGGTCTCAAGATCTCTTACCTACAATTTACCCCACTGCCCCAACACGCGTCCCCTCGTTACTTTCCCCGCACTCGTGCGCGCTGTATACACACCTAGTTCGTCCATACATGTAAATATTGCCCCTTTAATTCACATTCCCAGGACATGCCCAATTCCCGGGGATTTGGTAATCCGTCATGTGTTTTTCTTTTGCATTCTAGGGTTTCTAACCCTGAGTTCATGGGGGCTAGCCAATCTTCAGGTGGGTAGCTTTCCAGTAACATGCTGGTGTTTAATAGGTATGGGGCGCTGCGGCTTCTAAGGCGGCCCTGACTTCACAAGATCGACTACCCCGGAATTCACATGTGCCTTTCAAAAGGTGTTCTAAAAAGACACCTGCTCTTACAGCGCTTAGAAGCCGGAGGAGGCTGGCATTTAGCGCTATAAAAATTCTGCAAAAACAATTCACGGTGCGTTTCATCTCGCCTCCGCTGTGTGACCCGTTCCCAGGATGGCAGCAGGGTACAGCTCATTACAGCTCGCCTCCGACTTCAAGGCACCAGGAATTCGTATGCCTTCAACACTGAACTAACCCTCCCAGGCGTGGGGGGCACTCCACCCGCTGCCAGCCACGCCGCTTGCTCGCCCGCTGTCTCGCACAAGCCTGTGCGTCCCCCTAGTGTCAGCAGCCGATTAATATCTCTCCCACCCTCTCTTAGTAAGAGCCGCGAAGTCTCGCTGCGCGGCGCCAAGCGCTGCGAAAAATGTGTGTGTGCCAAAACTCGTGCCCCTTTCACTTTTCAGACAAAAAAAATGCATGTTTCTGTAGCGAAACAAACTGTTTTGTATGAACCCCTGTGGATGTGGTTTCACGGGGGAGGGAGCGGTATATGTTAATAGTGGGTACAGTCAGCTGTGTGAATTCCCAGAGCGTGTGCTCTCATAAATAGTGCGTGTACAAAACCCCCCCCACTCAACCGTGTGTCTGGCTGCCACCCCCGACACACCTCTGGAAACTCGCTATCCCCCAACTCCCCTGTAAACCCAAATGCTTTCTTTAAAAAAGAAAAGTGATTTTCAACACACACTTCGCCAATGTTTCTCTTTGCCTGCTGTCCAGCCCACAACCCGAAACTGAGAAAGCGCCCAGACCCCTGCCCATGCATCTCCCTGCCACCACCAGTGCCACCAAAAATCCCCCAAGCCCTCCGTGTTTAATTCAAGCGTGCATGCACGAAGCCGCTGGGCCCTCCCTGCCATCCACGCAGCCCCCTCGCCCCCACACACACAGACGTTCCGTGGGCATCACGCAGCCTGCGCGCTGCCAACGGCTCGCTGCATGCAAGTCACCTGTGGCGGGCACATGCACACGTTCTGGAGACCCCGTTGCATTTGGAAACGGCCTGGTGGGCGCAGAATCTTACACGGGCATTGCGTGGGCAGCACGTGGCCCCTAGTAGCGTGCCTTTCTCACCGCTTGCACACACACATCACACCTGTCCAGCTTCTCAGCACACTGACCGGACCATGTGTGTGTTTGTAGAGACACGCATCTGCTATGCACGCTGGACTGTTCTGGGTGGAGGGGCGGGGTGCAGTGCCGTGCCTTTATTATATGGGGGTCTATCCAGCTGTGGGGGCCCCACACATCGGCTGAGGCCAGGCAGGCAGGGGGCCACTTTACCTGCTTCGGTTATACTCAAGCTCTGGTCGGACGGCAGCAACAGGAACTCCCTGCAACTTTCTAGGTCCAGGCTGGCGCTCCTTTTCCGGCAGAGGTCTGCGACAATGTGCAGTGCCTTCTGGCACAGCTTGGCATTGTCCTCTTTGGTGGCACTCATCTCCCAACCGGCATCCTCAGCCCCCTCGTGCCCCCCTCAGCCTGGACGGGAGCCGCAGGGGGCAGTAGCCGCAGGCAGGGACGGGAGTGGAGCAGCCCCTCCCTGGCAGGTCAGTGTCCCCCCTCGGCAGCCATCCATAAAGGGTCCCGGCCTGTGCCCTCGCCTTCCTGCCAGCGCTGCTCCCGGTTGGCAGCCCGGTGGGGGGGGGGGGGGGGCGGAGGGGCACTTTGCACAAGCCCAGCCTCTCCTGCAATCCCAGCGATGCTCTGTGAGGAGCTTCTCGTCCGCGAGGAGAGGAATCTATTTGCTGGCAAGGCGGGGTTCCAGGCGGCACCTCCTCCCAGATCCAGCCTGATGCCCAAATGCACAAAATCAAAGCAACGGAGCAGCCACGAGGCAGGATTTCGCCATCCCTCAAATCAGCGCACGGCTCGAGGCGGAACCTGCCCGCCGGCGTGCCCAGACCCCCAAAGGGGCTGCTTTTCTCAGAAGTGATGCCCACCCCCCAAACGGGCAGTGCATGGGACATTAATATATATCACTGCCAGGCTCAGTGTGAAATGGGAAGCGACAGGCGCTCAGAGGAGGCTCAGTGCATCTCTGTGCGATGGGTGTGTCGCCGACCACACTGCTTGCAGTTCAGTGGACTGCAGACACACATCCCCCTTTAATCCAGAGTCGGGGGTCAGAAGGCTCACTGCAACTCTTTGTAGTGGGAGTGTGTCAACATTCACACTGCTTGCATTTCCGTGGACAGCAGACACACTGTCCACACACACCCTCTATCTCTCTATTCCAGAAGCATGGTGTCAGAAGGCTCACTGCAATTCAGTGTAGTGGGAGTGTGTCGCCATTCATACTGCTTGCATTTCATTTGTCAGGAGACATACTGTCCCCACACACCCTCAATTCCAGAGCCAGGGTGTCAGAGGGCTCACTGCAACTCTGTCTAGTAGGAGCGTGTCGACATCCACACTGCTTGCATTTAATTGGACAGCACACACACACTAAGAAGCAGTGTGGGGTGTCAGAAAGCTCCCTGCAACTCTGTGTAGTGGGAGTGTGTCACCATTGACACTGCATGTATTTCATTGGACAGCAGACACACTGTCCAAACACATACACACACAATATCCCAGGGCCATGGTGTCAGAAGGCTCACTGCAACTCTGAGTATTGGGAGTGTGTCACCATTCACACTGCTTGCATTTCAGTGGACAGCAGACACACTGTCCACACACAAACACTCGATTTCAGAGCCAGGGTGTCAGAAGGCTCACTGCAACTCTGTCTAGTAGGAGCGTGTCAACATTCACAGTGCTTGCATTTAATTGGACAGCGCACACACACTAAGAAGCAGTGTGGGGTGTCAGAAAGCCCCCTGCAACTCTGTGTAGTGGGAGTGTGTTACCATTGACACTGTATGTATTTCATTGGACAGCAACATTGGACAGCAGACACACTGTCCACATACATACACACACAATATCCCAGGGCCAGGGTGTCAGAAGGCTCACTGCAACTCTGTGTAGTGGGAGTGTGTCACCATTGACACTGCATGTATTTCATTGGAAAGCAGACACACTGTCCACACATATACACACACAATATCCCAGGGCCATGGTGTCAGCAGACACACTGCCCACACACCCTCCATTTCAGTGGACAGCAAACACACTATCCACACACACCATTTATTCCAGAGCCAGGGCCCAGAAGGCTCACTGCAACTCTGTGTAGTGGGAGTGTGTCACCATTCACACTGCTTGCATTTGAGTGGACAGTAGACACACTGTCCACACACAAACACTCGATTTCACAGCCAGGGTGTCAGAAGGCTCACCGCAACTCTGTCTAGTAGGAGCGTGTCAACATTAACACTGCTTGCATTTAATTGGACAGCACACACACACTAAGAAGCAGTGTGGGGTGTCAGAAAGCCCCCTACAACTCTATGTAGTGGGAGCGTGTCACCATTGACACTGCATGTATTTCATTGGACAGCAGACACACTGTCCACACACATACACACACAATATCCCAGGGCCAGGGTGTCAGAAGGCTCACTGCAACTCTGTGTAGTGGGAGTGTGTCACCATTCTCACTGCTTGCATTTCAGTTGTCAGCAGACACACTGCCCACACACACCCTCCATTTCAGTGGACAGCAAACACACTGTCCACACACAACATCTATTCCAGAGCCAGGGCCCAGAAGGCTCACTGCAACTCTGTGTAGTGGGAGTGTGTCACCATTCACACTGCTTGCATTTCAGTGGACAGCAGACACACTGTCCACACACAAACACTTGATTTCAGAGCCAGGGTGTCAGAAGGCTCACTGCAACTCTGTCTAGTAGGAGCGTGTCAACATTCACACTGCTTGCATTTAATTGGACAGCACACACACACTAAGAAGCAGTGTGGGGTGTCAGAAAGACCCCTGCAACTCTGTGTAGTGGGAGTGTGTCACCACTGACACTGCATATATTTCATTGGACAGCAGACACACTGTCCACACACATACACACACAATATCCCAGGGCCAGGGTGTCAGAAGGCTCACTGCAACTCTGTGTATTGGGAGTGTCACCATTCACACTGCTTGCATTTCAGTGGACAGCAGACTGTGAGAAACCTGAAGGTGTCTCACCAGCTTGTCCCCCGCATCTGCCATCCAGGTGGCCAGGACCCGCCCATTGTATTTGAATCCAGTTCCTAGGGGTGGACCAGTGCAGGAGGATCACCTGGATGAGGGGTCTATGTGGGGTGCAAGTGGGACACCAGAGGGTAAAATGGGGTATCCCCTTCCTTGTAACAACTTTTCCCCATCCTACCAGGTAGGATACCTAGGAAGTCAACCCCCACCATCTTTCCAGACACAAACACTTTCTCATGGACAGTTCACCGTGAGCGACAACAGACCAACACCCGAGCTGGATACCTGGCATGTCCCAACACCATGGTCAGCAAGGTCAGGTAATTATGGATCATTACACACACCTGACTTCTATCACACTTCCCCACACAGATAAAAGGCGTAGCACGAAAGCACACTCTGAGTGAGGCAAAACACACGAGGAAAGAGTAATTCCAAGATGGCAGTTTACTGCAAGGAGCAAGACGGCGAGACCAGAGAGGGTTGGAAGGAGGGAAGTTCCCTTGACCTTTAAAGACCGTTAATTTCATGAGCTCTGGAAAGTAAGAAACCTAAGACCAGGAACAAAGGCTGATCAAACCTGCACAGGTTCCCCCCGGGGAATGAACTTACAATGGGATTTGTATTGTTTTTTGTGATGGTCTGTCTGCTACAGAGTTTTGTGATTGAAGGTTCATTACTGTTTTTTGAGATCTAATTGGGTATATCTCCTCGATGGACTATCTGTTGCAATGTTTTGTGATTTAATGTTCATCACTGCTTTTGAAGATCAAAAACATTTTTTCTCATATGTTTAGAAGCGATATTGTTGTTCTAACTGTTACATACAAACTTTTGAGACATGCATCTGATATTTGTGTTAGGTGGCTATAGAGGAAATTTGTTTTGTAACTCTATAACTTGTTGGCAACAATGACCGTAAGCCGGCCATATACCGATAAACCTGTGAGCGAATGAAACTCCAGTAGAGAGTAGGCAAAACGGACAGTCAGTTCCTTTTGTCCCGTTGATTAACCATTAATTTATAATACCAGTTGGGTTAGCTCTCATTCACATAACCGCATGGATAGGCGTTATTTACTTCTTCTTCCAACATGGCCGCCACTTTGAACCGCCCTTACATTCTAGTCTATTTATCCATACACGTTGCAACTAGCTACGCTGAAACTGTAGGAGAAACAGGAAGTTCGCTGTACTCCCGTTAGGCAAATGCGGTGTGAGGCTCGTACTCATTGAAGCAGGTAACTTTTTCGCACCAACGACTAATACAAACCCGCGAGATAGGTTGCGATTCTAGTTTATGTAGACTAACACGGGGGTGCGATTGTATTCCCCTTTTCTAACAGAGTTCTACAGCGGCGGTACCGCCGCGTTGTATATGGCACCAGCTACCGAGGCGAAGCTCCACGAACGTACATTTCAAAGGTTGTTTTGTGACCTTATCCGTCTTATCCTCTATGGGAAGTGGAAATTAACGACGTGGAACGGTAACACTTCAACCAAGGAAGTCATACCATACTCGGCTCCAGGTAACGCCTTATAGCCAAAGTTAAAGAGTTTATCTAGGTCATGTACTTCCAGCATGGATTTAAAACAACAATACCTTTGTTTATTTATTACAGCCGCTTGTACGTTTTCTCAAGCTGCGGCTTTGGAACAGTTGAAGTATCCTACGATCTCCATACCTAGTATCGACTACCCCGATAGGTGAGCTAATAAACATTTCTTTTCAGCCCAGCGATCTGAGAGTGGGACCCAGCGCTTCGTTGCGCCCCTGGTCCCACTCCAGATCGCCATTGTACTCACTATTAACATCTACCTTTAGTTTGACAGTAAGTTGTAATTTTCTGCCATTTTTAGGTTCAGGAAGTCCACAGAGTGAACTTTTTGCGAATATTGACCCAGATCTTTGACCTTAAGTACAGGTTAGTTAAGTGATTGGTTATCACAGCCCATAGTCTTGTTTCTTTTTCTTTATCTTTTTCTTGTTTTTCTAAGAATCGTAGCAACTTGATATTATAATAATTACCTCCTATTAATTTTACAGAAATAATTATCTGATATCATTACCTGAAGAAGGGTTATCGTAAACCCGAAACGCGTAGTATAGGACAGAAGACACAACAACAACAGCACTTCTCTGTCTAGATATCAGTGTATATCATTTGAATGAAACAGCTTGCCAACAATTGAATTTATAACCCAGATGTGTTTTTGACAAATGCATTGAATGATCACTTATGCAGAGATTCTTTTATATGAAATTTGTGTTTTGAGATTGTTGAAATATTACTGACAAGAGTTAACTGTTGATCATTTGTTTTGATTAATACTTACCTTATTTTGAAACCTTATATATAAAAAAGCTTTTTGAATTGTCTTATTTGAAGTTATTAAGAGTTTGAACAAAAGTGTTTTAGCAGCTATCTGGCTGCTACGGTTTGTGCCCCTGTTTGTATCGTGAGTTGCTCTTTGCGATACCTCCCCCTTTTCCTTTACAATTTGGGTCTGGTAGCATAGATCCCAACAGGGAGCACTACGAAGTTATATTATACATATTAGTATTCCTTTATTCTAATTAATTAAGTGTGCACCTCTACAACCAATTCTGTAACCTGCACAGTGTGTCAGAGGTACCCGGTGCTCTCCTGTGTCGATAACCAAGGCTGAGAGGAGCGATTGCCGCTGTGGTACTGTCCTTGGCTCCTACAACAAGCAGTGTCAGAAGAGACAGCACAGCCGCTGAGTCGGAGAGACTGATACCAAACCAGTTTGTGTTTTGAACCAAGGTTGCAAGCGCCAACATTGTATAAAGAAAACAGTGTGTGAGGCGTTTTTGATGAGTGATGCAACTATAACTGGAAACCAAAGGGAGTAGTTGAACTTTATAATTTGAGCTTTGGGAGGTCACGAAAAGATACCATACACAGAGTGGTCCGGCGCTACGTGGGTGCTCATTCAAAAGTCTCTGTTAGGCATCCAACTGATGCTGTGTGTGAGAAAAAGGAATATTGAGATCAAAGTGGTCATGCAACGGTTCAAGCTAACTGTGCACATTTGAAAGTCTTTGATAGTTTAATGTGCATCACAATTGGTCTGAGCTTGGCTGAGGGAGACTAATTCAGCGAAAGAAAGGGATCTGAGCCCGGCTGAGGGGAATCCCGGGTAAACCGTGAGTCACCCGAGAAAGACATCCCCGAACCTTGTTTAGAAAGGAATCCAAGTCCGCAAGAGGGGGATCCAATGTTGAACATTTGTTTTGAAAAGAATCTGAGCCCGGCTGAGGGGGATCCAGGGTGAACGCCCAAATTGAATACTGGTGAAAGGAAAATATCGTTTGAGTGTTGTTTGTGTACAGAAGGCCCTCTGCGTCAAGAGACTTGCAAGAAGTAAAGAGGCTTGGACACAGAAGGTCCTGAACTTTGAAAATGGAGCTGTATCCTCATGCTGAAGAAGTCAGAGTGTGTGCTTTGCCTGAGTGACCTACCTTTCCCCGTGCTGAAAACATGGGGAAGGCAGGCCAATGGCACGAGCATCCTGACATATTATTTTGTGAACACTTCTTTTTCATGAACATTAGCCCACATCATTTGTAAATTAGTGGTAATGATTGGAAATAGGTTTTTTGGTATAGGCCCTTTTATTTTGACAAGACTCCACTAGGGCTGCATTATTATTATTTGATGATCGTAGCTTGCTCCCTTCTGTAGATTTAGGTTTAGATGGGCGTTTATCACACCCTTGTGCAAGTTCAATAAACACCCGTGAACTGCGGTTACCTTTGTCTGTTTTACTGTTGATACCATGCCTTCCTTACATGTGGTGTCAGGAGTGTAGTGGGCGTGTGTCACCGTTCATATTGCTTGCATTGCAGTGGACAGCAGACACACTGTCTACACACACCCTCTATTCCAGAGCGAGGGGTCAGAAGGCTCACTACAACTCTGTGTAGTCGGATTGTGTCACCATTCACACTGTATGCATTGCAGTGGACAGCAGACACTGTCTACACACACCCTCTATTCCAGAGCGAGGGGTCAGAAGGCTTGCGTCAACTCTGTGTAGTGGGAGTGTGTCACCAGTCACACTGCTTGCATTTCAGTGGACAGCAAACACATTATACTCTCATCCCATCCTCCTCCGGGCCCAGGAGGAGGGGGTTAGCCACTCCAGGTCTGGGGAGAGTGGCAGGGTTGTGTGTTAGGGGAGGGGGGTAGAGTAAGGAAGAGGCTGTTGCAGTAGTCCAGCCTAGAGAGTACCAGGGCTCTAGAGACATTGAGCTCCTGGGGAAAGGTGAGGAAAGGAAAGATGTCTCTGAGGAGGTGGAGTTGGAAATGGGCCTTCTTGGCAAGGTCCATGATGTGAGGGAGGAAAGAAAGAGAGGAGTCGAAGATGACTCTGAGGTTTGTGGCTTCAGTGCCCATAGAGTGTGGCCATGGAGAAGGGAGTAAAGTGAGAGCCGGAATCCCGATAGGAAGGATCTCAGTCATGCTGGCATTGAGGCAGAGATCGTTAGAAGCACACCAAACATTCGCACAGCCTGCATTCCAAGGGACAGTACGCACACTGCCCACACATCCATCCTACACCAGGTCCAGGAGGAGGGGGTTAGCTACTACAGGTATGCGGAGAGAGCAGGGGGCAAGGCCAGGCGTGAGGGTTAGAAGGTTCACTGCAGCTCTGTGTGATGGCAGTGAAACACCATTCACACATCCTGCAGTTCGTAGGACAGCACACATTATATCCTGCACTCCAAAGCCGGAACTGTGTGGAAGGGTGCTTTAAGGCTCACCGCAGCTCTGTGGAATGGGCGTGTGTTAGCATTCACAAAGCATACATTTCGTGGGACATCACACACACACTGTCCGCGCCACTTAATTTGTGGGGGTGTTTGCCAGGGCTCGGCCCTTGCACTTATTTCTTAGCACAGTTATTAGCTCATACTAAGATCAATTATGTGGTATTTTGGCAACTTAATCTTTTGTAACTACCCGTCAGTGCTAGTCACACAACCATAAGCAACAGGATGGTTCTGCTGTGCTGTATATTCATTTTCATGAATAGTAATGAGCCAGACGGAGTCAGTCAGCACTGGGCACTCTTGGTGGTACGAGCACCTCAATCTAGTTAGCCTACATGACATTGGCACTGGTCGGCTTCTGCACCAGCTGGCACCACTGCCGCAGCATGGTCAGTGTCTCTGGTGTTTGTTGTAGGCAGCTGACTGGCAACCACGGTACCGGGTGCAGCTCAGCGGGCTTCTGTATATGTGCCATTGTCAGTAAGACTGTGCCTCTGCAGGCGGGGCTACTCAGAGGCACATGCAGGCATTGCTACCATGGGCATTTCTCTTTGTTTCTGGTACACAGGCAGTATGGGGTTCATTAATACGGAGGCAAGTACCAAGCCACCAACTCACTGAGTCTTAAACACATACTACTGGCCCGTGACTACGGTCAGTGCTGCACAGCACACATGGCCTTTTTGCAGCACAGCGGCACCCATCACAGAGAGGACAACAACACCCAACAGCGCCACCATAAATGCAAGACCACGGAAAAGGGCACTGCCAAGGAGGAGTACCTGTGCTGGGTGCCAAAGTAAACTAGCAGATGATTTTGCTGAGATATTTGACAGGCAGTTTATCAGTTCAGAATGTTATCTACATTTGGTCATCACCTTACCATAGGAGGAAACACGTTTGCTCTGTTTTGGAAAACTGGTAAAAATGTTTCACTTGCCACCTATAGAATCAGAGAAAATCTTTTATCATGAATGTTGATGCCCATTTTTATAATTTTGTGTTACTGTACATAATGGATAGAGGTTCTACTATAGTTTTCTTTATTTCATTGAATTTGTTGTAATCTGGTATCTCTTTGTTTTCTTGTTAGTGTTTTTCTTTTGTAAAGGTTTATAATAAACCATATACAAAAAAAATGGAATCAAAGGAGATTGCTAACAAGGAAGATGTGTTCACAGAAGCAGTTAAACATTTGGTGTCTCATTGGAAACTTCTTCATGATAATACGACTTAGCCTGTGGACGTCACGACACCAAGAGAGTGGCAGAGACATGACCACCGGTCACACGTGATATATTCCATTAAGATCAGTTATTCTGCTTTGGTTTAACTATAGGAAGCAATGATGTAGAGTCAATCTAGACACGGAATGCTTTGAAAGGTAGACAGTGAATTGCATTCTGCGGATTTCTATCAAGGCATTTGCCCACATTGAACAAGGAATGAATCCAAACAGGATTTGATTTGCACTAAATAAGGACGTTTGATTTGCACTAAAGGCAATGAATCTATTTATATATAGTATTGATTGATTAGGATTGAATGCACATGCATGTGCAGATTTTCATTCAGGTCACAGGCATGATAAATGCAATTCAATTACCTTTAGTTGTTAAAACAATGATAACATTCAAATCATTTAACAAGTTTAATTTTCTTTTATACTGACATTTTGGGCATTCAAATTCATCATTATTAAGATTGATACATAGACATTTTCTCATTGATGAATGTGCATTACATCTCATAGGGTTCAGGGGGATTATCTCTTTTTTGGGGTTCCTATCTAGCCAACTGTTTTTGTCGTACTCTGAGTTAAGGGGGAGAACCTGAGAGGCGTAGTTGTCTCTTCCGGCCCCAGACCCTTTGCTTGTTATATGGAAAGTGCTTAGTGCTGTGGGACGGAGGCTGATTTGTCATTAAGACCTATTTCCTACCTACAAAGCACTTTTTCTTCCTGTACCGGAGTGATTGCCGATGTCAGACTGTTTCAGTTGTACACTCAGTTGCTCCATGGGAGCAGGAGAACCCAGGTTGGCAGATCCAGCCAGCTCTCCAACCCAATGAGTTTCAGGTCCCAAATGAACTCATATAAGCTTAGTTTGCAATTTGCGCTTGGACATGCCTAGTGTGACGCCTTGAGGATGTGTACACCCACTTTATCAATAAGTGTGTCCTGACACACAGGGGAGAGATGCACTTCTGGTAGCCGCTGATAGGTCCGGTGGATTCCACCAATCCCTGAGGCCTATCCTTACTAAGACACTGTATTAAAAAGAGTCACTGTTAAAGCACAGAAATCTAATGTCGAATGACCCCCAACTCTGCATACAGTAGGAGATGACCAGTGCATGGAAAGGCTGCCCAAGATCAGCCTGAGCACACCTCTACCAGGCACACTGCAGGAAGGAGGAAGACATACTGGGTCCTCTGACAACAGCACTTTTTCCCACACCACCATACTTGTAATGAGCTCCAAAGAGAGGCACAAGACGTATTTCCACAAAAGCCCACCCATTGCAGATTCAATGTGAGAAACATCTACAAGTACAAGGTTGGAGTACTTAGAGCAGTGGTCTGCAACCTTCGGCAATCCAGAGGTTTTGGACTACAAATTGCGCCAGCCTTATCCAGAACAGTCAATGGTGAGGGCTCATGGGAGTTGTATTCTAAAACATGTAGGTAGACCCAGGTTGCAGACTTTGATTCTGGCACTGAAGGTTTTACCGCTCAACGACTACTTCCCTTTTTACCCATTACATTTTCAGGATTGAAAGGCTTTCCTAAGGAAAACAGGGCATGTACCTATATTTACAGGGACACAGTATGCCACTCCATGGACAAGCCTCGTTGATCTGATACTACTACAGTGGTGATTTGGTGCAGTATAGACATATATTAACATAATATAAAATGAATGTCTGTCAATACATTCAAAGGTTAAAGAATTGACAAATCAAGACCTACCAGTGACACGTTTCAGGGCCCTGCATGTATCAAGTTTATTACTTCCACACATTTGGTTCTTTTCTCTCTTCCCAAGCTGACAACTTTCTCAAATATTCATTTTATATCTCACTGAATTTCCATTGACTTTCTGTCTGCACCCTAGCACCCCTTTCACTCTGTCTTTAACTCTGCCCTTCGCTTCCTGTTTACATTTTTAAACCTCCATTTCCTGAGCATCTCTTCCATTTGCTGGCTTATATTGCACTCCTGTTTCTAGTTTCAGTTTCTCTGCATAGCCTTTCAATATATACAGGGTCTCGCCCCTTCCAATCTTTACATCACCCGGTCGATCTCAGACCCCTGCCTTGCCTCTGATACCCGGGTTCACCGGAACTCTTCTCCCCCACTCTGAACCCAGACCTATTTACACTCTGTTGCCCTCAATATCCCTAAGATGCCGGAATGATCTAAAACTGAATGTGACTGCAAACCTACACTCATTTCCCTTTTAAATCTGTAGTGGGCAACCTACACCCCTGTTTTTGCCTACAACGCCCATGATCCCTCACCATTGATTACGCTGGATAGGGCTGATGGGTTTTGTAGGTCAGAACATCTGGCGGGCCGCAGGTTGCCGGCCATATCTTTGAAAGGTACCATTTACTTCTTTACTTGCTCACTTCTTCATGCTATCATATGTTCATGTCATGTTATATATTGATCAATCTACTGTGGCTTGTAAACAGAGGGTTAACTTCTAGCTCTGTAGCTACATTGTAAATACACGTGGCTCTCCATCTCTTATCATGAGTACTTCGCCTACAACCAAAAAGGGCCCTTAAGAAGATAATGTATGTTCTTTGTACATTCATTCATTCATTTCCGGCATTTGTATAGCGCCTTTCAACATGGGTATGGTCCCAACGTGCTGTACCTTGAACGCCCTCGGAGGGACTGAAGTTCAAAGTATGAGAAATTGGGAGGTGCTATTATGCGTGTGTGCATAATGACCATTAAAGGTTATAAGGGGCAGCCAAGTCCCCGCTAGCCACCCATGTCTAAATGGCATGTGGATGGGTGGAGAGAGGTACACTAGAGAAATCAACTGGAGGGGGTGTCAAGAGGATAGTCATTGACCGCGCCTTTGGCTAATTCCATAAACGGGGGGTGAAAGGGGAAAAAAGCAATGGTTATATTTAAAGGAATGCCTAGAATAGGTACAATCGGCAAGATTTGAAACATCAGGGTAGATACATTAAGGTGGCATCATTCTGCATCCACCCAGCTATCATAAAGGGGCTACATTCTAAACCCAAACTGACCGTAGAGGCTGCATTCTGCCATCAGCTGCATTCCATGTAATAAACACGTCCTACAATCGCCTAGAATCAATAAACAGGCTGCCTCATAGAATCGACTAGGTGCCGCATCCTGGCCAGCTCCACAAACTTTCAGTGCTATGTGGGCCTGTTGCCTGAGATTATCTAGCTACAATGACTGCACTCTGTGCAATACAATGGCTACACACACAAATCTTCTGAGGCAACACCCTGGTCCCCCTCATGAATTTGTATGGGTGCATCACATTGGCCAAACACTCAAATTCTCTAAATACAACACGTATGCTACCCCCATTGATCTCATAGAACAGTACCATAGCTACACTTACCAATCTTCTAAGTGCTAAATATTGGCCACCTTTCTGGACTATCTGGTTCTGCATACTGGCCACCCTCAAATTCCATCTGAGTGCCACACATTGTCCAACCTCCAAATCCATATTACTTATCCCCAAAATCCAACTTGGTGCAACACATTGCCCGCCCCCAATAATCTTTCTAATTGAAATACATTGCTTATTCTCCACATACATCTAAGTGCAATACATTGCCTATCCTCTAATAACCCATCTAAGTGCAATAAATCGCCTGTGCCCAAAGTCCATCTAAGTGCAATACATTGCCTATCCCCTAATAATTAATATAAGTGCTACACATTACCTACCCCCAATAATCTTTCCTAGTGTTATACATTTCCCATCCCCAAAATCCATCCAAGTGCAATACATTGCCCATTCTCAAATTCCATCAAAATGTAATACATTGCCTAACCCCAAAATCCATCTAGGTGCAACACATTTCCCACCCCCAATAATCCTCCTAAGTGCAAAAAAATGCCCATCCCCACATACATCTAAATACAATACATTGCCTATGTCCTAGTAATCCATCCAAGTGTAGTACATTGCCTATGCCCATTATCCATCTAAGTGGAACACATTGCCCACCTGCAATAATTCATCTAAGTGCAATACATTGCCCATCTCCAAAATCCATCTAAGTGCTATGCACTGTCAGTCCCCAAAATCAATCCAAGTGCGATACTCTGCCTACCCCAAAATTTCATCTAAGTGCGATACCTTGCAATTGGCCAAGGCACATCAAAGTACAACACACTGCCCACACCCAATAATTCATCTAAGTGTAATACATTGCCCATCCCAAAATCCATCCAAGTCTAATAAATTGCCTATGCCCAAAATTCCATCCAAGTGCGGTACATTCACTGCCACCAAATACCTCTGAGTGCAATACATTGCCTATACCCTGGTAATCCATCTAAGTGTAATACATTTATTATGCCCAAAGTCCATCTAATTGAAACACATTGCCTACCCCAATAACACTTCTAAGAGCAATACATTGCCTATGCCCAACATACATCTAAGTGCAATATATTGCCTTTCCCCAATACATCTAAATGAGACACCTTGCTCACCCTCAGAAACCATCTTAGAGCAACACTTACAGTACTATGTTAGCTTTGGGTATTTGTGGTTAATAGAAGTGCCAGTATTTTCTGGAGCACTGGAATGGGTGTGTGTGTTCCCAACAACTATCACCTTGCCTGGTTATAGCAGCAGTGTTGGTTGTCGTCTGGCTTGCACAGGTGAACAGGGTCAAACAGGGATGGGAGCTGCCCTTTGCCTCTGGCCCGTAACTGGCTGCCCAGGCATGGTGCCCTGGGCCAGCCCCTGATGATGGAGATTCTGGTCACGTATTCAGCCACGGCCAAATGAGCACCGGTAGGGGCAGGCAGTGGGTGGGAGAGCCAGGCCTGTGCTGAGGGTATGCTGGGCCACTACGCTGGGAAGGGAAGCCATGCAGGGAGACGCCAAAGGGAAGAGTTTACCCCACAAGGGTCAGCAACCCACTGATGCAGCCAGTTTTTAGTATAGCTGGGGAGGCAAATAAGCATGTCTGTTCAGGTGCTCCACTGCAGCCCAATCGGTCCCAGTAGGGGGGAGGGGCAGTGGGTGGGGGTAGCCAGGCCTGTGCTGAGGGTATGCTGGGCCATGACGCTGGGAAGGAAAGACATGCAGTGAGACCCCACAAGGAAGAGCTTACCCCACAAGGGTCAGCAACCCACTGATGCAGCCAGTTCTGAGCCACTCTAGAATGGCACTGATACAGCCAGTTCCGAGCCACTTCTAGTACAGCTCAGGAGACACATACGCATTTCTGGTCACCTGCTCTTCCGTGGCCCAATCAGCCCCCGTGGGGACGGGCAGTGGGTGGGGGGAGCCAGGCCTGTGCCTGAGGGTATGCTGGGCCATGACGCTGGGAAGGAAAGACATGCAGTGAGACCCCACAAGGAAGAGCTTACCCCACAAGGGTCAGCAACCCACTGATGCAGCCAGTTCTGAGCCACTCTAGAATGGCACTGATACAGCCAGTTCCGAGCCACTTCTAGTACAGCTCAGGAGACACATACGCATTTCTGGTCACCTGCTCTTCCGTGGCCCAATCAGCCCCCGTGGGGACGGGCAGTGGGTGTGGGGAGCCAGGCCTGTGCCTGAGGGTATGCTGGGCCATGACGCTGGGAAGGAAAGACATGCAGTGAGACCCCACAAGGAAGAGCTTACCCCACAAGGGTCAGCAACCCACTGATGCAGCCAGTTCTGAGCCACTCTAGAATGGCACTGATACAGCCAGTTCCGAGCCACTTCTAGTACAGCTCAGGAGACACATACGCATTTCTGGTCACCTGCTCTTCCGTGGCCCAATCAGCCCCGTGGGGACGGGCAGTGGGTGTGGGGAGCCAGGCCTGTGCCTGAGGGTATGCTGGGCCATGACGCTGGGAAGGAAAGACATGCAGTGAGACCCCACAAGGAAGAGCTTACCCCACAAGGGTCAGCAACCCACTGATGCAGCCAGTTCTGAGCCACTCTAGAATGGCACTGATACAGCCAGTTCCGAGCCACTTCTAGTACAGCTCAGGAGACACATACGCATTTCTGGTCACCTGCTCTTCCGTGGCCCAATCAGCCCCCGTGGGGACGGGCAGTGGGTGTGGGGAGCCAGGCCTGTGGCTGAGGGTATGCTGGGCCATGACGCTGGGAAGGAAAGACATGCAGTGAGACCCCACAAGGAAGAGCTTACCCCACAAGGGTCAGCAACCCACTGATGCAGCCAGTTCTGAGCCACTCTAGAATGGCACTGATACAGCCAGTTCCGAGCCACTTCTAGTACAGCTCAGGAGACACATACGCATTTCTGGTCACCTGCTCTTCCGTGGCCCAATCAGCCCCCGTGGGGACGGGCAGTGGGTGTGGGGAGCCAGGCCTGTGCCTGAGGGTATGCTGGGCCATGACGCTGGGAAGGAAAGACATGCAGTGAGACCCCACAAGGAAGAGCTTACCCCACAAGGGTCAGCAACCCACTGATGCAGCCAGTTCTGAGCCACTCTAGAATGGCACTGATACAGCCAGTTCCGAGCCACTTCTAGTACAGCTCAGGAGACACATACGCATTTCTGGTCACCTGCTCTTCCGTGGCCCAATCAGCCCCCGTGGGGACGGGCAGTGGGTGTGGGGAGCCAGGCCTGTGCCTGAGGGTATGCTGGGCCATGACGCTGGGAAGGAAAGACATGCAGTGAGACCCCACAAGGAAGAGCTTACCCCACAAGGGTCAGCAACCCACTGATGCAGCCAGTTCTGAGCCACTCTAGAATGGCACTGATACAGCCAGTTCCGAGCCACTTCTAGTACAGCTCAGGAGACACATACGCATTTCTGGTCACCTGCTCTTCCGTGGCCCAATCAGCCCCCGTGGGGACGGGCAGTGGGTGTGGGGAGCCAGGCCTGTGCCTGAGGGTATGCTGGGCCATGACGCTGGGAAGGAAAGACATGCAGTGAGACCCCACAAGGAAGAGCTTACCCCACAAGGGTCAGCAACCCACTGATGCAGCCAGTTCTGAGCCATTCTAGAATGGCACTGATACAGCCAGTTCCGAGCCACTTCTAGTACAGCTCAGGAGACACATACGCATTTCTGGTCACCTGCTCTTCCGTGGCCCAATCAGCCCCCGTGGGGACGGGCAGTGGGTGTGGGGAGCCAGGCCTGTGCCTGAGGGTATGCTGGGCCATGACGCTGGGAAGGAAAGACATGCAGTGAGACCCCACAAGGAAGAGCTTACCCCACAAGGGTCAGCAACCCACTGATGCAGCCAGTTCTGAGCCACTCTAGAATGGCACTGATACAGCCAGTTCCGAGCCACTTCTAGTACAGCTCAGGAGACACATACGCATTTCTGGTCACCTGCTCTTCCGTGGCCCAATCAGCCCCCGTGGGGACGGGCAGTGGGTGTGGGGAGCCAGGCCTGTGCCTGAGGGTATGCTGGGCCATGACGCTGGGAAGGAAAGACATGCAGTGAGACCCCACAAGGAAGAGCTTACCCCACAAGGGTCAGCAACCCACTGATGCAGCCAGTTCCGAGCCACTCTAGAATGGCACTGATACAGCCAGTTCCGAGCCACTTCTAGTACAGCTCAGGAGACACATACGCATTTCTGGTCACCTGCTCTTCCGTGGCCCAATCAGCCCCCGTGGGGACGGGCAGTGGGTGTGGGGAGCCAGGCCTGTGCCTGAGGGTATGCTGGGCCATGACGCTGGGAAGGAAAGACATGCAGTGAGACCCCACAAGGAAGAGCTTACCCCACAAGGGTCAGCAACCCACTGATGCAGCCAGTTCCGAGCCACTCTAGAATGGCACTGATACAGCCAGTTCCGAGCCACTTCTAGTACAGCTCAGGAGACACATACGCATTTCTGGTCACCTGCTCTTCCGTGGCCCAATCAGCCCCCGTGGGGACGGGCAGTGGGTGGGGGTAGCCAGGCCTGTGCTGAGGGTATGCTGGGCCATGACGCTGGGAAGGAAAGACATGCAGTGAGACCCCACAAGGAAGAGCTTACCCCACAAGGGTCAGCAACCCACTGATGCAGCCAGTTCTGAGCCACTCTAGAATGGCACTGATACAGCCAGTTCCGAGCCACTTCTAGTACAGCTCAGGAGACACATACGCATTTCTGGTCACCTGCTCTTCCGTGGCCCAATCAGCCCCCGTGGGGACGGGCAGTGGGTGTGGGGAGCCAGGCCTGTGCCTGAGGGTATGCTGGGCCATGACGCTGGGAAGGAAAGACATGCAGTGAGACCCCACAAGGAAGAGCTTACCCCACAAGGGTCAGCAACCCACTGATGCAGCCAGTTCTGAGCCACTCTAGAATGGCACTGATACAGCCAGTTCCGAGCCACTTCTAGTACAGCTCAGGAGACACATACGCATTTCTGGTCACCTGCTCTTCCGTGGCCCAATCAGCCCCCGTGGGGACGGGCAGTGGGTGTGGGGAGCCAGGCCTGTGCCTGAGGGTATGCTGGGCCATGACGCTGGGAAGGAAAGACATGCAGTGAGACCCCACAAGGAAGAGCTTACCCCACAAGGGTCAGCAACCCACTGATGCAGCCAGTTCTGAGCCACTCTAGAATGGCACTGATACAGCCAGTTCCGAGCCACTTCTAGTACAGCTCAGGAGACACATACGCATTTCTGGTCACCTGCTCTTCCGTGGCCCAATCAGCCCCCGTGGGGACGGGCAGTGGGTGTGGGGAGCCAGGCCTGTGCCTGAGGGTATGCTGGGCCATGACGCTGGGAAGGAAAGACATGCAGTGAGACCCCACAAGGAAGAGCTTACCCCACAAGGGTCAGCAACCCACTGATGCAGCCAGTTCTGAGCCACTCTAGAATGGCACTGATACAGCCAGTTCCGAGCCACTTCTAGTACAGCTCAGGAGACACATACGCATTTCTGGTCACCTGCTCTTCCGTGGCCCAATCAGCCCCCGTGGGGACGGGCAGTGGGTGTGGGGAGCCAGGCCTGTGCCTGAGGGTATGCTGGGCCATGACGCTGGGAAGGAAAGACATGCAGTGAGACCCCACAAGGAAGAGCTTACCCCACAAGGGTCAGCAACCCACTGATGCAGCCAGTTCCGAGCCACTCTAGAATGGCACTGATACAGCCAGTTCCGAGCCACTTCTAGTACAGCTCAGGAGACACATACGCATTTCTGGTCACCTGCTCTTCCGTGGCCCAATCAGCCCCCGTGGGGACGGGCAGTGGGTGTGGGGAGCCAGGCCTGTGCCTGAGGGTATGCTGGGCCATGACGCTGGGAAGGAAAGACATGCAGTGAGACCCCACAAGGAAGAGCTTACCCCACAAGGGTCAGCAACCCACTGATGCAGCCAGTTCTGAGCCACTCTAGAATGGCACTGATACAGCCAGTTCCGAGCCACTTCTAGTACAGCTCAGGAGACACATACGCATTTCTGGTCACCTGCTCTTCCGTGGCCCAATCAGCCCCCGTGGGGACGGGCAGTGGGTGTGGGGAGCCAGGCCTGTGCCTGAGGGTATGCTGGGCCATGACGCTGGGAAGGAAAGACATGCAGTGAGACCCCACAAGGAAGAGCTTACCCCACAAGGGTCAGCAACCCACTGATGCAGCCAGTTCTGAGCCACTCTAGAATGGCACTGATACAGCCAGTTCCGAGCCACTTCTAGTACAGCTCAGGAGACACATACGCATTTCTGGTCACCTGCTCTTCCGTGGCCCAATCAGCCCCCGTGGGGACGGGCAGTGGGTGTGGGGAGCCAGGCCTGTGCCTGAGGGTATGCTGGGCCATGACGCTGGGAAGGAAAGACATGCAGTGAGACCCCACAAGGAAGAGCTTACCCCACAAGGGTCAGCAACCCACTGATGCAGCCAGTTCTGAGCCACTCTAGAATGGCACTGATACAGCCAGTTCCGAGCCACTTCTAGTACAGCTCAGGAGACACATACGCATTTCTGGTCACCTGCTCTTCCGTGGCCCAATCAGCCCCCGTGGGGACGGGCAGTGGGTGTGGGGAGCCAGGCCTGTGCCTGAGGGTATGCTGGGCCATGACGCTGGGAAGGAAAGACATGCAGTGAGACCCCACAAGGAAGAGCTTACCCCACAAGGGTCAGCAACCCACTGATGCAGCCAGTTCTGAGCCACTCTAGAATGGCACTGATACAGCCAGTTCCGAGCCACTTCTAGTACAGCTCAGGAGACACATACGCATTTCTGGTCACCTGCTCTTCCGTGGCCCAATCAGCCCCCGTGGGGACGGGCAGTGGGTGTGGGGAGCCAGGCCTCTGCCTGAGGGTATGCTGGGCCATGACGCTGGGAAGGAAAGACATGCAGTGAGACCCCACAAGGAAGATCTTACCCCACAAGGGTCAGCAACCCACTGATGCAGCCAGTTCTGAGCCACTCTAGAATGGCACTGATACAGCCAGTTCCGAGCCACTTCTAGTACAGCTCAGGAGACACATACGCATTTCTGGTCACCTGCTCTTCCGTGGCCCAATCAGCCCCCGTGGGGACGGGCAGTGGTGTGGGGAGCCAGGCCTCTGCCTGAGGGTATGCTGGGCCATGACGCTGGGAAGGAAAGACATGCAGTGAGACCCCACAAGGAAGAGCTTACCCCACAAGGGTCAGCAACCCACTGATGCAGCCAGTTCTGAGCCACTCTAGAATGGCACTGATACAGCCAGTTCCGAGCCACTTCTAGTACAGCTCAGGAGACACATACGCATTTCTGGTCACCTGCTCTTCCGTGGCCCAATCAGCCCCCGTGGGGACGGGCAGTGGGTGTGGGGAGCCAGGCCTCTGCCTGAGGGTATGCTGGGCCATGACGCTGGGAAGGAAAGACATGCAGTGAGACCCCACAAGGAAGAGCTTACCCCACAAGGGTCAGCAACCCACTGATGCAGCCAGTTCTGAGCCACTCTAGAATGGCACTGATACAGCCAGTTCCGAGCCACTTCTAGTACAGCTCAGGAGACACATACGCATTTCTGGTCACCTGCTCTTCCGTGGCCCAATCAGCCCCCGTGGGGACGGGCAGTGGGTGTGGGGAGCCAGGCCTCTGCCTGAGGGTATGCTGGGCCATGACGCTGGGAAGGAAAGACATGCAGTGAGACCCCACAAGGAAGAGCTTACCCCACAAGGGTCAGCAACCCACTGATGCAGCCAGTTCTGAGCCACTCTAGAATGGCACTGATACAGCCAGTTCCGAGCCACTTCTAGTACAGCTCAGGAGACACATACGCATTTCTGGTCACCTGCTCTTCCGTGGCCCAATCAGCCCCCGTGGGGACGGGCAGTGGGTGTGGGGAGCCAGGCCTCTGCCTGAGGGTATGCTGGGCCATGACGCTGGGAAGGAAAGACATGCAGTGAGACCCCACAAGGAAGAGCTTACCCCACAAGGGTCAGCAACCCACTGATGCAGCCAGTTCTGAGCCACTCTAGAATGGCACTGATACAGCCAGTTCCGAGCCACTTCTAGTACAGCTCAGGAGACACATACGCATTTCTGGTCACCTGCTCTTCCGTGGCCCAATCAGCCCCCGTGGGGACGGGCAGTGGGTGTGGGGAGCCAGGCCTCTGCCTGAGGGTATGCTGGGCCATGACGCTGGGAAGGAAAGACATGCAGTGAGACCCCACAAGGAAGAGCTTACCCCACAAGGGTCAGCAACCCACTGATGCAGCCAGTTCTGAGCCACTCTAGAATGGCACTGATACAGCCAGTTCCGAGCCACTTCTAGTACAGCTCAGGAGACACATACGCATTTCTGGTCACCTGCTCTTCCGTGGCCCAATCAGCCCCGTGGGGACGGGCAGTGGGTGTGGGGAGCCAGGCCTCTGCCTGAGGGTATGCTGGGCCATGACGCTGGGAAGGAAAGACATGCAGTGAGACCCCACAAGGAAGAGCTTACCCCACAAGGGTCAGCAACCCACTGATGCAGCCAGTTCTGAGCCACTCTAGAATGGCACTGATACAGCCAGTTCCGAGCCACTTCTAGTACAGCTCAGGAGACACATACGCATTTCTGGTCACCTGCTCTTCCGTGGCCCAATCAGCCCCCGTGGGGACGGGCAGTGGGTGTGGGGAGCCAGGCCTCTGCCTGAGGGTATGCTGGGCCATGACGCTGGGAAGGAAAGACATGCAGTGAGACCCCACAAGGAAGAGCTTACCCCACAAGGGTCAGCAACCCACTGATGCAGCCAGTTCTGAGCCACTCTAGAATGGCACTGATACAGCCAGTTCCGAGCCACTTCTAGTACAGCTCAGGAGACACATACGCATTTCTGGTCACCTGCTCTTCCGTGGCCCAATCAGCCCCCGTGGGGACGGGCAGTGGGTGTGGGGAGCCAGGCCTCTGCCTGAGGGTATGCTGGGCCATGACGCTGGGAAGGAAAGACATGCAGTGAGACCCCACAAGGAAGAGCTTACCCCACAAGGGTCAGCAACCCACTGATGCAGCCAGTTCTGAGCCACTCTAGAATGGCACTGATACAGCCAGTTCCGAGCCACTTCTAGTACAGCTCAGGAGACACATACGCATTTCTGGTCACCTGCTCTTCCGTGGCCCAATCAGCCCCCGTGGGGACGGGCAGTGGGTGTGGGGAGCCAGGCCTGTGCCTGAGGGTATGCTGGGCCATGACGCTGGGAAGGAAAGACATGCAGTGAGACCCCACAAGGAAGAGCTTACCCCACAAGGGTCAGCAACCCACTGATGCAGCCAGTTCTGAGCCACTCTAGAATGGCACTGATACAGCCAGTTCCGAGCCACTTCTAGTACAGCTCAGGAGACACATACGCATTTCTGGTCACCTGCTCTTCCGTGGCCCAATCAGCCCCCGTGGGGACGGGCAGTGGGTGTGGGGAGCCAGGCCTGTGCCTGAGGGTATGCTGGGCCATGACGCTGGGAAGGGAAAGACATGCAGTGAGACCCCACAAGGAAGAGCTTACCCCACAAGGGTCAGCAACCCACTGATGCAGCCAGTTCTGAGCCACTCTAGAATGGCACTGATACAGCCAGTTCCGAGCCACTTCTAGTACAGCTCAGGAGACACATACGCATTTCTGGTCACCTGCTCTTCCGTGGCCAATCAGCCCCCGTGGGGACGGGCAGTGGGTGTGGGGAGCCAGGCCTGTGCCTGAGGGTATGCTGGGCCATGACGCTGGGAAGGAAAGACATGCAGTGAGACCCCACAAGGAAGAGCTTACCCCACAAGGGTCAGCAACCCACTGATGCAGCCAGTTCTGAGCCACTCTAGAATGGCACTGATACAGCCAGTTCCGAGCCACTTCTAGTACAGCTCAGGAGACACATACGCATTTCTGGTCACCTGCTCTTCCGTGGCCCAATCAGCCCCCGTGGGGACGGGCAGTGGGTGTGGGGAGCCAGGCCTCTGCCTGAGGGTATGCTGGGCCATGACGCTGGGAAGGAAAGACATGCAGTGAGACCCCACAAGGAAGAGCTTACCCCACAAGGGTCAGCAACCCACTGATGCAGCCAGTTCTGAGCCACTCTAGAATGGCACTGATACAGCCAGTTCCGAGCCACTTCTAGTACAGCTCAGGAGACACATACGCATTTCTGGTCACCTGCTCTTCCGTGGCCCAATCAGCCCCCGTGGGGACGGGCAGTGGGTGTGGGGAGCCAGGCCTCTGCCTGAGGGTATGCTGGGCCATGACGCTGGGAAGGAAAGACATGCAGTGAGACCCCACAAGGAAGAGCTTACCCCACAAGGGTCAGCAACCCACTGATGCAGCCAGTTCTGAGCCACTCTAGAATGGCACTGATACAGCCAGTTCCGAGCCACTTCTAGTACAGCTCAGGAGACACATACGCATTTCTGGTCACCTGCTCTTCCGTGGCCCAATCAGCCCCCGTGGGGACGGGCAGTGGGTGTGGGGAGCCAGGCCTCTGCCTGAGGGTATGCTGGGCCATGACGCTGGGAAGGAAAGACATGCAGTGAGACCCCACAAGGAAGAGCTTACCCCACAAGGGTCAGCAACCCACTGATGCAGCCAGTTCTGAGCCACTCTAGAATGGCACTGATACAGCCAGTTCCGAGCCACTTCTAGTACAGCTCAGGAGACACATACGCATTTCTGGTCACCTGCTCTTCCGTGGCCCAATCAGCCCCGTGGGGACGGGCAGTGGGTGTGGGGAGCCAGGCCTGTGCCTGAGGGTATGCTGGGCCATGACGCTGGGAAGGAAAGACATGCAGTGAGACCCACAAGGAAGAGCTTACCCCACAAGGGTCAGCAACCCACTGATGCAGCCAGTTCTGAGCCACTCTAGAATGGCACTGATACAGCCAGTTCCGAGCCACTTCTAGTACAGCTCAGGAGACACATACGCATTTCTGGTCACCTGCTCTTCCGTGGCCCAATCAGCCCCCGTGGGGACGGGCAGTGGGTGTGGGGAGCCAGGCCTGTGCCTGAGGGTATGCTGGGCCATGACGCTGGGAAGGAAAGACATGCAGTGAGACCCCACAAGGAAGAGCTTACCCCACAAGGGTCAGCAACCCACTGATGCAGCCAGTTCTGAGCCACTCTAGAATGGCACTGATACAGCCAGTTCCGAGCCACTTCTAGTACAGCTCAGGAGACACATAGCAGCATTTCTGGTCACCTGCTCTTCCGTGGCCCAATCAGCCCCCGTGGGGACGGGCAGTGGGTGTGGGGAGCCAGGCCTGTGCCTGAGGGTATGCTGGGCCATGACGCTGGGAAGGAAAGACATGCAGTGAGACCCCACAAGGAAGAGCTTACCCCACAAGGGTCAGCAACCCACTGATGCAGCCAGTTCTGAGCCACTCTAGAATGGCACTGATACAGCCAGTTCCGAGCCACTTCTAGTACAGCTCAGGAGACACATACGCATTTCTGGTCACCTGCTCTTCCGTGGCCCAATCAGCCCCCGTGGGGACGGGCAGTGGGTGTGGGGAGCCAGGCCTGTGCCTGAGGGTATGCTGGGCCATGACGCTGGGAAGGAAAGACATGCAGTGAGACCCCACAAGGAAGAGCTTACCCCACAAGGGTCAGCAACCCACTGATGCAGCCAGTTCTGAGCCACTCTAGAATGGCACTGATACAGCCAGTTCCGAGCCACTTCTAGTACAGCTCAGGAGACACATACGCATTTCTGGTCACCTGCTCTTCCGTGGCCCCAATCAGCCCCCGTGGGGACGGGCAGTGGGTGTGGGGAGCCAGGCCTGTGCCTGAGGGTATGCTGGGCCATGACGCTGGGAAGGAAAGACATGCAGTGAGACCCCACAAGGAAGAGCTTACCCCACAAGGGTCAGCAACCCACTGATGCAGCCAGTTCTGAGCCACTCTAGAATGGCACTGATACAGCCAGTTCCGAGCCACTTCTAGTACAGCTCAGGAGACACATACCATTCTGTACCTGCTCTTCCGTGGCCCAATCAGCCCCCGTGGGGACGGGCAGTGGGTGTGGGGAGCCAGGCCTGTGCTGAGGGTATGCTGGGCCATGACGCTGGGAAGGAAAGACATGCAGTGAGACCCCACAAGGAAGAGCTTACCCCACAAGGGTCAGCAACCCACTGATGCAGCCAGTTCTGAGCACTCTAGAATGGCACTGATACAGCCAGTTCCGAGCCACTTCTAGTACAGCTCAGGAAGACACATAC